>NW_027494179.1:0-360000 GCF_021521415.1 Bidens hawaiensis
TATGGACTGGTTCGCTATAGAACTGATTCTTTAAGGAGTCCAGTTCGTTTAGAGGGTCCAATTCGTCATAAGGACCAGTTCGTTATAATGCTTAATTCGTTACAAAGGCAGATTCGTTATAATAGTTAATTCTCTATGAACTCCCATTCGTTAAGGACTGAATAACGAATTAGAACTTTGAAAGAATGACAGAACAGTCCCTGGACTTAAAAAAGAATGAATTAATTACAATTAAGCCCTTGAACTTTTGAGTTAGCGAATTAAATAATAATTCAAAATCTTAATGGAAAATGTGTTACGACGGTTAGTGGAAATGTGTTCGACAGCCAGGGGCTCTACCCCTTGGACCCTGCTAGGGGCTGCCGCCCCTAGACCCCGCTGCCAGGGGCGCTGCCCCCCGGACCCCCATCCGTTGAGGGTTATAAGTAGACTAGAAACGCGTTATGAGTAGTGATAGTAATTGATGCATGTAATTATTATACAGTTAGCCGTGCCCAACTGAAGAAAGGAATAACTATTAACGTTGAACGTAACCGACTTCAGGTGAGTTTCTAGCCCCATTCCTTGTTACGTTTTCGGGGCTGTGTGCATACTCGATGTGATTAGTTAATACACTTATCCTAAGTGATAAGTGTATGTCATATATGTATTATGTGAAATGTATGAATGGTTTCTTGCCGGTACACGAACGATATTCGGAATTGCATGTACTTCCAGGAAATGGTTGATGTTATATGTTTGTTGTAATATGAAGAATGAATGATGTATGTATGTGCCAAACTTACGATTATGTATATAGAAAGTATCTTAAGGAGGTATGAAAGAAAGGGTATCGGACGCTAATAACATCCGAGGATGGAGGGTACTGGACCCTAATAATATCCGAGGATGGAGGGTACCGGACCCTAATAATATCCGAGGATGAAGGGTGACCGGACCCTAATAATAACCGAGGATGGAGGGTACCGGACCCTAATAATATCCGAGGTATGTAGGGCGAATGCTCTTTATAACGTAAGGCTAGTTATGAATGTATATGAAAGAATGATGGACAGGTTAAGTATGTAATGCGTACCCTCGGGCACGTATATGTGTATGTAAAGTAAGTGATGTGATTAACTAGAACTCACTCAGCGTAGCTGACTTTTAGTATGCACGCATGCAAATAGGTTGAGGCAGCTCGCGTGATTGAAGACACATGGCATGGAATCGAAGAGACTGACATCTCGAAGAAATGTTGTGATGTTTTAAAGACTTTGTTTTGTTTTAAATGACTATGAATGTTTTTATAAGACAAGATTTGAAGATTATGTAATATATTATGGTTGAAGTTTTAATGTTCCGCGAATGTTTTAATTAACTCTGATATTAAGAACCGTGTTTATGAGTAAATCCAACCACCAAAGTAGGGCTACCGGTACGGGGCCTTACACCCTCACGTTTAAGCCGTATAAGAGCGGAGACATAAACTGGATCGAAATCGTTGAAACAGGCGTTTCGGTAACCCCTTGGTGAAGATGTCTACATATTGAGAGTCGCGTGGAACATGTAAAAATCTAACGGTGACAAGGAGGGCCTTTTCTTGAACGAAGGGTAGATCCAATTTTACGTGTTTCGGATATGTTATCACTGTAAATAACCATGGCGTGTCTAACAAGAATGTGAAGTTCGAGCATGAGGTTACGGATCCAGCTATTTTGGGTATGGTGTTGTGACGCCTTGATATTAGGCTTCGACACTAGATCTTGAAACTGTTGGTTGACGTTTCGAGGACCAAGAAATTAAATTGTCACCCATGTAAACACAATAACTAGAAGTTGAGCGACGAGAGTAAGGACATCCACCCCAATCCGCATCCGAATAGGCGGCCAATTTAGTAAACTAGGAGGGTGTATGAGCAAGCCCTGAGAGAGTATACCTTTTATGTACTCGAGGATCCACTTGAGTAATTGAAAGTGTGGTTCACGAGGGGCATGCATGAAAAGGCACACCTGTTGTACCGCATACGATATATCTGGCCGGGTAAAGGTAAGGTATTGTAGAGCACCGAGCAAGCTTCTGTATAATGTGAACTGTGGGGAAACGGGGTGCCGTGATTGGCACTAAGTTTGCAACCAACCTCTACCGGAGTGCTAGCCGGTTTGCAATTGGACATAATATGCACGTCATAATTAAATATCAGCGACATATGTAAAGTATGCCACTCTTTTGTTTCTGTACGGCTATACCAAGGAAGTAATTCAACGTGCCCAAGTCTGTCATTTTAAATTCAGGATAGAGAATAAATGATGCTTCGAAGTAGAGAGTTACTAGAAGCAGTGAGGATTATGTCATCATCATATAAAACCAAGTATGCCATCTGACCGCCGTTGTTATAAATAAAAAGTGAAGTGTCACAAACAGTGCTCTTAAAGCCACATTTATAGATATACCCTGCAAACTATTGATACCAAGCTCGTGGGGCTTGTTTCAAACCATAAAAAGATTTGTTAAGTTTGCATACAAATTTAAGATTCGAAGGCGAAGTGAACCCCGGTGGCTGAAACATATAGAAAGTCTCTTTCAGATGCCGGTGTAGAAAGGCATTTTTAACATCTAGTTCATGGATGTGCAAATATTTTGATACTACTAGACTTAGAACCGTGCATATAGTGGGTGGGTTTAACCACATGGTTGAACGTTTTGTCACAATCAATACCTATTGTTTGACTTTTACCATTAGCAACCAGTCTAGCTTTGTGTCAACGTACCATCGATGTGAAATTTGTGTTTAAAAAGCCACATACAACGAATAAAAGGTACATCAAGAAGTCTTGGTACAAGTTCCAAGGTATTATTTGCCGTTAGAGCTTCATATGTTTTAGTCATGACATGTTCATGAGATTTGGGTAGAAGGGAAATAGATAGAGATGTTTTCGGTGTTAAGGGATAATGGGTTTCGGGGTTTTAAAAATCCCGATTGAGGGCGAGTTTGCATGGGGTGTGTGGATGTGGAGGCAAGAGGTGGCGATGAGATTGGTAAGGTAGGGGATGTTTGTTGTGTGATGGGAGAAGTGGGTTCTGAGTTTGGTGAGGATGAGCTGGTCATGACATGTTCATGAGATTTGGGTAGAAGGGAAATAGATAGAGATGTTTCGGTGTTAAAGGATAACGGGTTTCGGGGTTTTAAAAATCCCGATTCAGGGCGAGTTTGCATGGGGGTGTGGATGTGGAGGCAAGAGGTGGCGATGAGATTGGTAAGGTAGGGGATGTTTGTTGTGTGATGGGAGAAGTGGGTTCTGAGTTTGGTGAGGATGAGCTGGTTAATGGGAATATGGGAAGAGGAATTTGTTATTGTGGGTCGTGAGTGGTATTGGGCTAGGGGTGGTGTTGTGAGCCGTGGGTGTCGTATGAGTAGGTGGTGGGTTTTGATGAAATGTGTTGTTGAAGTGGCCAAGGATGGTGTAATTTGAGCTGGGAGTAGGGAAGGGTTGTGTGAATATTAGAGGAGATGGATCTAGAAAGGAGTGGTTGGGTGGGGGATTGGATGGGTTGGCAAATGTGTTTCGTCAAAGGTGACGTGTCGCGAGAAGATTGTTTTGCCGGTTGATATCTCGAGACATCGATACCCGCAAAAGTTAGCCAGGTATTCGAGAAAGACTCACGATACGGACCGTGGAGCTAATTTATGAGGGCGAGTGGACGAAATATTTGGATAGAATAGGCAACCAGACACACAGAGATGATTGTAGACGGGTTGACGAAGGTAAAGTAAGGAAGTGGGAGTTTGATATTTATTTATTTTGTGGGAAGGATGTTGTGAAGGTAGGAGGCCGTTTGGAGGGCTTCAACCCAAAAAAAGACGGTAATTTGCATGTGTTAAGAGGGCAAACATGATTTCTTTTAGTATGCAAATCATGCGCTCGGATTTTCCTTTTTGTTGGGAGGTGTGTGGGCAAAAAAATGTGAAATTGTATGCCATTTTGGGTGGCAAAATTTTAAAGTTGGTGTTATCAAACTCACCCCCATATCACATTGAAATGATTGAATATGTAAACGAATTTGTGTCTTAACAAATGGATGAAAATGGGCAAATTTGGAAAATATCTTAGATTTAAGTTTTAAACCGAAACTTATGATATATAAAATATTGGATTTTTATGTTACCAAATCATTCCCATTTGTTCAATTTGAAAACACCTTTTACGGATTCGAAAACGCCTTTAAAACGAGCAAATTACATCAAAAACGAACTTCCGGGACGCGTATCGAACCACACTAGATGAGTTGGACCAATCCCCACCCCCATGAACGCCGCGCCGCGTGGCAATGAGGGCTAGGGCTGGTCACACGGCGCCTAGTGACCTCTGCAGCATATTTCGGATTTCTTTGTTGTTTTGTGCTTTGCTTGTTTGTTTAACCAATCTATTTACATGCAAACATGAAAGAGAACCTTGCAAAGAAGCTTTGACCCTTAACCTATATATAAACACCCATCTCCTTCATTTTTACACTTGCTCTCACTCCAAATTCCCTCTCAATTCTTCATAGATTCAAGGTTATTATTTATGTGTTCTTGAAGGTTTGATTTCCAAAAGTCAAACTGAGTTTAATATTTCATTCTAATTAGTTCATATGGTCTTATTAATACTTGTTTATGGTGGCACAACATATATATAATATACACCCCTCGTTACCTATGACCTTGTTGTGAGATGAAAACCGAACCAATCCGATTTTTACTCGCTTAAGACACAAGTGTGTTTTTAGCTATCAAGACTTGTATAATTCTTTAAAAAAACTGATTTTAATTATTTTCTTAAGTACTTGGAATTGTTGGATCCAACTTGATCTCATAACATAGTTTGGACCGACAAAACCGAACACTCGCTTAACGTGCATTGTTAGTTCTAAAACAATAGAACTGCATACTTGGTTAAGTCTTATTAAGTTTTATTGAGTTATCTCATAACATTCCTTATTTTGGAAAGTTGACTTTGGGTTTGACCAATTATCAAGACCCGAACCAACAATCTAAACACTCGTTAAAGACCCGTTTTCGTATCTTTATTCCAAAGGAACTTGTATTTTTGCATTTTTCCCACCTTATTACTTAACATAGGTTAAGTAAATATTAAGGTTAGATACTTTAATCCGGTTTCGAGCAAACTTACATTTTTAAAGGGTTATTATTATAAATTCCTAAATAGTTACATTTTTAAACCTTGAACTTTAAATTGTTTACTTTTCTCAACATTTATTTTATTTAAATACTTTCAAGACAATATTTCTAAATCCAATACTTCTTTCCTTTTAGGCATTGTTCGTTAAACTCATCGTTCCGGCAAATCTCCAAATTATCATCTTTCAAGTTTATTACTTGAACGTGAGTACTTTCATACCCCGTTTTCATTTTTCGTATTGGGGTGACATTTCATACTTATTCAAATTAAATGTTTTATACTTGAGCCTTAACCTGCAAACGTTATTGTATACTTTACTTAAATAAATGCTCGATTTGGTGCTCTATGCTTACATGATTACATGCTTATGTGTTTACCGCTTTTGGAAGGTTGATTCATAAACCCGTGAACTATCTGGTATTCTCTTAGAGCACAGTGCCTTAATGTATTCTTATTACCGACCCCATGAAATCCGAATCTATTTGGTATTCTCTTATAGACTGTGCCGCTAATGTATTCTTATTAGCGACCTCATATTATCCAAATTATTGCTATTTATATGTTGTTTCGTATACAAGATTGTGGCTTTTCTTATTATATACATATATGCTCAAAACTATGAATTGCTCACCAACCTTTGTGTTGATAAACTTTATTTTATGAAATGTTACAGGTTTGCATCTAGGTTGATTATGGAGCTTGAAGAAAACGTCACAAATACCTTTAGAATATTAGCAAAAATGAACAATATTTGATTTGCTATGTTTTGTTATATTTTGTCCTAACTATCTTATGAATATTGTAATGTGACATTTTTGATGTTCTGAAATGAAATGAGTTTGTTAAATATTGTAGCTTTAAATAGTGTCATGCGCTTATGGGCAATCCGTCGCATCCCGGTATGTTCCGCCGCCTTTGGTCGGGGTGTGACAATGGGCAAGGTGGTGGAGCCCAATACGGGGGTAAGGGTGTTGAGGCCCAATAATGAGGAAACTGTGGTTGAGTCATGAGACACCTCCATTGTGTCTAACTCTGACTAAGGGCACGGTTTCCAGAGCGCCCACTTCTATTATTGTTGTGAAATTACCGTCGAGGTTGGTATTCCCAGTTGTGAGGACGAAGAGATTGATAATCACGGTTGGATGGTGGATTGTTCTCATGAGGTTTTATGGGTTGGGAGTAAAGGGTGGTAGCAACGAATGGGGTGGGAGAAGCTTATCACACCCTGCAATGCGACGTGCATCCAATTGGAGTCGTTCAGCAGATTCCTCCCATGGTGGTAGGGTTTGATTAAGAATAGATGTTGTTCCACCGTACTCACGGGGTAATTCGTTAACAAGATGGAGAAATTGTTGAGTATTATTCACTGTACAATCGACACGGGTAAGCTAATCCGCGAGTTCGCGGATTCGTTGGCAATAGGAATCAAGATTAGGCATAGAAGCAAGTGTCAAGTTTGTGAGTTCGTGATGAAGAGATGTGTCTCGAGGGCCTTTTTTATTCAAGGCCATATTTTTTACTTGTTCGCACGCTTCATACGTAGTGGATTGATCTTCAAGAACCCAAATGCAGAATCTGTTAGTGAGGGTTCCGTAAATCCATTGCAAATCCATCGCATTGATATTCTTCCATGATGGGTGATCGGCGAGGTTTTATCAGGTTATAACAATTAGACCCATGTAGGGTCGGTAACCTCAGATCTATCAAGTGGTCGGACCTTGTTTTGGATGTTTGTTACGGCGTACCTAGGATGGAGAGCTTGTGGTTTAGGTTCAGATTTATCACCCATGTTGGTATTTGAAGACGGTAATGAAAGCTAGAGGAAAACGTGAATGAGGGATGGAGGCGTTGATCGAGATTAGCCTTGCTTTGATACCATGAAAGTAATATATTTTGCTTGATCATTACAATATTACAATCGTCTGTATATATTAAAAACTTTATACTTAGAAAGCTACAACTAGGGGGCTAACAAAGGAAAAGTCATCACGCTTAACTACGTAAAGATTACATTTAATAACAAAATATATGCTTGATATTATCGGCTAACAAGACCAAGATGAGTATGTGTTCTAGCAGCATCCATAATGATTTCATGTAAAAGTGAAAAGTGTTTCGTCACTGTTACGTAGTTAAAAAACACCTCATGAAAAATTTAATGGTTTCAAATAATAGTAAAATACTACCATCGCCCATGCTCGTGATTTGCTCCACGCCATAGCCAATCACGACTATAAAAACACCGGTTCATAATGGCATTCCACACCCAATTTGATATTTATTTTTTTAATAGTGCTTTCTTATTTGATATTTGTAAGTGGATTTTGGTAGAGCAGTATCCTCTTTTTGTATTTGTTTTTCTTAGTTTATACATTTTTTTATTCTATTTTTTTTAAATATTTTAACTAGAAGAATTTATTAATTGTAAGTGGACTTTAATGATCGAGTAAACATCATTTTCAATATGTTATTCGTATCAACATAGTTGGTTGTTTAGCTAGCTTTTATTAAATTCATATGAAGACGACACGTGACATTGTAGTTTTTTTTTGTATATTATAAAATAGATATTGATATTGATATATATTTCTGGCTAAGTTATCATGGATATTAATGTTTAGGAAACTTTATTATAGTTAGTTTAATACTAATTGAACTCGCGTTGTTGCGCTGCCACAACACGGCTGGTTGTTTAGCTAATTTAGTTTAATACTTTACTGTTATTCTAGAATATTAATTTAATTTTATAGGTGCATCACATATTGTTGGAGGATTGTTTAAAGGTGATTGCGATATTTATGGGGTTAACTTGAATCGAGAGAGCCAAAGTGTAGACTTGACCCCATGTTCTCGTGACTCTAGTTGTGCGTCTTATATCGACCATGCAGTTATTCAGGTAATAAATATAATTTGGTTAATATGGATGTGACACATACTCATATATATATATATATATATATGTTTATTTAAACTTTATTTGTTTTTGCAGGATCTACGTGCGTGTAAATTGTTTATGCACTTTGATGCGTCTACGAAAATAGTCATTGTTGAAGGACAAGTATATCCTACTTCTGAGGATAGTATCGTACAAGACATTCTCATAAACGAGGGTTGTTTGATTGTAAAAGTTGATACTATCACGCCACAATATGTGGGTTTCCCGTTCCCCAATCAGACATGCACCAACAAAATAAGTGTAACGAGTCACACCCTTGGTAAATGTGTTCAGTGGCCCATAAACGCCTTAAAGGTATATGTTGATCAATAGTTGTATATATTTTCTTGTATTATTATTATTATTATTATCATTTAATGTATATTACTTGTTTAATTGTAGATAAAAGACGCCAAGTCACCCAACCAATCAGCGAGTGACTCGAGGCACAATGATGACGTTTCACCTTATATACCATCTTCACCCCAAGACGATCAATATAGAAAAATCGATTATTCGTATGATCCTATTGTTGATAATAACGAATTTGTCGATACTCTGGTAATAAATTACTTCTTTTTAGTCATACTCCGGTTTCGGGTTAATTGGACCAGGTTAGTCGGGTCAACCCGATCAGGTTTCGGGTTAGTCGGGTCAACTCGATCAGGTTTCGGGTTAATCGGGTCAACCCGATTAGCTTTCGGGTTATTCGGGTAAACCCGAACAGGTTTCAGGTTAGTCGGGTCAACTCGAACATGTTTCGGGTTAGTCGGGCTCCGGTTAATCCATGTTTACCTCAAATAGATGTGAGTAATATATACATATCTACATGTGAGTAATATATACATATATACTGTAAAATGCTTAATAACTTTTTTCATTAATTCAAGTTGGAAGAAAACATCATATCTCAAGTCTTAATGGACTGGACATGTCGTTCGGACAGCAAACTGAACGTTGGACATGTCCGGTTAAGGGTTTCCATTAATTGTAACGTTGTTTACCTCGACCTCATACTCACTTATCGGCTTCTCATTTACATCTAACTGATTTTTCATTTATGCTTATCGGATTTTATACTAGTCTAATGACCCAACTTTAAACCATGGATTCTAACGATTTACTTATTCCATCACGCTTCAGACATTTGACTTCAATCTTTGTCTCGAAATTGTCCACCCTGGATTTTATTTATTCGATCGTCTTTTTTTTTTACTTAAACCAAAATAGCTATTTTCACCTTGGATATACTTTAAGACTTTAAATTGTTTCATTTATGTATTCCCGTTTTCCTACTTATTAAAAAGTCAATCCCAAAATTTGCAACCGCTAATACTGTTTTGTCAATATTGGTAAAATTCAACAAAATTTATTTACACATTTAATAGTTAAAGATTTTAAAATAAATATGTCTCTTAAACCACATAATGGAACGAACCATGTGGACCATACGACGATCTAAATAATTATGGGTGCACACTTAATTATCGAAATCCCCATATGGAAGCCATGGTAAGTACGCTTGTGTGCGATAACTCAGACCCGAGGATGATGGCAGAAAAACGATAGAAATGAGAAATGAGATAAGGGCATGGTGGATACGCCGCTGGTACTTCCTATATATAAGTGCCTTTATCATGTTCCTCATTTGTAGCGTTTTTCGAGTCATATAAGGATTTAACGTTGTTCTTTTGCATAAAATTTGTTAATGCAAGTATCGTATTAAAGACAATATTCGTTAGTAATTACTTTCTTTAAGTTTATTTTAATTTCGGGACGAAATTTTTAAAAAGTTGTGGATACTGTGACATTCGTCAAATTTGAGTTTCGATTTATATTTCGTTTGTAAACTTTCATATCGTAAAAACCGACACAACACCCTTTGTTCTTTATTTATTTATTATATAATATTATAATATACCTCGACCGTAAATAAACCAATGTTTGTCGTAATGTAGTGTCGTTAAGAAAAACTTATGATGGTCCAAACTTATTTTCGTAAAGTGTTATAAGCATTAGAAGCCTTCAAACTCGTTTCAAACAACCATTAGAACTTGAGGGGCCTGTTATGTAAATACGTATTATATAAACCTAGCTAAAAACAAACCCTAACATTAACTTAAACATTCCCAGCCATCTTCTTCTTCTAGCCGCTTTCCGGCCGCCGCCTTCCGGCGAGCCCAACTCCGGCCACCACCATCTTGCACCACCATCACCACTAAACCACCACCCTCGCAGCCCACACCACCACTTCCATCACCTCCACCTCCTTTTCTATAAAACGCAGCCGCCGCCACAGCCGACGCCACCCCTGCCGGCCAACACCACCAACGAACACCTTCACCCAGCCGCCACCCACCCCCCTGCCGTTTTCCGGCGAACCTCCATTTCCGGCGAGTCCCGTAACTCCGACGCACGCCCAGCCACCACTTTCCACCTCCCTTTGGTCCATAACTCCGCCAACACCCTCTCCTTCCCTCCCTCACGTTTCCGGCAGCCCTTTACCCCTTTCTCCTCGGTTTTCATTTTTCTGGCGACCGGAATTCCGGCCGCCGTGGCTGCTGTCACTCCCTTTCTATCTCTCACTCAGTCTCTCTCTAGCTCACTTCTCTCCCTCTGTTTGGTTTCCATCTTCGGCAGTTTTTCGACTCGGGAATATGTGATAGGTAAATAAATTTCGGTTTTGGTGTTATTAGTTTCATATATTGATTTCCGGGTTTAAGTAGTTAATAATTGGTTTGTGTATCGGTTATAGTTTTGAAGCGAGATTGATGGGTATGGAGTTGGTTTGTTTTGGGTAAAAGATAAACGAGCGGGAAATGAATACATTATGTTCTTATGGGTTTAATTATTTTGGTTCGGTTGGTTTGTACATAAGTTGTTGAATGAGAGGTCTCGGGTTCGTGTCTCAACCTAGACCGGTTTCGATATAATATTTTTAGACTTAACAAATTGTTACCATTAGTATTAATATCAATATATAAAATTTATTATTAGTATTATTACGTATAACTTACTAATATATTTATTTATCATTATTATTATCAAATAGATAATTATTAGTATTATCATTATTATTATTAACAAGATTATTAATATTTTTTTATTACTATTATCTTTTAACAAAATGATTATTATTATCACTATTATTATAAATATTAAAGTTGTTATTAATATTATTAAAGATCATATTATTATCTATTGAAATCATATTTTTATCATTTATTTATTAACAATAATATTATTATATTTATTTTGTGAACTCGTTTAGAAATCGAACCGACATCGAGTATAGTATCATTATTTACTATCAATATCATTACTTATTATTATTACTATGTTTATCAACAACACCTTAAAATTAATACCAAATTCTTTAACTATCATTATTAGTATTATTATAAACTTTATTATCAATTCCTTCTTTTTATAAAAAGCGAACCCTTGATTTAAAACCCGTCTTGTTTATATTTAATATTGGTTTGGTTGTTTAAAAGCCCAAATAAAATAATATCTTTTTCATATTAATGATCATTTAAGTATGAGTCCCTAATTATTAACAAATTAACCGACAATCCGATTTACTATCGAACCGTCCTATTTATATATTTTACTTTACGGTGTCAAGTTCATTAATATATATTACATTATTTATTCTAGCTAAGGTGTTTATCATTCAAGTTGGATCTTTCGTTTACGTTCAGCTTCATTTACTTGTCTATTTAATTCTCGGTTCATCAGTCGAGGTGAGTACTTTCATACCCCTTTTTTCATCTTTCGTTTTGGGGTGACATTTCATACTTATCAAACTAAATGCTTTAATTACTTGCATCTTAAACCCACAAACGTGATTGTATACCTTATTTGAATAATTGCTCGATTTGGTGTTCAATGCTTATTTGACTATGTGTTTACAGCTTTTGGATAGTGAAACTATAAATCCTATACCATTTGGCAATGTCAAGGTGTCGTTAACGTATGCTATTAACGATAACTATAAATCCTAGACTACTCGGCATCCCCTTGTAGTTAGGTGGTGCTAATGTAAGCTTATTAGCAACTGTCATAAAATCCTAGACTAATTGCCAATAGCTAGGTGTCGCTAACTTGTTAGCGATAACTATTTATTCCAGTTTATAGCTCTTATTTATTGTTTTGTATACAAGTTTTGTGGATTTTCATACTATACACTTATATGTTCAAACTTATGAATTGCTCACCAACCTTTGTGTTTACAAACTTTATTTTATGAAATGTTACAGGTTTGACTTTTGTTGACTCGAGTGCTTGACGGAAAACGTTACCAAGACCTTTAGGATATTAGCAAAACGAACAATATAATTATTACTTGTATTCAGTTTGTTTGTGTAGACGAGAAGTGTTGTTTATCGATTTGTTGAAATAAAATGAGTTAAATGAATATTGTCACTTCAAATAGTGTCTTGTGTATTTGTCCAATCACGTTGCACCCCGGCATGTTCCGCCTTTGGTCGGAGTGTGACAACGATCAACTTGCAGACGCTCTCACGAAGCCACTACTCAAAGCCCGGTTTCATAATCTCATATCCAAGATTGGACTCACATCTCGAACGTCCATCTTGCGGGGGGGGGGGGGGGGGGCGGGGCATATTAGTGATAAATACGGTTAGGCGGGAAAACCGTGTTTTGAACGCCTTGATTATTTTGTCAACTTTCAAGAATATATTCTAATTATTTGTTTCCATTATTGTTATAATTCATTCCATATTTGTAGGCTTGTATTGTGTACATATACGATTCATTGTTAATGAAAATATCATTCAATTCCAAATTCATATGGTAAATTCATACATTCACCCACAACCATACACTGGGCTGCCTTGAAGCGGTTACTTCGTTACCTTCATGGCACATTACACCAAGGGCTGTTTTTTAAACACAACTCCCCTTTACATCTCCATGCTTTTACCGATGCTGATTGGGCTAGTGATCGATCTACATATCGAAGCACTACAGGCTACATTGTTTATTTAGGGTCGAACCCCATCTCATGGAGTTCTAAACGCCAACCCACTATAGGCCGTTCCTCCACAGAAGCAGAATTCCGGGTCGTCGCCTCCACCACAATGGAAGTTCAATGGATTATTTCTCTTTTATCCGAACTTGGTTACAAATCCAAAGTCATGCCAGCAATCTACTGTGACAACTTGAGTGCAACACATTACTCGGCTAACCCGGTATTCCATTCGCGCATGAAACACCTTGCTCTTGACTTTCATTTTGTTAGAGAAAAGGTACATTAGGGAACAATACGAGTAACTCATATCGCTGGAGACGATCAACTTGCAGACGCTCTCACGAAGCCACTACTCAAAGCCCGGTTTCATAATCTCATATCCAAGATTGGACTCACATCTCGAACGTCCATCTTGCGGGGGGGGGGGGGGGGGGGGGCATATTAGTGATAAATACGGTTAGGCGGGAAAACCGTGTTTTGAACGCCTTGATTATTTTGTCAACTTTCAAGAATATATTCTAATTATTTGTTTCCATTATTGTTATAATTCATTCCATATTTGTAGGCTTGTATTGTGTACATATACGATTCATTGTTAATGAAAATATCATTCAATTCCAAATTCATACCCAAAACCGCTTAATGTTGAAGTTGAATCAAGATTGGGCAAAAAGGTTTAATCTTTTGTGTTCTGGGTTGAAATTGAATGTTGACAAAAGATGGGTTTTTAATGTGAGGTGTGAAGCTTCTGCTGTTGCTGAAAAAGAAGTTGGGGGTGGGTCTAGAGAGACGTATGAGTACCAAGCTGAGGTGGGTTTCTTGAAATTTTTTTAAATTATTTGAAATTTTAGGGTGTAATTAGGTTAATTTGTCTATGTTTTAAGGTTAGTTTTATTTCTTCTGAGGTGGGTCTTTGATATTTTTGTAGAATTTTGATTATTTTGGGTGTAATTGGGTTAATTTCATATTATCTGAGGTCGGTTTTTTAAATTATTGTGGAATTTTGATATTTTAGTTGTAATTGGGTTGTCAAGTTTGTGAAATTGGGTTAATTTGTCTTTGTTTAAAGTTAATATTATGTTATTTGAGGTGGGTTTCTGTTATTTGATGTAGAATTTAGATTATTTTGGGTGCAATTGGGTTAATTAGTCTCTGCTAAGGTTAATTTCATATAAGTTGAGGTGGGATTTTGAAATTTTTGTAATTTCTTTTTTGATTATGTAGGGTGTAATTGGGCTAATTTTTCTCTGTTTGTGGTTAATTTTATGTTTTCTGAGGTGGGTTTATGTTATTTTTATAGAATTTTGGATTATTAGGATGTAATTGGGTTAGTTTGTCTCTCTGTTAATGGTTAATTTCATATTACCAGAGGTGGGTTTCTGTTATATATACACATATAGTGGCAGAGAGAAAGATAAACCATATTTTTGATGACCTTGACAAACTAAGGTTCTTAAGTGCAACCGACCCGTCATTGCTTGGAGATGTCGGTGAGCTAGAGATCCGATTTAAACCCGACCCAGAAAAAGGGATCATTACAATCTTGTAAGATTCTTTACTTTTCTACTTTCTTGAAGCTTCCATGACTCGAGAAAAGCTTATAGACTGCTATGGAACTATTGCTCAAAGTGGCACTTCCAAGTTCTTAAATGCTCTTAAGGTACTTCTCTCTTTTTTCTTATATAGCTATGCACTTATGCGCATCAGTTTCTTAAATAATTTTTTTAATGTTTTATCATGTTATATGAGAACAAGGATCTTGAAAGTGATAACAGTTTGATTGGTCAATTTGGTGTCGGGTTGTATTCGACTTTTTTGGTTGCGGGAAAGGTCTTTAATTACACTCCCCTCTTAACTGTTTGTTAATATGCATATTTTTTTGTTTGGAAATGAACTTAACATGTATATAATTTTAAATCTTTTATCAAATAGGTGACCGTGTCGACAAAGTCCCAAATCAGACAAACAATACATTTGGGAAGCATAAGCTCATAGTAGCTCATATGTGATTAAAGAAGAAACCGACCCTGAAAATCAGCTTCGTTTTGGGACCGAAATAACACATTATTTGAAGGTGATATATATATATATATATATATATATATATATATATATATTGTTTTTTTATGATAAAGTTATCAGCCGTCCTATCTCTAGAACACTCTTCACCCCTTCTAAAACCCCTCCTGGGTTTTTGCAATGATCATAATCTTCCACGGCTATCCATCAAACCAAGCTTCCAATTTTCCAACATTATGGCCGTCACCGGAAACGAGACACGGACAGTGGAGGCTGGAGTACTCTCTTTTGCAAGTAAGTTATGAACATATTTTAATTCAATTTTTGTTCTTTTTTTAAAATTCAAAGTTAAGGTTTATTGGTCCAACATTGTTTATCTTTCAGTTGTGGGTTTCAATCTAGACAACATCCTTCCAATTGGAATCAAAATGGTGGACCAGGTTTCAAGAGGGCAAAGACAACAATAGGTATGTTCTTACTTGCAATTTTATACATTTATGTTAAATTTCGTTTATACGCTTTTTAATATAAGAGTATATCGATTTATGGCTTTTTTATACTTGCAATTGCATATAAACAAGATTATTGTTTAGTTTCCCTGTTTGAAATTTGTTTTTATATGGTGTTTGATCTTAATTTAGAGCTGATTAATAACTTATATAATTTGTGTGTTATGTTATACTTAAATGTATTGTGAATGTTTGATAGGGTTTATAATGCTATTCTACAAATATAAATAATATGTAAATTTGAATAAATATTTGGACAGTTCATATTTTAAATAATTGGCTTTGAGGATTTAATTTCATTTTGAATTATTTTTACATGTATAATTGGAAGTATATTAGTTTGTGCGATATAAATTTTGTCATTTACGGTCTTGAAATAATTCAAAATACATTGAGTGAGTGTGAGATGCTAGGGTTGTTCGTTTATTATATCTATACAATGTTTCTTCATTTTGTAAGTAGAGTTAAATGCACACACTGCAACTCTTCTTTTTGGTGATTATTTATCAAGTTATGCAAACAAATTGATTATAATATTGTATGGTAATATTGAACAAAGTCAACAGTGGTTGCATCTAGATATCTTGGTGTTAAGAGTAAAATGGGGTTACACTAATGGGAAATGTTTCTTGCAGACCTCATCATTCAAATGCTGGGAACTGATTATGCAAGAATCTTGCGTGCGATTTTTGCATTTCAACATGCACTTATTATTCTGTGCTCCATATGAAATCTTTGTTTATTTGAAAAACATTCATATCCGATTTAGGATGATATTTTTAGAGGATTGGTGGTTTAAATATGTTGGTGAACCGCAATAAATAACTACCTACTTAAACTTCTTTCCTTAGTCGTTTCGGTTTTCTCTTGCATGAGACTATTGGTTGTAATAAGTTAACATATTAACTGAAGTGTAAACTAATATTTATATTAATTTTTTATTATTGTAATATTGATGTAAGGGGTACTTTTGTCATTCTATAATTAGCTGCATACACTTAACTGAAATCGGGCTAAATCTAAACAGGTACATAGTTGGATGAGAAACTGGTTGATGTTCACGCAGATGATTAAATACATTTTGATATAGAAATTTCTGATGCGGATATTATGCATGCTACTTTGTGAAGAGGACTATTCATCTGCATATCTAAAATCCAAGGTAAGTTATATTACTTTAGAATTATAATTTTTAGTCAAGTGTAATTTTTGACCAATAATTTAGATGAATTGTTTTCAACCATTATTGATTACATTGTGCACGGGTAGTTTGGTTTGGTTCAGTTTTGGAACCCAACCAAAACAGATATTTTCATTTGACATATTTGAGTTTTTGACCCAAATTGTATACAACGTTTACTCTTTATTGTATTCATTGGCACCCTAAATAAACACAAGGATCTTATTTAGGGTGTCTTTAATTTTATGCACTATTTACTCTTTTAATTGTTTGACGAACATATATTGTAAAATATTGACAAATAGAAACTCCTACATGCTTCCTCTAACTGTGTGATGTTTAATATTACTAAACTTTGACATGGTCAATTTTTTGTGGTGTTTCTTTGTTATCTTTGTTACAACATTGAAACTTTTACAAGGGTAAGATTATAATGCAATTTAGTAGCAATAATTATTTTTGATATACACTTTGTGACAATAGTTTTTATTTAAATACATGGCGATTGTGTCGCGCTACAAACATATATAAACGATGTCGTCTTAAACTCTAAACACGTTCGACAACAAATGGTGATAAATGGACATTTGGAGTTGATGTGGGCAACACATTAGTGTTAATGTTTTCGAATATAAATTTGCCCCATTATGCTCGGGTGAATTGCTTCCACAATTTCACCCGAGCTAATGATGTACTTAAGGTTTGTTGTGAGTGTATGGTAAATAGTAAAATTTATTGTTTGGATGAAGAAGATTGAGAGATAACTACAATGATAGAATAAACTAAACTTGGGATGTGGGTTTTGTGAATTGTGAATTTGTAATTTAGTAAATTTGTAATTATTTTATGATATTAATTTTTTTCCTTTTACTCTTTTTTTTAATTACCACCTCGTGAGGTACACTGAATGTTACAAACCTCATAGTTTTGTAGTAATTTGGCATCCAATATAAACTAACGAAGTTAAAATATTATATTTTATTGAAGACATAAAATGATTCTTATTACTATTCTATCAAAAGTTTTTTCAAAGTTTATTCTTACCCGATTAAAGATTAGGTATGTTTTGTATTTAGTGTTTTTAATGTTACATGAATTCAAAATTCAATGGTATATTGGTTTTCTAATAAATCTTCTAAAGAAATATGTATGACAAACCTTGTAAACAAACATATCATACGAACATTTGTAAAAGGGGATGGAGAGTTGGAGACGTACACTTTTATTTGGTGTACACCTTACTAAATTGTAACTGGTGTTTACAAAATATAAAATGGAAAATGGAACCGACGCACGTCCAAAAATTTTAATTTCATTCACCTTGATTATATGAAAACTAGAACCTATATCTCTTAAAACAATATATTTTAATTGAATTTTATGGTTATATATGAAATTGATTTTTATAGATTTTACACATATTATTATATATTGTTATTAATATGTTTAAGAAAAGACATTTTCTCAACCCGTGTAGCACACAGGCATATATATATATATATATATATATATATATATATATATATATATATATATGTATGTATGTACAAAATACATGTTTGGTTATTCGGGCTTGGGTTTGTTTGAGTCGGGTTCGGGATTTGTTAGGTTAACTTTGGTTACCAAGGGTATTCTAGTCAATTGGGATTAGTAACAATATATGTTTGGTTATTCGGGCTTGGGATTGATTGGGTCGGGTTTGGGATTTGTTAGGTTAACTTTGGTTACTAAGGGTATTATAGTCAATTGGGATTAGCAACAATATATGTTTGGTTATTCGGGCTTGGGTTTGTTTGGGCCGGGTTCGGTTTTAGAGCGAAACTTAAAATGAAGGTCATGCTTGTTTTCGTTTATGGGTTAGTTTTGGATTGGGTTGTTTGTCGGTCTCTTATATATAAGAGAGTGATTTTGTTCGGTTATTCTAACTTTGTTTATTTGTTTTTAGATTTGGCATGAATCGGGATTTGTTAAGCTCAAGGAAATTGATGATACGATAATGAGAGTAATACCGCTGCTTTTTGATCGATTGTTTGCGAACAAGCCCGCTTTAAATTAGATTTGTATGCTTTTGATGTTGAATTTTGAAAACTTGTATCCTTAAGTACTTTTGATCTAATTTGGAAATGCTGTATAATTTTTGGAAACATTATATATATATATATATGCAGCAGATATTTGTTTTGCTTAATATTATTCTTGAGTTAGATATCAATATTTGTTTTTAGAGTCTCAGCTGTATAGCTTTGGTATTTAATATATGAGCTGTATAAGCTTGATTTTGGAATCTATATAATGTAAAAGGACTGTTAAAAGCGGTTTTAACAACAAAACCGCTTCAAACGAAAGCCCGCTTCAAACACATGTAAAAACTAAAAACCGCTTCAAATGATAGCAATAATCCATTAGAAGCGAGAAGCATAGAAGCGGTCCAAAACTGCTTCTAAGAAGAATATAAACCGCTTCTAAGAGTCTTGGTTTGTAGTAGTGGGAAGAATCCCCATGAATCGGATTTGTTTAGACGTGTTTATCTAATCTGTTATAAAGTAAAAAAGATTAATCCAACTTTACAGGTTTTATAGTTTCATTCTCAATTGTATATAAAAAATAAAAAAACGAAATCCCCAATGAGGTTATCAAGGATAAAAGAGCTTGACATATAATAGGCAGTTCCATGTATCCTGAAGTCCAGGCAAACACCAATGTGTGCAATCAGCATAGCTATTTGGATTGGCTAATTGTTCAGGTGTCAAAGGGCTCCATTGCTTCTTGTAGATTGACGTGTGTGCATCTTTTCTGTATAGTGACAGTTGTGTGATGTTTAAAAACGTTATGGGAAACTTGTGTCTCTTGAATACATCTTCGAGTACTTTCATTATGCTTTTATTACAATCCGATCCCCAAAAGTTTTGATCTTCAATTGGTCTCGTTTGGTTGTAACAATTTTCATTTGGTCTTCCTCCCCACTCCATGCCCCTATAGGTAAAACCATCATATATAGTATTTCATCTGTTTCATTAAAAGCGTTTATATATTCTTTTTTATTTGTCTCATTACAAATGTCTACTTTCAAAATTTATTAGCTAATTTTCAAATTTACTCTTAAACACACACACAACTAACGTTAATAAACAATATTGATGTATCCAATTTTAAAGGGCATTATTGTCATTTGATAATAAAAAAAAGTAATCATTTAATTTAACTTAAACTGTGTATTTTTCAAACCCTGACACTTTAAGAAGGAAATAGGGAAATAGAGGATATATCCTTGCTGGTTGAGAAGAAAGATTTCATGTGTTTTTCTCTCCTAACACAAAATCTATTCGTCTCACGAGTCAAACATTTTTCTAGAATGAAAACGACAAAACCCAAAACTATAATTGTAGCATTCAGATGCACATCCTTGAAATTTTTTTAAAGTAGATCATCTTTAAAGTTGAAGATGTTAGTTTTTAGATCTTTGAGACATTGGTATGTCACTACTAGCCAATACGTAATATCTAATATTCAAAAGTAAAAATATATACACACACATTGTTTTGTTTTGTGTCACATAGTGTAAGGTTACTAGATAGTTAATCTTATGAAGAATATATGTTGGTAAAGAGATATGTAGAAACAACTAACTTGAAATGAGATGGAGACATGCCAGTGAAGAAGACCCTTGTTCTCTCAGGATCCATATTCTTCTCTACCCATTTCAACATACTCTTCATAGCCATTCTATAAGCATCTTCGGTCGACACTTCTACTATTTCTTTCACCTCATCAGTAAACGATCCATGCCTACGCTTTTCACATAATCGATTAGCAGACTGCATGCATGTAATATTATATAATTATTAAAAGAGAACTTGAAATATATTACAAGATCTTGAAGTCGGAACCCGTCATCCACCATAAGTAGGAATTGAAAATGATAATGTCAACCCCTTCCCAGTGCTTTCCATGCTTCTTAATCGAACCTTTTCGTACGATTCTATCAGTAATTCGATGAACAACAGCATCGTCGGAGTTTGATTCTAGCAAAAATGGGGCCCAATAGAACTCGATCGTCGCATTGTAATCCTACAAACACATGCATGCAGATGATAGACGTATCAAAATCTCTAATCTAGCATTCTAGCATAAAGAAAATATGTAAAGTAAATGATAATTGATACCTTGTAGACCTACTAGCTTGGTCTAGTGGGCTTCAGCCCATCCACTTGGGTTTTGGGCCTTTGGCCCACTCTCAATATATTTATTAAAACCATCATTCCACAATATATATTTATTAATGATTTTACATACATATACCAGATCCAAGAGTAGGATCTTGTTGCAACGTGTGAATTTTAAGAAAAGTGCTTGTATGTGGTAGAAAATGTTACCTTGGCAGTGAAAACGGTTAAAGAACCGAAAGTTTCCATGGATTTAGCATGATCGGGGATGAGTGAGTGGAGAAGACACACCATTGATACATATTGGCCACGGTTTAAGGAATCTCCAACGTACATCATCCTCTTGTTTCTTAGTGTCTCCAACATTAGTGACGCATTAAATCTATCATTAAGTGTAACATATAAGTCAGCAGTCGGCCGATCCTAGTCAAGGCCCAATATCAATTCCAAATGGTTGCCACTTTTGAAAATAAGCTTCTCTTGGACTCAGTCATTCAACTGATCCCGTTTTAAGACTTGTGGAATCTCTTTTCTAATATCATTTTTTCACTACTATATGAATTGATTACGTACAGATTATTTTTATATTTAATTACATGTACTTAAAACAAAACAAAAGGTTTAATTATTGAAACAAATTTGATAACCTAGTAAGTAGTAACTAACTATAACCCACTAAGAAAGATGCTTAACTAAATTGTATGAAGAAACTATACAATAACATGAATATTTTAGTTAATTTATAATATACTTCTTTGACTAATTTCTATTAGTATTAAAATTCAAAGAGTTAATTAGTTTTAAAAATATTTAACAGTAATAAATAAAGGTAATAAGTGTTGTTTTTTAACAAGCTACATGAATTTATTTTAAAATTTTTACAATATTGCTAATAACACATATATTGTAATAATAAATATATTTTTATAATCCTATTTTTAAAGCAGTGTATTTAGTACGTACACCCTTTTATTAAAAGTCAATTACATTATTTACACATTTGTCTAAAACTTAATTTAGTATAAAGTTATAAACTAGTTAAATAAAGCTAATATATTATACATAAATTTTGATTAAAATGCAACAGTGCATTAACAAACTAAAGTAGTAAATTATTATTATTCTTATCACATTTGCACGTAATTACAAAACAACTAATTAATAGAAAACATAATAACTAAAAATTGGCAAGATACACAAGATTTTTAAAACCGCAGTCAAATGCACGACTTGGTAAGCGACCCAACTAGGACGGCAAAAGTCCACAAACAAGAATAAACCTAACACAAAACATTTTGGACAGATAATACAACAAATATTCGAATATAATAACAATTTTTAAAAATCTTGTACAGTTTTAAGATGCGTAACAGCCTATACGAAAAACTAATCTCACCCTTGCACGATTTCCCTTACATAAATAAATAATTCTTATGTTAAAACGCTGACAGCTTTTATATAAAAAAAACAAAAACACAAAATATTAAACACGAATAATATACTACATTATCAAACACGTAAATATATTTTAACATATACGGAGTATAATTCATTTAGGTTACCGATTAAAAAGAATAAAATAATAATAGTATCTCATTGAAAAGTTAAAAAGTTTACCTCGGAATAGAACAACCATGCGGCTGCCATCTCCAAAACTGGTAATCCCGGTCCGGCCGGCCGTGCGCCTGACACGTCAGCTGCGGCTGAATATACGGACATTCTTGTTCCTGGTACGATGGCTGACTCAACGGGTCCCACACCCACTCGCCGTTAAAAACATCACAACCATCCTCAGTCTTCCCGAGGGAAAACGGCAGCTTCTTGTAATGTTTCTCTAATTAATAATTATCATTAAATATATAAAATAACCGTTAATTATTAAACAGGACAAGTTTTAAGGTAAAAAAGCTTACCGGCAACGGAAGTTGGTCGTGGGTTTTGAATCTTTTGGTCGATATTGAGATAGTTTTGTCGGACGAGGTAACCGCCGATGTTGTGGCTGTATAGGAATATTGCGAAGAGGATGAAGGGTAATAATATGAAAAACATGAAAAGCTGGTAAGAAGATAATCTAGCTTTTTTAATAATATTATTGGAGGTTGAAGGTGGCTTCATGTTCTTTATGGTTTATTATAGATGGTGAATGAATGGAAATGTGTATGTTTATACGATTGTACATTTTGTATGAATTCAAGGTGTAATATAATAATGATGTTGATTAATAAATAATTATGATAAACAAATGAATTAAACATATGCAAACGAAAATTACATTACAAACGTTAATTTAAAATTAAAGTGAGATTTAGTTAGTTAATTAATTGCTAATAGGTTGTTGTTGGAGTGTTGGTGTTTTATGTGACTCATTTTGATTTTTGGCCTCATTGTTTAGTTTTTGTGGAACCAAATGATTATGAAACACTAAGCGAGTAGCTAGTGTTTACTAGTTGGAAACTTGAACTGGACGAGTTTTATTTTAACACATTCGGATAAGTATTCACGGACGTTGGCCTTGTATAAAGGTTTTCGTAGGATTGAAATACGAGTGTATCCAATGTAGTGAATTTAGATAGTAACACATTTAAAAAGTTTATTTGTCACTTAGAAAAAAGTTAATTAATTAATATATAAGACGTGACTACATGATGTGAGAAGTATATGATTTAAATTAAATTGTTGGTCAACAAAACACTCATAAAATTTAATGAATTGAATCTCTTGGCAGCACGTAACGGTTAAAAATTGTAAAAAGTTTTTTGATAAATAAATTGGTTGGTCCTCTGGTCAGTGGTCTGATAATTAATTTGTTAATTATTAATTGTAATGGTTAAATGGTTAGGTTAATCAGTGGTTGTCTGCCATGCGAAGAAAATGATATTTTTATTTTTCTTTTTTCTGAACTTTAGCAAATGAATATGTTTAATTATTAATTTCCAATGTCATGCATCGTTTTCTTTTAATCTGGCTCACCAAACATGTAGACTTACTATTATTTTAACTCCACTCTATTTACATAAAAAGATATGATTTGAATGGTGGCCAATTGATGTTGATGAGATAAGCAACGTTTGAAAAGGATAGGGTTCTTACTCCCTCCAAGGCTCCAAATTTAAAAGATGATAGCAACAGACAAGATTTGACTTCAATGCACTCACAAATACAAAAACAAGTGCAAAAGAGACAAGTTTATAAAGAGAATTTTGTATTGAATCATCCACACTACTAATTTACAGGCTGAACCAATAGAATTAGAATTATATGGGGTGTATGTTGTTTATGCAAAGCCGGCTTATGTAAGTGTAAACCTACAAATCATATCACAATTAATAGTGATGGACCTAAAAAAATTTCTTACATAAGTCGAGGGGGTTGTCATCAAAACTTAATAGTTGACGGTCCGGGTTTTAACATATATAACCTCTAAAAAAATTTCATAGAATATGGCCTACCCTAGATTATCGTGTAGGTCCGTCCCTGTATACACCCTCTATATGCATCAAGTCAATGGTGATTGGTGATTGGTGATTGATTAGTAACGTTTGGATGTATGTATAGCCTCCTCTACATATATATTATCATTATTTCTTAAAACAGCAAATTCCAAGAAACCACATCGTCATAATGGGGAGAGGGACCAGGTACTAATGGCAATGGATAGAATTAGAAGATAAGGTTTGTGGAGTTCTAATTTAAAAGTTTGGGTTTATAAACGGACCCCGACTGAAGTCAAACAAACGCCACTGAAATTGTCTCGTTAAGCTATAGGATATTTTAGGTTTTTGCTTTTTGATTCTTAGTTTGTAGATTTTAAATTTTTTGTTTAGGTAAATTTTGGTACCCAAACCCGAATTATATGGTACTAGTACGGGTACAGGTACTTTAGGTACTATACTCGTTTTGGTACACATTTGTTCTTTTTTTTAAATCTCCACTAAACTAGGTAGGTCTCGGTATCAGTACGGTACCGACAATAAACTATCTATAATTCCAAAACCGTAATACCACTACCAGAACCGTAATACCGCAACCAAAACATAATACCAAAACTTAAAATGAAACAAATCAACCATAATATAAAATTCATTCCTTTTTTTCCTTTTCTTTGTTTATTGTTTCCTCATTCTATATAAAAACAAAAGAGAAAGTTAAAACATGTTATTTAATGATATACACAATTACACATTCGTGAAATAAAAATATATGACTACACAATATATGAATATGCACATATAGACTAAGAATGAACTTATTCAGCCAATATATATATTATGTTTTGAAAATCATGTTTGAAAGTTAAGTCATGAGTGTTGAAAACCTAATAAAAGTCCATACATATTCTAAACGAGTATCAGCACCCGTAATATCCGTACTTGTACCCGTGCATGTACCTGAAAGTACATTTACCTATAATTAGTAAATTTGGGTACCCGTACCCAATATACACGTACGAGTACATATACGGATACAAGTACGTACTTTGAAAAAAAAAGCTCATCCCTACTCTCTCTCTCTATATATATAGAAAGGTTAATCATAAACCAGGGGATTAACTTTTTGTAGGACTTACATTTGAATCATTTAAATCAAAAATAGTTAATGAGTAAATTATGCGGATGGTTCCTGTGATTTAATCTAAATTTTGGATTTCGTTCCCAAACTTTAAAAATTATGGATTTAGTTCTTGTCAACCTTTTTCTCTTTCATCCTTGGTCTAAATTAAAGATTTACGGTGAATTTTGTGTCTTGTGGGTACAAGTGATATATTCAATCGCTTGGATTACTTGGCAAATCTTTAACAACCTATTGAAGAAGGATTCTTTAGTGTTGGACTGAAGAAGCTACCCTCGCTTTCCAACAACTGAAACAAGCGTTGAGTTCTCTATTCTCTATCAGTGTTAATCTTGTCAGATTTCTCTAAATTATTTATCCTAGAAACAGATGCAATAGTTAAGGTATTGGGTTAGTGCTTACGCGAGACCACTATCCTTTAGCTTAGATTAGTAAGGCGTTGTCTCCTATGCAACAAACTTTTATCGGTACATGAATAAGAGCTCATGATTATTGTTTTTGTGGTTCACTGTTGGCACCATAACCAAAAGAGATCATAAACGCTTAAAACATGTGATCATGTAACACCCATCTTTTAACATGTGTGCCTTTCAAAGTTACTAGGCTATGACTTTGAGATCATATACAAGCAAGGCTTAGAGAACCACTACTACAAATAGAAGTATTTAATATGGCCAAATCTGTAGCAAATCTCTAGCAAAACAGGGTTTGCTACGGGATTTGCCACGGACTTGGTCCGTAAGTACAAGTCTCGTAGCTAACTTATTTGCTACGAGTTTTTGCTACGGAATCGGAATTTTGCTATGATCTTAGATACTAAAATAGACGTCGTTATTTTATTTACATTAGCTACAGATTTTGCTACAAAATTGTTGGCTGCGGATTGTTAGCTACGAATTATTAGCTACCAAATTTTGCTACATTTTTTAGCTACAAACTTTTGGATACGATATTTTGCTATGATATATAACTACATAATTTTGCTACAGAATTTTTATAGCTACGGAAATTTGCTACTGACTTTCAGCAACAACTTTGGCTACGGGAATTTGCTATGGTTTTTGCTATGAAATTTAGCTACAAATTTTGATTGAGTTTTGCTACGAATTCGCATGCTTTCGCAACAGATTGATCAAGGTTCTAGCTACGGATTTAGCTATAAATTTTTTATAGAATTTTTCAATATTTTTTTAATATTATTTTCCACTTTTTCCTATAAAAAATATTTTCAAATTTTATAAAATATCATACCAAAGATAAAAATACAAACCAAATATCATAAAATATCCAAAAGTACTACAATAAAACTGAAATTTAGTTTGCAACATCAACCCTTATATCTTAACTTGGTGAAAATATTTCTAGCCGGTTTCATGACAATAACTTGGTGAAAATATTCTTAGCAAAATCGTAGTAAAATGTGTTCCTGGCTAATCCGTAGCTAATTCGTAGCAAAAATTGCTACCGATTTTTTTCATCGCAAAAAATCGGTGGCAAATACCTATTTATGTAGTAGTAGTATTAGCGACGCTTTATTGTGTGTTCAAGCCTCTAGCCCATGGCCATGACGATGTATTTTTTATGCTAAATATATTGTATGGTATAATAAAATAATCTTGGAAAAGATACTGTTATAAGCCAAACAGAAGAACTCAACCCAAAAGACTAGTCTGATAGGTGAGGGAACTCATTTGGCTTATAAACCCCGCATCAGTTGCCCATACAACCAATGTGGGACAAGTCCCATACCTTGCAATGGTTTCAGTCCGTAACAGATACCTTTCTCACTAAGCTTTTATAAAGAAGTCTCAGATGTGATCTTGTTCCAGGTACAAGTGGTTAGAAGGTGGTCCTTGCTATATATGAAAGTCACCACCTTTACAAAGGGATGTAAATGGTTAGAAGGTGGTCCTAGCAATGAATTGTTTTGTCAACGCGGATCAGAGCATGAAAATGTGGCTTCCCCGGTATTACTATAACCAATATATTGTAAACTGTCAACTAACAACTTGTTAGTTAACCAACGATATATGTTCGTTAATGAGAAGAAACAAGCAATCGGTTGGATCGTATCTTCCTTTTGTAATTTATCAAAATCTACTTTTTGATCCGGTACGATTTGGTAAAACTAAAGAAAGAATCATGTGTCTTTATTACCAACTCCTCAATACCGATATTTTAAATGTGTACTTATAATATTATTACAGAAGAGGAAGTGGTTGAGTTCGTATAATTGAAATGTTTAATTTGGTGAGGAGATGATGTTAGTTATCAATAACCATCATATAAAATTCGTTCTCACCTTATCCGCCCTCCATTTGTTGATTCATTTCTATTTTCTTTTATGATTTTGATAGTCGTTACTTGCACTACGTAATAGAACTGATAAATGCTAAATGACAAATGGATTCCATCAAAAGACTCTGTTTTTTCAAGCCTTAACCGAGCAAGCGTCTGCTCGAATTGAAATCGAGCGGCTTGGCTCGGTTCGAATTTAAGTAAACGAGCGAAGAAACGTTGCTCAAACTCGGCTCGAATTCAATCGTTTTTGCTCAGACTAGAATGAAGAATATGTGATAACTAAGGTTTAGGATGGAGAGCAGCCTGCGATTAGCCATCAGCGTGAGATTTCGGCGTGTGCAGCGGGTGCGCGTAAACAGAGAAGAGTGGAGCTGTGGAGAGGCCTAGAGGGTGACAATACGGAGCGGCGCTGATTGTGAATGCAGATGTTAGGCTGAGGGGTGTGGGGGGCGCGAGTGGGGGCTCCAGCCAATAATATTGTGACGTGTGGCAGAGAGAGAAACTTGATAAGATGGGTGTTGGTTGTGGTGCTCGCGCCCCGGGACATGGTGTGGAGGGGCGCGAGAGGGGGAGCGAGCAGTTTTTTTTTTATTTTTTTATAAATGTATTAAAAAACATATTATTAAAAAAACTCATAAATTATTTAAAAAAACACACATTAATTAAAAAAACACATTAATATCTAAAAAAAAAATTAAAGTACTAAAAAAACATTATTCTTATTCTTCGGCTTGGTCTTCTTCGATCAACCTCTTCCGGATACGTTCCTTTTGTTTTTCCATCAGCATTTGGTCGACCGGATTTAGGTTACTGAAGTCTCTTGTAAGGAAGTCCAAATCTCTCATTCTTCTTTTTTCCTTTTTGTCATTAGAGACCACCTCCATGGTTTTGTTGAATTTATTGAGGGATTCAACAAGATCGGTGATGTTTACGGCTTCCCCCTCAGCCGGTTTTTTCCCCCTGGCGTCCCTTCCCAATGGCCGCCTCCTCGGCGGTGAAGACGTTTCCTCCCCCGCAACGTTTAGGTCGAATCCAACCCGGCAATCCGACCCGGCGGAAGTGCTATACGCTCCAGACGAACTAGTTTTAGTCCGTTTCGGCCCTACTTCCGCATCAAGGTCCGGCGCCACCAGCTCAACCCACTTAGAACACCTTCTCAACCTCTCCCACACCTTTACATCGTCCCACGTCTTCACCGTCCCATACCTCCGCAGGCACTCCTGTTTCCACTCTTCGACAGTGAAATTATAAACCGCCAAATCGTCACTGCCACTTGGTCTCATACGACCGGCGTTCCTGTTGAACAGATTAGTAAACAAGCCGACAAATTTTCTGATTTCGGTCCACCGACCCGAAATCATATCGGCGTTCCGCTCTGTACTCCCAACGAGCGAATAGAACGTCTCCCTAACCTTTGTCCAAAAGACCTTGCTCTTTTGGTAGTCCGCTGCAAAATGCATAAATAAATTTGTAAGTCATTTAACTTTTTTATTTAACTTTTTTATTAAAAATCATTTTTAAAAACGTTAAAACAATTACCGCAACGCCGATCCTCAGAAATGACTATCCAAGCCCGACACAGGGCTTCCTTCTCATCCGATGACCACGGAGTGGTTTTCCGTTTCGTCCTTCCAGTCGAAGCCGAACCCGACCCGTCCGTTGCAACTTGTTTTTTCCGGTGGACGCGTCTTCTTTGTCCCGCAGCTTCACCTTCTGGTTCTTGTGTCTCCGGAACAACAAAGTTAGGAGACGGTTGTATGTTGGATGGTTGAAAGCCGGATGATTGTTGCGACCCCGAATAAAACATCGGTTGGTCCGGTGCCGACCATAAATCGTCGTAACTTTAATCTGAATCTAGGTTTGGGTAGAGGTGTTCAAAAAAACCGGTTACGGAACCGGTTTGGGCGGTTAACCGGAAAACCGGTTTTTTAAAAACCGGTTTTTTTAAAAACCGGTTTGACCGGTTTACGTAACCGGTTTACGTATCGGTTATACTTTTTGGAGCCAAAACCGGTTTTATAACCGGTTATAAAAAAAACCGGTTTTTTTTAATAACCGGTTATTAAAAAACCGGTTAACCGGTTTTTAAAATAACCGGTTTATAGCCGTTATAAAAAAACCGGTTAACCGGTTTTTTAATAACCGGTTAACCGGTTAAACCGGTTTTCGAACGTTACCAAACGGCTTTATAGCCGTTTTTTTTTTTTTTTGCCCGTTTTTTTAGCCGTTTTTTTGGTTTTTTTACCCCCACAAACATCTATATATAGTTTAGGTTGGGTATTGGTTAGATCACACTTGATTATACAACTCCAAAAGCTCTAAACGTTTATTTCATACGCGATTATAACTCCAAACGCTCTTCTTTCGTAGTCGTTTATTTCATACTCGAGTATACCACTCTTAATTCGTAGTCGATTATCATGGCCTCCCAAAGTGCTGCTTCATCGGTCAACATGGGTGCCTCGAACACGGGAGAAACCGTCGTTCGGGTCATCCCCACGAAACGAAACCAAGATATTTGGCAACATTTCGACCTATGCGAAATGTCTAACGGAACCCAAAAAGCTAGATGCAAACATTGTTTGAAGTTTTATAACAAAGAAGCAAACTCCAGTTTAAGAGCTCATGTAGAAAGGCCCTCTTGCAAGGTCTTGAAGGACGAATCCGGAAGTAGTTCGCAGCCGGAGATGACGAATCAAGGAACGGTGTTTACGTACGACCTTGAAGCGGTACGTCAACAGTTTGGCAACTTTGTGATTCAACAATCACTTCCTTTCAACCACTTCGACAACCCTCAATTCACGGAGATGATGCAAAAGTATGTTCAACCACGCTACCAACACGTAAGTCGTTCGACCCTTAGAAGAGATATGCTTAAAGCATGGAAAAACGCTAAATCCGAACTAATTTCATACTTTTCAAACTTACAAACTGGTGTGAACTTAACAACGGATGTGTGGTCGGTACCTAATGGTTCGCCCGACTCATACATTTGTGTGACGGCTCATTGGGTTGACCCCCGGTCGTGGCAAATGATGAAACGAACCGTTGCGTTTCAATTGTTTGATTACCCGCACACGGGTAGAAATATTTTTAAACTCTTGGATAAAGTCATTCGACAATACAAGATTGAAGATAAAATCTTTTCAATATCGTTTGATAACGCGTCCAACAATACGGCCGCGGTTGGCCATTTAAAATTAAAGTATAAACCTATTTGTGATGGAGCGTTTTTTCATAGCCGATGCATTGCACATATTATCAACTTGGTCGTGCAAGATGGGTTAAACGTGATCGAAACGCAAAGAAACAATTTTAAAAGAATGTTACGAGATGTTTTTAGCAACAATAAAACATTTTCAAGATACAAAAAATTTTGTGATGAAGCTAATTGTCAATGGTTGGGGCCCAATTGGGATTGTCCAACAAGATGGAACTCGACTTGTGATATGTTTGAGAAAGCCATCCAACAAAAAGAATCACTAGTTGCGTTTCATCAAATAATGTCAAGTAGGGGTAAATGTGCACCGTACGATCCTAGAAACTGGTTATTGATTGAGATCGTTACGGAGGTTCTTCAAATTTTTAAATCTTGCACAACTAGTTTATCCGGGGTTTACTATCCAACAAGCCCCATTGCTTTACCAAAAATTGCTGTCATGTGCACAAAGTTGACTGAAATTCATTGTAGGGGTGCACCTTATTTTGATATGGGTGCAAAAATGAAAGAAAAATTTATAAAATATTTTCAACAACTACCCGCTGTTTTGACCTGTGCGGCTGCGTTAAACCCTTGCATCAATGTTGGTGGTGTTGAAGCTTTAATAGAAAAAATTTGTGATGAGCTAGGGTTAAACGACGATCAAAACCCCTATTATAGCCAAACTTTAAAGAATGATTTCAACACCACATTGGCAAACATGTATGATGTTTACCTTACAAAACACGGGTCGTCTTCCCAAATTCATGACTCGTTAAGAGCTGTTGCCCAATCCCAATCCCAAACCGACCTTGAAATGGGGATGTACTACATGATTTGGGAAGACGCCGGTAAACGTCAAAGGGTAAACACCCCAAGCAGTGAACTTGGAAGGTATGGTGGTACCAACTTTGTGAAACACATGACTCCGGATGAATTTAGAAGTCTTGATTTGCTGGCTTGGTGGAGAGGTAAGGAGGATGAGTTTCCGATCCTCGCCGCCATGGCCAAAGATTTACTAACGGTCCAAGCTTCCACGGTAGCTTCGGAGTCTGCTTTTTCTGTTTCTGGCAGGGTTATATCGATTAGGAGGACTCGACTCACTCCAGCAGCTGTAGAGATGTCGATTTGCTACAAGGATTACTTGGACTCTTTAGACAGGGCACAACATCAACGCTCACTCGAGGGGGAAATGGACTATGAGGCGGCCTTGTATGAAGACGAGGTCAATCAAGGACACATTCAACCAATGACCGATGAAGAAGCCGCGTACGACGATTACCTAAGGAATAGCTCGGGATCGGGTAGCGAAGAAAATGAGTAACAAACATCAACTTGTTAATGTAATCGTGTCTAAGCATTCTTTAATGTTTGTATTTTTGAGTTACGAATATGCGATAACGATTTAATGTTTGTATTTTTAATGTAAAAGCTATAAATGAAAGTTATGTGTTTTTAATCTTCCAAGCAAAGAATGCTAACAACGAAACCCTAAACCCTAAACCCTAAAGAAAAAAAAAAAAAAAAAAAAAAAAAAAAAAAAAAAAAAAAAAAAACCGGTTAACCGGTTAGACCGGTTATTAAAAACCGGTTATAAAAAACCGGTTTAATAACCGGTTCTAACCGGTTTTTAAACCGGTCCAAACCGGTTTGGCCGGTTTGAGTTTTCAGCAATAAAAACCGGTTAATAACCGGTCCGGTTATTAACCGAACCGGTTTTTTTCTGGATAAAAAAAACCGGTCCGGTTAATAACCGAACCGGTTTTTTCAAAAAAACCGATTTGTGCACCTCTAGGTTTGGGTACCAATTTCCAGCCATGTTTTTAAAAAAAGGTTTCGAAGATGGGGTGATTTTGGGTTTTGGGTGTGGTATGTGATATTGGTATGTGATATTGGTTTTGGGTGTGGTATGTTATATTGGTTTATATAGAGAAATTTTTTTTTTTTTTTAATAAAGATTATGAGCCCAACGGCTCTATTTACGCAACCCAAGACTCCTTCACGCGTATTCCCAGCCGCTACCCCTCTTGCGCCTGCCTCTTTTTCCGCGCTCGCGCCCCTCTCGCGCCCCTCTCGCGCCTCGGTGGTGTGGTGCTCGCGCCCCAGGGCGCGAGCGGAAGGGCTCACGCGCCCCCTGTCGCGCTCCATACCCCTCAGCCTTATGTTTGTGAAATTTAGTTATTTAGGGTTTGTAATTTTATATATTATACCCCTGCACTATTATCTTTTGCTTCTAATTTATTCAAGATACATATAAAAGTAATTATATTTGTGTACAAATATACTTATACGTGTATATGTATATATTATTCTATAATAATTATATTTACATATATATAATAAAACAAACTAAAAATACTCGAGCCGAACCGAACCGAACGGACCTTGCTCGTTGCTTGGCTCGTTTACAAACCGAACCAAGCTGAGCGGCTCGTTTACATTCGAGCGAAAAAACGAGCGAGCGGTTTTCGAGCAAGTTCCGAGCGAGCGGCGAGCGGTTTAAACGGCCCTAAATTATGGGCCCAAAATATTTTCGTTTTACAATATCTCCTGTGAGGCTATGATTAACATGACATAAAAATAAGGAATAATCATGGAAAAGATCCATAGTTTTCTTTTTTATGTATAAATAACAAATTTAGCCAAATTATAACAACATAATCACTCAAACCACAAATGAATACATGTATACCTACAAATCTTAATCCAATATTAACACATAATACCAACCATCACTTCTACATGCATGAAAATGGCATGACAACTTTTCTCTAATAGGTAGATGCAATGTCGGTTTTTGAGATTTCAAGTTTTTAAGATGATCTAAGAAAATAGGCATTATATAATTTTGTATGTCATATATTTTGGCCCATTTAAATTAACAGACTAGTGGCTAAATTACTTGGATTCTTTTCCATATATTTTTCGTCCAACTAAACATAAATAAATTTATTGCTAAACTAGTAAGTAGACCCCCCGCGTTGGGGGGGGGGGGGGGGGGGGGAAGAGGCATGACAAAATATTGTGTTCTACACGACAAAAGTTGGCGGTTGCATGACAAAGGATTATGTTTTACATGACAAAAGTCGGTTGTCCATTGCCACCATAGACAACCGTATAACAGTACTCACATGTTGCAATATAGGGTATTCGAATTTAATTGGCATAGTTACAAAAATTGTGTTTTACATAATTACATGTACAATTACTTGCTGCCATACTAAACAAAATAAGTGAGCAGTTGCTTTATTACGTACAAAAGAGTGCTCTTGGTTTATCTAGCTACCATATAGTTGGGTTACAAAAGTGTTGGATAATGTAGTTGTGCTTTAGCATTGTTTTTGCCTGCCCTGCGTCTGTTGATTTTGTCAAACCTTGCAGCAGGTTTCGCAAGTGGCAGTGCAGGAGTTGGGCGTTGGTGGTGTAATGCTGCTTAGGCGAACCTCGGTGACAACTACATGTTACATATTAAGACAGTAAGACACATACACACCCCTAAGTGTACATTATAGAAAACATAAGAATATAAAAAAGGCATAGGAGAGATAGCTAACCTTAGTTGTGACACGAAGACTCTTTGAAAATAAAGTTAGCTCAACCAAACAACTCCTGTGAACCACAACTTACGTGTCAAATGAGTATGGCAACCATCAATGGTTAGTTTGCTAATTTGAAACTGAACACCACAAATTCTTGTTAGATTTCTAAAGATGTATGTTTTAGTTTGATATTAACATTATTAAAACCTAATCTTTATGCTAACACCATTAATTTTTAACGAAAACTTTTTTTGAAAAAGTAGAAATGAATTCAACACCAATATAGTTGTGATCTATATGTTGCTATGAAAGTCAAAATACAAAAAATAACCCCAAACAATACCTGCACATGCTATTTTTGTTGGCATCCTTTGCATGATAGATGCTACGCCTTCTAATATGTAACCAACTCCGAACAAAACTTGGTGCGAGCTGCACCCATTAGCACTACCCGAAGCCCTGGCTAAGTCAAACCAAAATAGACTTACTTCGAATCAAGAATTGCTTTAAAATAGTTTAGAAAATATTGATTAACAAAGTTAGTCAGGCAAAGATACATTGTATTCACCATCTAAGGAAACCAACAAACTAAAAAAATAATCTATCTGTAACATTAATCTAAAAAAAAACTAAAGATGATTAAACTCTAAACTACAAAGCAATACAAACAGCCAAGACATACCTGTAGGAAACAAACATAACAGTACACCAAAGCAACACTTTATTGTTGTGTGTTCTAGGACATGCATAAGAAAGAAGCCAAAAACATAATCAGATGAGATCCGTATGAAGCGACCAAACGGCAATATAAATAAGTCAATGAACTAAATGCAACTCACCTTAAATTTTTAAGAGCCTCAAACAACCCATAAGCACCTGAAACAAAGCAAACATATAATGTCAGCAATTAATATTTAAAATAAAACATTGGTTAGCCACTCAAATAACCCATAAATCAGTAGTTAGCAATTAATTTTTAAAGGAGCCTCAAACAACCCATAAGCACCCGTCTACAGGTCTACTCGTCAAGCTTCTCAAAGAAAACAACCAAATTTTCTGGTTAACGTAATTAATAAGGCGACCATCACTTTCGCCTATCATAAGCATGAGGATAAGCAAGAAACAGATCTCAAGAATTTCAACAAACATCTGGCATGTATGTTAGACAACCAAATCACATTCATCAATTAGTTCACATGTAGGCAAAGTAAAGTAAAATACGAAAACGCATTCTCAAAATAGATACCCTAAAACGTTATCTGAATGTAACTCAATTAGCAACAATTAGTGTAAGACATTACCGTAGGTTGAACGAAACAGAACAATGTGGCAGAATCGATAACCACAACCTGCAAAACAAAACAAAACAAAACAACAACCAAAAATTCAGGAAGATAGAAAATAGAACGAAAAAGAATGACAAACCTGAGCCAAATGATATCAATTTACAAACCAAATTACCGCGTGCTACCCAAAGAATACAAAAAAAATTCGTTTGTAAACCGTTCTCTCTATCAAGCATTTCATCAAACACCTGTTATGCATGTCAAAACTTCAGTACAGTTTGAAAACATGTAATGAAAAACACAATTAGCAGAAAGACACAACATTTAACCTCAATTTTCCATACCATGACTGAAACTCAACATACACATCATGAACAACGAAAATGAAGACAGAAAACTCTAAACCAATTTCGAATTGAAGATTGAACCTTTTCACCTGCAACAACTGATAAAGTAAAAGAATACGTGTAAACTGTAAAGGCAAGGACACGCGGCACTCAACAAAGCTATAAAATCCAAGTACAAATCATGGTCCAAAATGTACAAGTTGTTATGCCAACCGACCTTCAAAATTGTAAATATATAAATTAGTAGTCCCTTTTTGTAAAGATTTTTCTACCCATATTCACTTCTTAATGTTTTTAAAAAATTGTTATCTATAAATATTATAAATTTTGTGACCCCATATAAATCGTGCCATATACGCCCTCCAAGCCCATGACTGGTCTAGGCCAACTCTAAGACTATCCTCTATGGTTGGGGGCTTTGAGGCCCTTCCCTAGTGCCATGTCAGCGCCACGTAACCACCGGAGGCTTCGAAGCCCCAACCAATAATGTCCCGCTGTGGTTTAATGTACATTGACACCCCTATATATATATATATACACACACACATATATGTGTGTGTGTGAGAGAGGTTGAGAGAGCAAAGACGACCAGTGTCACAACGATCCACTTTAAGGGCACCCGGACTGGTGTGTGAGGGGGAGACCATCACGCATGATGGCCTCACGCACACCGCCGCCAGCCCCCCATCACGCGTGATGAGGGGTGTGTGCGTGATAGCCATCACGCAGTGAGGGGGTGTTAATCGAGGAGGGAGCCGTTGGGAATGTAGCCGTTGTAGGAGGGAGCCGTTGGGAATGTTTTAAATAAAAAAAATTTTATTTTACCTATATAAATAACTAAAACATATCTTCAAAACATACTCAAATCCAACTCAAAATCTTCTACTACACACACCATTTTAACATATCAATGGAGGGTTCTAATAAACGTGGGTCGGGTTCAAAGAAAACCCAAACCCAACCAAAGGTTCGACAAAATCTAGGCGAACCGACGAGATTTCGGTTACAAGACGAACCCGACACAACCCAACCATTCCAACAACAACCTTCCCAACAACAACCTTATCCACAACATTTTCAACCGTCAGAAAACCAACAGCAACCTTCCCAACAACAACGTTATTATCAACCGTCCCAAAACCAATCGTATCAAAACCAACCTTTTATTCCACATTTTTCTACCCAAAATTATCCAAATAATGCTTTTCAAATGTTTCAATCTCAACCGTCTCAAATGTCCGTCGATCCCCTAGACGATAACGATGTTATACATCAATTTGCAAGTGCTTTTCATCACGAAGTGCAAACTTTGGATGTAGATGAACCTGCGGATGAGGAGACGCATCAAAAAAATGTTAGGCGTTGGTTGCCCGATGAGGAGGTCGCCTTGACTAAAGCTTATTTACATTGCTCCGAATAAAAAAAACACTCAAACCAACAAAAAAAAAGAAGCGTTATGGAGACGTATTAAAGAACATTTCTCGAAACTTCCCAACGCAACCGAACGAAGCAAGGATCAAATGATTGGCAAGGGGGGAGATTTGAATAGAAAAATGTCAAAATTTAATGCTTGTTACGTCCAATTGGTAACTATTTTAGTTTATTTATTTTATAATCTATTACTTTATTTTTACAATTTGATACATATATATATATATATATATATTCCAAATGTTTTGTAGTCACGAGATCCACAAAGCGGAGCGAGCGAGCCGACTATCATAAAGGACGCTTTGGCCGATTATGTCGAAATTTTCAAATGTAGGGATTTTCCCCACTTGGAAGCGTGGGAGGTTGCAAGACGTCACGTGAAGTGGGAACCGATTCCCTTGGTCGATTTGAACGGACCAACAGCTCCAAGGAAGAAAGGATCTTCTTCAAAAAGAACAAAAACATCCGAGTCCGGGGACTACACAACGTCTACGGGCGGCTTGTCATGCAACATGCCGAGCATGAACTTGAACGAGGAACCCGGAGACGATCCCGACGAAGAGACACCCACACCCACACGGCCGAATCGCAAGAAAAGTGGGGAATCGTCAAGACTTGTAAAGGAAGCGGTGGCCGAAAACTTCGCCGAATACAAGTCGGCTAAGATGGCGGAAATGGCCGAGACAAAGGAGCGAAAGAAACAGGCTCATATTTTAAAAATGAAACGTGAGGAGACGTATATCAACCATTTGAATGAAAACCAAAAAAACGCCGATCTAACTTTCCTCCTACAACCGCACGAACATCTTGAGGAACCCTTTAAATCGATCCTACTTCAACGCAAACGCGAGATATGCGACAAATGGGGTTGGGAAGGGCCGTAGGTTTTTTTGTTTAAATTTTGTTTTAATTTAGTTGTCTATTTAATTTAATGTAATCTTGTTTTATTTTTTATTTAATGTAATATTGTTTTATTTTTATTCATTTAAGTATTATTAAAAAAAAACAAAAATTCATCACATCACACCACCACCCATACTAAAAATCCATAACATATGATGGATTTGAGGTTGGTAATGTGGCACACCACTATTGGATGTGGTGTGTGAGGAGATTTGCACCACCCCTCCCCCTAAGGCTGTGTGTAATGGGGCGTGGATTTGGGCGAAGAGGGGCGAGAACACCCCCCCCCCCCCCCCGGCGATATGTGGGTGAAAAGGGGCGGGGGCGGGGTTCTTTTGTGGCCGGTGGGGTTAAATAATAATATTATTATAATAATTTGACCTTTGTAACGGTCAAAAATTAAAAAAAATAATTAAAATAATATATATATATATATATAAACATACACCTTCTTCTTCATTTCATACACAATTCATACCCAAATTCTTCAAAAAATCTAGCAAAATGAATCCTACAAACAACCCGAACCAACCGACACTCGTGGAACTCGCCGCTACCATGAGAGAAATCATCAAAAAAACACAAAAAGTCTGTCGAGGAACTCAACGATGCCATGAGAGAAACCAACAAACAACACGAAAAGATTGCTCAAATGTTGGAATTGCGGGAAATGAGTGAAGAATACGAATCCCTCAAAATGGCCGAGTTACACAAAAAGGCCACATTATTGCAACGACAACGAATTGAAAAAATACACGATATTATGGATATTAGTATTTTATTTAGTTATGTTTTTTTAATATTTTTAGTTATATTTTTTTTTTGTATTTCTTTTTAATTTTATGCATTTTTATTTAATTATTTAAATAAATTGGTTTTTATTTGTTTTGTTTAGTTATAAAAAGAAAATAATAAAAAAAGATACTGTTGGCCCAACTTGTAGCCCCTACACCATTACACCCAAAAACAAATTCGCCCCTTTTACTGACTGGACGCCACGTGTTAAATTCGTCCATATTTATAGCTCCTACACTACACATAGCCTAAAAAGATTACATGTGACAACGCAAATAAAGACTTTTAAAGACTTTTAATCCTAAAATGGAGTGAAATATGACACATGGCAAAGCTAGTATCTTCCATTAAGCCCAAGAAAACGTCATTGGTTGTATTTTTTTAGAACTTTTTTATTTTTGCTAAATCAAGTTTTTGACCAAACATCCTCCAATGCATCAAAATATCAAATAAATGATAATATCCCCAAGACCCCAACCAAAAGATTCATTCTAGGTCAGGTGAGTTGTTAATACATATCAATTGTCGAGATATCCAAATAATAGAGTAATATAATATTACATAAATAATTAATTGAAATATATCTCAAGCACTCACTGACATTTAGGCAATGCAACATGATTAAAAGACCAAATATATTCATATTGTTGAAGGGTTTAGATCAAAACTCCTAATATGATAACTGCATCATGCGGTGTACACCTTCGCGTATATTATCAAATATCAATTATAACAGTAAAATGAAATATGATTTTGCTTCAAGAAAAAGATGCATACAAAATGCGGGGATTCTTGTTTCTCTCTGCCAACTTGAACGAGTGGTAGGTATATGAAATACCTCCAACTCTGAGAGAGCCCAAGTTTGACGGGTTGACCAACGATATTTGGAAAGTCAAAAGTCAACAAGGGAGTAGGAGCTCCTGTAATTTTGATGGGGTCCTCTAAATCATCGAATCAATGACATAAATGAATTTTGCAAACATGGCATCAAAGGAACATAGTTACAGAAAACATGCATGTAATATAGTTGCACCATGTGAAAATGTGTACCCAACAGTTTCGACCCGTTTACTTTAATTTGGTTTGATTAGCGTTATGTTACGTCTCTAAGACTCTTTAACTAATCAAACCAAAAAAACAAAATAGATGCAAAAGATAAAAGGTTCATGGGCATGACCAGTGGCGGACCCAGGATTTTTTGACAACGGGGTCCCGTTATTTTCGGCGTTCAAATTTTTGGGTCGGTCGTTGTTTGGGTCGGGTCGGGTCGGGTCGGGTCGGGTCGGGTCGAGTCGAGTGGAGAAACATAATAGAAAACAATATCATTATAATAAAACACACACAATACGATGTCATTCGAAACGATAAAAGAAAACATTACAATCATGATATGAACAAGTTACATGCTTCCATCTGCAAAATCAAAGCTTTGCCATTACGAAATAGAAAGTAAATAAATACAGGCTCCAAATATTTCTTTTGCTACTAATTTAACATGTCTAAACCCATTTTAGATATTTACCGCGTTTCTCACAAAATTCCTCATACTCGTAAATAGCTAGACCATCTAAGTTATGCTTAATTAACTTATTATGTTACAACTCTATTCAACAAGAGTCTAGTGGTCAAAGCCAGTTTCGACCTGAACAAAATTAAAATTTTGAAAAAAGAATCGTTTTGACCCGAGCCAAATTGAAACACTCTTAAATGAACCGTTTTTGCACGATCTAAACCGTGCTACTCTCCTCAAACCCTAACTCCATAGCATGGCTCTTCTCTAAATCTATAATATATATATATATATATATATATATATATGTGTGTGTGTGTGTGTATATATATATATATATAACAATACCCCATCTTCAAACCCTTTCCCCATTCTTTTCAATGATTCTTGCATAACTAACCTTAAAATTAAGTTTTTGACATAACAAAGTCGTAATCTAACAATAATATACAACATACAGTTACTAATCTAAGTAAATAATTGCATAAAACCAATCAATTGGATATCTTTATTTTATGGAGTAAGTGTTTAAAATTACCTGAAAGTTGTGGCAAAATCAGAAAGCAATGAAGACAGAGGAGCGCCAAAGGGATGGATGGTGGCTGAGAAGGGCGGCGGCGGCAGGTGGTGGGTTGGTGGCGGTCTTGCGGAGGCTTGAGCAGTGTTGAGGAGTTGAGGTTGAGCAACAACGTTCAGATCTGTTCTGGTTGATGTTATAAACTTAAAAAACCCTAATTATTATATTGACTATTTGACTAAAAAAGAAAATAGCAAAATCATAGAAAAACGGATTGTGGATAAGACTTGAACCTGGGACATTCCACACCCAAAACAAGGATCTTTCCCAGCAGAGCAGATCTGTAACATTGTTATGGGGTCCAAGTGATAATTTATATGGGGTCCTTCAAAAATTTTCTATATCGCTTCTAAATAAATTTTAAAAAACATTGGTGTCCCGGGACCCCGACGGCTACTATGTAGGTCCGCCCCTGGGCATGACGTTTATGTCCAAAATATTCTATGGCTTTCTGGGGGCTTATTGGGCTAGTTCGAGCTCATTAAGGCTTAGAAATGTCTACTTAATATTAAATATGTTTTATAACAAGTTTACTAGCAAGAAGATGAGAAGAGAATTAGGAAGAGAATAAGTTTATATTATTAATTGGTGTATCATACAATGAAATACCAATAGGTATTTATAAGGGAAGGAAAACTTAAGGAACAAGCCAATCTATATTTAGTAGATGATAATCATAATAATAATACAATAATATCTATATTCATAATACTCCCCCTTGATTATCAACTTCATACGCTTTATGCTGCCTCATTAAAAACCTTGTCACGAAAACCCAGTGGGACAAAACCTTAGCTAAGGGAAAAATAGTGCAACGCGTATTTTCTCCCCCTGATGCGAATCAGTTAATCTCCTTGAGTTGACACATCCCAATCCCATGAACCAATTTCTTAAATGTTGAGGTCGGGAGTGACTTGGTAAACAAATCTGCTAAATTGTCACTGGAACAAACTTGTTGGACGATAACATCTCCACTCTTTTGCAAATCATGTGTGAAAAAGAACTTTGGAGAAATATGTTTAGTTCTGTCACCTTTGATATAGCCCTGCTTAAGTTGAGCAATGCATGCTGCGTTATCTTCGTGTAAAACCGTCATCCCCTCGTCTTCGGAAGAAATACCACAAGATCCACGAATATATTGCATTACCCTTCTTAACCAAAAACATTCTCGACTAGCTTCATAGATTGCTATTATTTCTGTGTGATTAGATGAAGTAGCGGTGATTGTCTACTTTACTGAACGCCATGAAATTGCAGTACCTCCATATGTGAACAAATATCCAGTTTGAGATCGACCTGCATGAGGATCAGAAAAATAACCTGCATCTGCAAAACCAACCAAACTTGTTTTCGATTGGTTAGTGAAATACAAACCCATATCTTTTGTACCTTGGAGATATCGAAATATTTGTTTGACCCCATTCCAATGTCTTCTAGTCGGGCATGAACCATATCTTGCCAATAAGTTTAAAGAAAACGATATATCTGGTCGTGTATGGCTAGCAAGAAACATTAGTGCACCAATTGCACTTAGATATGGTACTTCTAGACCAAGAATTTCTTCTCCATCTCCCGGAGGTCGGAATGGGTCTTTCTCAACATCCAGTGCCCTTACAACTATCAGAGTACTTAATGGATGCGATTTCTCCATATAAAATCTTTTGAGTAATTTTTCTGTGTAATTTTCTTGGTGAACAAGGATTCCATCTTTAAGATGTTCAATTTGTAACCCAAGACAAAACTTTGTCTTTCCAAGATCTTTCATTTCAAATTCTTGTTTCAAGTACTCAATCACCTTTTGGAGCTCCCCCGGAGGTCCAATAATATTCAAGTCATCGACATATACAACAATTATGACATATCCAGATTCTAACCTCTTTATAAAAATACATGGACATACCGAATCATTTTTATATCCTTCTTTCAACAAATATTCACTAAGGCGATTATACCACATACGTCCAGATTGTTTTAGCCCATATAAAGATCTGTTTAACTTAATTGATAGATGTTCTCGAGAACTAGATTTACATGATGTTGGCAATTTGAATCCTTCCGGAAGTTTCATGTAAATATCAGTATCAAGTGAGCCATAAAGGTAGGCTGTCACAACATCCATTAGACGCACATCAATCCCTTCTTGTATTACCAGACTAATAAGATAACGAAACTTCGTCGCATCCATCACTGGAGAATATGTCTCCTCATAATCAATTCCAGGTCTTTGAGAAAATCCTTGTGCTACCAATCGTGCCTTATATCGCGTAATCTCATTTTTCTAATTACGTTTTCACACAAAGACCCATTTATATCCAACGGGCTTTACACCTTCAGGTGTATGGACTACAGGTCCAAAAACTTCTCGTTTCTCAAGTGAATTTCATTCTGTCTAAATTGCGTCTTTCCATTTTGGCCAATCATTTCTGTTTTTACATTCATTGATAGATTTTGGTTCTTGATCCTCATTGTTTTCCATTACTTCTAGCGCTACATTGTATGAAAAATTGTCATCGACGTCGACTATATTTCGGTTCCATACCTTTCTAGACATAATATAATTTATTGAGATCTCTTCGTTTTCAGGTACCTGAGGTTCTTCTGGAACCATTATGTCTAGTGTCTCTTCAAGAGACTCCTTTTCGGGCATTGCAGTTACTTCGACAAGGCCATCAGCTACATTACTTGCTCCCTTTTTCTTTCGAGGATTTTTATCTTTAGAACCGATTGGTCTACCACGCTTTAGGTGTGCATTAGGCTCGTTACCAATACGTGGTTGTCCATCAAGGACACCAATTTTTATTGGAGCATTAATAGCTGGTATGACTTAGTCACTCTTTTCGGGTCAGTAAATGCGCCTGGTAATTGATTTGCTAATTCTTGTAAACGAATTATCCTTTGAACTTCTGTTTCACATTGTTTAGTTCGAGGATCAAGATGATATAATGATAATTCATTCCAAATTATATTATTTTCCAGCTGTTTTTCATTTCCCCCTAATGTTGGAAAGGTTGTTTCATCAAAATGACAATCACCAAATCGAGCCATAAATAAATCTCCCGTTGATGGCTCTAAATACTTAATGATAGATGGTGATTCATACCCAACATATATTCCTAACCTCATTTGAGGTCCCATATTTGTGCGTTGTGGTGGAGCGATGATTGGAACATATACGGAACAACCAAAAATCCTTTGATGGGAAATATTTGGTTCCTGACCAAAAACCAATTTTAATGGCGATGAAGTATGATAACTCGTTGGTCTGATGCGAATTAGTGTTGCTGCATGTAAAATCGCATGCCCCCCCAAGAAGTAACTGGAAGTTTTGATTTCATAATCATCGGTCTTGCAACCATTTGAAGTCGCTTGATAAGCGATTCGACAAGTCCATTTTTTGTATGTACATGAGGTACAGGGTGCTCTACACTTATCCCAATAGACATGCAATAATTATTAAATTATTGGGATGTAAACTCACCAGCGTTATCTAATCGAATTTTCTTAATGGGGTGATTTGGGAAATGTGCTCTTAGTCTTATCAACTGAGCAAGTAGTCGTGCAAATGCCATATTACGACTTGATAGTAAACACACATGTGACCATCTAGTTGATGCATCAATTAGCACCATAAAATATCTAAATGGTCCACTAGGAGGGTGTATGGGTCCACATATATCCCCGTGTATTCTTTCCAAGAAAGTAAGGGATTCGGTCCCCACCTTAATTGGTGATGGGTGAGTAATAAACTTCCCTTTTGAGCATGCAACACATGTAATGTCCTTAGTCTGAAGAACCCTTTGGTTCTTTAAAGAGTGCCCACATGAATCTTCTATAATTTCTCGCATCATTATTGAACCAGGATGGCCTAACCGGTCATGCCAAACCATAAAATTTTCTTTGTCGATAAACTTCTTGTTTATGACCATATTAGATTCAGTTGCAAAAATTTTAGTGCAATACAAGCCGAAGGCAAGTGCGGGTAGGTTTTCTAATACATGCTTTTACCCAATTTCATACTTGTGATTTGAAGGTACTCATTATGCCCCTCACTTATTGTCTTAATATGATATCCATTTAGACGAATATCTTTAAAGCTTATTATATTTCTTTGAGACAATGGGGAAAATAAAGCATTGTTAAATTTAAATTGTGTTCCATCAGGTAACACAATACAAACTTCTCCAAAACCTTCAATTAATTTTGTACTACCGGATATAGTACTAACACTAGCCTCTAAAAAACTAAATTAGAAAAATAGTTCCTTTTCTTGAGAATTGTATGTGTAATTGCACTGTCTATTAAACATATATCTTCGCCATTAATAGGGTGTTTAGTTAACCACTCCATATGCTTCAAATAAAATAAAATAAAGTTGCATAAATAAAACATTTAAGATACTTCAAGCATAAAAAAAATCCCAAAACATAATGTCTAGTGTGCTTCAAAACAAAACATAATCTCAAACATAAAGTCTAAAAGAAACATCAAGCAAATAACATAACTTAAACCAAATCATCCATATGTAAAAAAATTGGAAGCATCCAACTGGGTTGTATCAGCCAAAATATCACCAGAATCCAAATTAATTGGATCAGCAAGGAAATCATCATAATCCAGTTTAGTTGCATCATTAGTAAAATCACCAACATCCATGTGAGTATCTTCATTAAGGTTTTTGACCACCGGGGATATCAACACTTCCATCATCATATGTGAAACGTGTCTCAATTTCTTTTCCTTTGCCTTTGATGGATTGTTGGTAAAGCTCCACCAAGTGTTTGGGCGTACGACATGCACGAGCCCAATGATTATTACTTCCACACCTATGACATGCATTTGGTGTAGTTCCGCTTTTCTTTTTACCCTTTTCATCATTAGATTTCTTTTCATTACCATGCCATTTTTGGTGGGCTTTTGGGTTTCTAAACTGAACACCATGATGATTCCCCCGGTTATATCCACGTCCACGTTGGTAATCACGACCACGACCGCGTCCATGATTTCCACTTTGGCCATTATATGTTGCCACATTCGCTTCTGGGAATGGGGCTGTACCAACTGGACGGGTCTCATGATTTTTCATGAGGAGCTCATTATTTTGCTTGGCCACAAGGAAACAAGATATAAGCTCAGAATACTTGGTGAAACCCCTTTCACGATATTGTTGCTGCAACAACATATTTGAAGCATGAAAGGTGGAGAATGTTTTTTCCAACATCTCCTTATCAGTAATGTTTTCACCACACAGAATCAGTTGTGACGTGATTCTAAACATTGCCGATTTATACTCGGTTATAGACTTAAAGTCTTGCAATCTTAAGTGAATCCACTCGTAACGAGCTCTCGGTAATATTACCATTTTATGGTGGTCATACCTTTCTTTCAATTTGGTCCAAAGGACAAGTGGATCCTTAATAGTAAGGTATTCAGTTTTCAAAGCCTCATGAATATGATGGCGTAAGAAAATCATGGTTTTTGCCTTATCTTGGGTAGTTGATTTATTCCCTTCTTTAATAGTATCACCAAGATTATTAGTATCCAAATGGATTTCAGCATCCAATACTCATGACAAATAATTTTTTCCAGTAATGTCAACAGCTATAGTTCAAGCTTTGCAAGATTTGTCATGATAAACTATATTATAACAATACATATGAATTAATATTTAATAAAATATTATAGGAACATGAATTAATATTAATAAACTATTATAGGAACCATAACAGAAACCGTAAAGTAATTATAACAATTATCTTTTCATGACATGTAAGATCAACTGTGTTGAAAATATATAATTATAGTTATTTATATTTCAATATTTTAATTGCTTTCTTTCTTAAAATAACGGATTATAAAATAATGCAGATTGAATGGTAAAATTTCGTTTTATATGATGATAGGTCCAATCAATTTTACCATTATAATATATATGGTCAATTAAAATAAATCCTATATGTTGACTAGATTATAAACCATTAATACTATTGAAAAAAAACTATGTATTATGCAAAGAGATTTACTATATAATAAACAAACTCTTTATCATATAATAAAATAATATTAGTTAGTTTATTAACACTCACATACCGTAAACAAAATTATTGTATTATATGTTTTTAATACACAATATTAAATTAAATGGTTGTATGTAATTTAATAATATAGTAGATTTAATATGACGTTATGTAAAAAAACTCATAATAATTGATTATATATTTTTTAAGTGTATTGTAAACATATATATATAATGCAACCTAAAATCGTATGAATTACAATATAGATTACCTTTGAGAGATTTATAAGAACAACGTAAATCTCTAACACGACCCAATATCGTATGAATTACAATATGGATTAAATACAAACAAAAACAAATACAACTTAGTTAATGTGACATACCTTTCAACTTCAAGGCAATTCGTGCTGATAACGTATTTTATAACAAGCCTACTAGCAAGAAGATGAGAAGAGAATAAGGAAGATAATAACTTTATATTATTAATTGGTGTATCATACAATGAAATACCAATAGGTATTTATAAGGAAAGGAAAACTTAAGGAACAAGCCAATCTATAATTAGTAGATGATAATCATAATAATAATATAATAATATCTATATTCATAATAAAATATAGGTTTTTGATCCAAACAACTTTTGTAATACATTTTTAATAATATTTAAAGTCTGGAATTTTATAAAAATCCTCAATATATGTTTTTATGAATTTTATCCATTTGAAACCTACTTATTTGATTAAACCGTTTATCAAAGTAGTATATTTTGCAATAAAAGGCCAAAATAATTATGATCACAATTTTATAGGCTTTTCCACTTAACAATAAGCTTATGAAAATACAAAATTCTGAGGAATGATTTAGGCACATAAAATGTATTTTATTGCTTTATACGTTGATAACTGCTATATAAATCGGTTTTAAACTAATAACCAACTAATATAATTTGGACTGAACACCGGACTCGTATTTTTATATATAACTTATTCCTATATATGGCATACTAACTAGTTCTAAAATATTTTACATTGGGTTTGGGTTTGGGTTTGGGTTTGGGTTATATTATCTGTAATTTGATCGGTAAATGATTAAGAGACTAAGAGGGTCCTAAACCAGCCCAATCAATTGTCATTGGTAGCCGAAACATACAAAATTTTGGGTTATATCATATGTAATTTTACATTATTTAGTTAGATTTTGTTGGGTTATGATTGTGGTTCATGCTTTGTTTTTGGGCTTGTGTGGGATAACCGAAATCACAAAAATCACTTAGGTGATTTCGGTGGGCTTAGAATGGGCTTAGTAGTATGAATTTGTAACTTGTACCCTTGGTTTTGTTTTATCATTGATAGGGTAGATATCTCATAGTTCAGTATTATAATCGGTTATTCTCTCAAGGACTTAAGTGCTCGAAGTTAATATACGTGTACTTTGAAGTCTCTTCGTGTGTTCTTTAATTATCGTTATTGTGTTTTTGGATCATCAAGACCTCTAGTTTCCGCATAGAGGTTTTGTAGTCTTGATATCATTGGAAGATCCTATCTCGGGACTTACAGTTGGTATAAGAGTTTCGCCCGATTCGAGGCTCGAGTGTGATATCAAGGATTCAAAAAAATTGGATTTTTGGTGTTGGGATCGTGATTTGGGCTAGTGATGTGAATACGTTATGCTAATCCTCAGATCTCAGATCTGATATATATAATTAACACGATTACGGATCTAGTTCATGATGACACTTGATTATATGTTATATGTTATACTAATTGTTTGTATGTGTATATATAATATTAGATTGAAGCTTGAGAGAGTAATTCGGCAGAGGTTTGATAATGTAAACTCCAAACTTAAATTAACAGATGTGAACACCTCTATAAATAGAAGATGGATCTAGTTCGTTACACATTCTGTAACGAACTAGCTTCCACTTCGTTACATACATAAAATATGATTAACTTAACGAATCACCCCCTGATTCGTTAAACATCCTTAACGAATCAGGAGGGAACTTAACTTAAGTCTAGTTCGTTAAACATCCTTAACGAACTAGATGATAAACATAACGAACTAGAGAAATAACTTAATATTTATTACATAAATAAAAAAGACAAATACATTAACGATAGATACAAAGACTCGAGACGCATAACCGTGTACTAGCAGACACCCCCTCGTCTTGAGCTCTTTGTCTTTTACTTTACTTGAAGCACTTGGACTGCCAATCTCTGCAACTGTGAATTCCATTCTCATAACATACACGCATGACGCGTTGGAACTGCATAGCCAGATCATAGTCTTCATTGCGCTCGAACAATATATTATTCTTATGTAGCACGTCGTTGTCGGTCTCAGTTAAGTTAACAAGCCATATGGGATCGATGATCTTGATCAGCTCTGTCTTTAAAACTTTACCCAAGACAATGACAGCCTCGCCAGTTCGGTTATCGTGATAGCAGCGGTTGAATGATAATGACATATGTTGATTTAACGTCTTCACTGGCACACGCTTCATGGTCTTTGGCGGTTTTACCTTAAGAACCAACTTCCTCCAACCCGTCCTTGGATCAATCTCATTGATACGCTTACGAGTATGGACTTGTGGTTTGAAAAACTTAAAACTATGATTAACCTCGAACAGCAGATGTTGATAAAACCAGTCTGCATGTCGATTTCCTCCACGATTCATGAATGGTCTACACGCGAGGGTACGGAAATCTCACCGCGGTAGAGAGAGAACATCGATCATCTTCTCATAGTATTGAATCCCTTTTTCCCATTTAACAATACATACTTTCAAATCAGGATAAAATAACCATGAAATGATATCACCTTGAACCTTTGACACGGCCTTGAATGACGTCATCTGATTAGCCTTGGCACGAGCAACAGCTTCATCCTTCTGCTCCTGATCCACATACCGATAAGCCTCAACAATTTTACGAGACTTCTTACTTCGATAACCAAACCACCTTTCAATATCAGCATCGGTCGGGTTTTCAAGTGAATCGTACCTCGTATCAGCCACACTTTTACCCTTTGATAACTTATCCAAATTATCCTCAGCCGGTTTAAACGTTTCCTCATTAAATACTGGAGCACCCTGATTAACATTGGTGTGTTGAAATAGATCAGGGTATTCCTCAGCTGTAACATCTTCAACCTCAACCTCCTCATCTTCATAAATAAAATCCGTATTCATCTGAATATTTGGATCATTTAAGATCTCTTCATCATTCTCGACCTCGACATCAGGCTCAACTTCTAACATGGTCAATTGATCATCATTTAAGCCAAGCAGTAGCAAAATCTGCTCTCGTGTTAGGGACTTTTCCACAAACTGCCCCTCTTCGATCTCATCCCTATTCACCACGCTTCTAACCAATCCCGATCCATCCACAAAGATGACAGTGTAGCTTCAATCATCTCAATTGGTTTGGTAGCTGTATAGTCGTGATACACAATAATTTGCTTGCCAGAGTCATCAACCGCACTTGTACCTGCACCTGAGGATGAACCATGAGATTGTTTAGACTCACCACCTGCACCTGACTCATCCGGATCTTCTTCATCATTCTTGATCTTTTTAAGTGCATCATCCTTGCATGTTAACTGCAAGATGAGATCCTCCTGTTCTTTGATCTTCACCCCCTGAGACTGAACAATCTCACGAAGATCCTTTGTTTCCTTTTGACAATAAGATATATATCCCATCATCCTTCGTTGATTATCCATCATTCATTCTTGAGTCATATGGTCAGCAGACATTTGATTTTCATATAAATGAAGAAGACTCAGAACCATATTCATTTGTTGATCATGTGTCATGGCAAGAAACGAAGCTGGAATAGGTTGAACAGGACCTTGAGGTCGGTTAAGCCTCAGAAATGAGAAGTCCATCGATTGTGGAGGCAACATAGTCGGTGTAGGAGAAACCACCGAAGTAGCAGTTGTAGGCCTTGGTATATGAGATAAAACAGTTTGAGGAATCATACCAAGCCTAGGATCAGACGTAAGCGTGGTCGTCAAAGTGAGTTCCGGGGTGCTAGTAGTAAGCGGCACCACCGGTCTTTGAGAAACGAACGACCTTGGAGGCTGAACTCCAAAAGAAACGCTAGCACCAGCCGACACTTGTCGCTTAGCCGATCCCTCAGTAGCCATCTCTTTACCCTTTCTCTTGCGTTGAGTGGCAATTGTAGCAGCTAAAGCCGCTTCAACCGTAGCTTGTTGTTCAAGGATAGCCGCATCTCCATCACCACCATTACTACCATCACCACCATCATCACCACCAGGTCCCTCCTCACGCTCGGAATCCGAATCATCATGGATCCAGCGATCATTTTCAGAACATACATAATCAGGATTCACCAGATGACCAATCAAACATTTGGTCCTAGGTTTATCCTTTCGATAGATCTTCATTCTTCATACAGTATCAGCCGTCATATGATCTAGTTCCAACACATCGTCTACCAATGTTTGATCAATCACTAGATTAGGGATCAAATCTTGAATAATTAATTGAAGGAACCGAGGATACATTAGAAATTTCTTTCGTTGAACTGTTTGAAGACAATGTTCCTTAAGATGATAGAAGACATCTCTGAAAAATTAAACGGCTTGTTAAGTACTAATGCAACGAAATCCGACTGTAACATGATCTGACATTCATCAAAACCGCCTTTACGTCCTCCCAAGCAATGAATCAACACATGCAGTAGATACTTGTAAGTTGGACACAATCCATTCTTGTTGTACATAGAATCTCCGATGTCACCACTGTAAAATACACGACGAAATAAACCCTTGATCAATTCGTTATCAAATTCACAAGGATTGTCAATGTTATCTCCAAATTGCAGCACTCGTCGGATCACATCTGTATCTACAGTGATAGGAGTTTGGTTGATTGTGGCTTTGATGTGGTTCTCAACTTCAACATACTCGGCAGTGTTCCAGAATTGACGTATAATACTTAGATAAACCTTAGGCCGAGCAGTTACAGCAAAATGTATCACCGAACGTCTTAGAAAATCTAGTAAATCCCCAAATAAAGCTCCGTCTGCAAAGTTTATACCGAAAAAGGCACATATATTATGTTTCTTGTCATATGGAAGCAATGGCAGATTTTGTTGTTGTTGCTGTTGTTGTTGATCAACAACCGGTGGATCTTGGTCCATGTTATCAGCCATAGTTCTAAATAAACAATGTCAAGAATCTGTAATATTCAAAATTATATAAATATAACATTGTAAATTTGGAAAATTATCAATTTAAAATATTTAATGAATTAAAATGTCATTCGTTAAAACAAACTGATTCGTTACATTATTATAACGAATCATCTGTTTCTCTTTCAAGTAAATAAATAACGAATGAGAAGTAGCGAATTACTATGAAAAGGTAACGAACTAACCATCTAGTTCGTTATAATTAACAAATACCAATCTGATTCGTTAAAACAATTGATTCGCTATTCTAATTCGTTTGAATTGCTTAACAAATTGGACACGAATTAGTTCCAATTCGCTAAGCATAACGAATGGCCATAATCAGCTTAATCTTTGACTTAATTATTCAAGGTCAAAATTAACCAAGAACGTCAAAAGTCAAATAAATAATCGGAAATCTGATACAACCATAATCGTTAACATGAAGCCAAATCAGTGACCATAATGGATCTCGGAAACACATTCCGATTACAATGGTATCAAATTGGTGGTCCACAACATGACATAAAGCATATAGATTAAGGTTTATATAAACCTCACAAACCCGGTAATAAAATTGCAAAATTAACCTATCAAATCTTTATTGTTCGTGACGAAAATCACGAAGGTATGATCATCTATACCTTAGGAACTCAGAGGTATAATCAGAACAACGAAATTCGAAGATTGAAAATTATTGAAAATTTTGGCAGAGAAACAGTACACAAGGAAGGAAGAAGACAGTGAATAGTGAGGCGGTTCGTATGCACGCCGTCCTATATAGTCTGACACAGCGCGTTTCCCAATGTAATGAATCAGCCGATTCGTTTGAATTTTGAACTAATGAATCAGATGATTCGTTAGTTCGAATCAAATCTTTATTGTTCGTGACGAAAATCACGAAGGTATGATCGTCTATACCTTAGGAACTCAGAGGTATAATCAGAACAACGAAATTCGTAGATTGAAAATTATTGAAAATTTTGGCAGAGTAACAGTACACAAGGAAGGAAGAAGACAGTGAATAGTGAGGCGGTTCGTATGCACGCCGTCCTATATAGTCTGACACAGCGCGTTTCCCAATGTAATGAATCAGCCGATTCGTTTGAATTTTGAACTAACGAATCAGATGATTCGTTAGGTTAATATAACACGTGTCATAGCGAAGTAGATTATATTCTTGTCTAGTTCGTTAAATATATATATTGAATTAAGTGTCATTCGTTACAGAGTGCGAAAGCGAATTAGGATAACGAATTATGATGTAATTCGTTAAAATGACCTAATTCGTTATTCATAATTAACGAATTATCCTTTATTTAATTTTAAATGAATAAACAAATTAATAAATGAAATAAATATTATATAAATTAAAGAATTAAATATTTTCATCATGCAGTTTTAACTTAAAATAATTACCGAGGTCCTTTATTTCGATAATCGAATACCTTAATGCGTTTCACATTTTGAAACATATAACTTAAAAGAATTTAATTAATAACAAATGTTAGTGCACAGTTTTAGTTGTCTGTAGCAATCGAATAAGTTAAAGATATTTTGCTTATTAACATGTAAAATATTTACAAACGAAATATCCGAAAATGAAAATCATAGAATAAAATATTTTTGTGTTTTATGATTTTTCAAAAGCAGTAAATATTTTTGTATTTTTGTTGAGTTTGAGCAGAGAATCATATTGATTGAATTGCTCTTCCATCTCAGTTTTATATTTCAGAGATATTATGACTGGCGTTAAGTCGGTCATTGATATTGTTGTCCACCTAAATCTTATAACAAGCCTTCAAGCATTTTTGTGATATGATTAATGGTTCACTTAGCGCACATAATATCAGAAACTATCAGCCTCTAATCCCAGTTCAAGCTTAATTTGATTTTTGCTAAATCACCCCAACTTGACTTAAACCATTATAGTGTCGATCAAAAATGTTTTTTAAGAATTTAGAACTTTTGAGCAATGCATCAAGTTTCTTTTACTGTGAGTGAGTATGCACGAGTCCATCTGTCGGCTTACATACATTGTATCCCCTGGGGTCCGTTTCTTATTGGTATTGAGACGCACGCAAGGGAGGAACAGATGTATGACTAACAACGGATTTTGATCAAGTAAGTAATTTAGATTGTACGAAGTACAACAGTGATCAAGTTTAATGACTTTGGGTTTGCTCTAAAAGCAAGTGAAATATTCATGCTTGTGATTGCCAAGATGATTAAGCCGCATAAAGACTCACAGTGTCCAGAATCCTAACGCTTGTTATTTGCTTTATTATATTTTGGGTGATTAACAACTATAAGGCTTGAGTATGACCAGTTATTACATTTCTGCCATCCTCACCGAGATTTTTGCTAGAGACTAACACCTCATTCAATTTGGCTTTTCTTTATGTTTATATCACATATTTTACTCTAACAGCTTGTTTAAGACCTATCAATGCACCAATGATTAAGCACTCAGTCTTCTAAGCTTATTTCTTGCAGGATTTGGGGTCAAACAGTCAATGTACTATCATTTTCTCTTTTTTTCTTCAAAAACTCAAAATTTTGAGGAGCATAAAACAAAATGAATTTAATCGCCACAGTCACTTTCAGTCTATAGACTAATGGCTATCCTATCAATCTACAAGTAGATAATAGGACCAATACATGCAAGCATGCTCCACAAACTTAAATAACCGACATAGTTTTCATCAAGAAAATTAAGTAAAAACACATAACGAACGCCCCAATTTCTTTCCATTTTCAGGTGAATGGCTATCCCGAACATTTACAAGAAATTATCAGGGCCAAACATATACAAGTACATGTCCTTCAAATAGAAGTAATTGACATATTTTTCAGCGAACGTAAGCAAAAATCTTTTTGGTTTTTCTCTTTATATACATAAAATACAATCTTTTTGTCTTTTTCGGATTTTTCTATACAAACGAGAAATTCACAATCGTTTTGAATTTTCAAACTTTTCTTATAAATAAAACTAAAAATTTCACAATCTTTTAGAATTTTCAAAATTTTAAAGTGTTTTTTTTAATTTTGAAACATAAAGACATGAAAAACTAAAGACATGAAAACACACTGTTTTTGAATTTTTTACAAATTTTTGAATGTTTTTGGGTTTTTTCTATACAAAAACGAGAAGCTCAATATTTTTGTATTTTCTATTTTTCACCCCCTAAAAACCAAACAAAATAAAATTTAAAATAAAAATAAACTAAAAATAAAGATAATCATCCTTGTTTAAGGACATCCGTAAGGATTTTTAATCCATTTAAACCAAGCAGAAAATTAAAAAGCGTTTTGTCAAAGCTTTGGTAAATAAATCAACTTTTTGAAAATCGGTATGTACTTTCTTAAGGTCTATTAATTTCTTTTCAAAACAATCCCGTTCATGATATCAAATTTCGATATGTTTCGTTTTAGAGTGTTGTACGGGATTTTTGGTGATGCTAATGGCAACAGAATTATCAATTAAAATGGGAGTAGTAAGAAACTTCAAACCGTATTCGCGAAGATCTTGTTGTATCCATAAAACCTGTGAGCAGCAACTCGAGGCTGCAACATACTCAGCTTCGGCGGTTGAAGTGGAGACGGTTGTCTGTTTCTTACACTGCCAGGAAACAAGCCAGCTTCCTAAGAATTGACATCCTGCTGTGGTAGACTTGAAATTAATCTTGCATCCTCCATAGTCTGAGTCAGAATAAGCGGTAAGATCAAAAGTATCGTCCTTGGGGTACCATAACCCGGTGTCAGGATTGCCCCTCAGATATTGAAGAATACGCTTGACCGCTGCCAGGTGAGTCACTTGGGGACTAGCTTGGTACCTAGCACATAAACAAACAGCAAACATTATGTCGGGTCGAGAAGCAGTAAGATACATCAAAGAACCAATCATAGCTCGATAGAGGGTAGGATTGACAGTATCCTCCAATTCATCCGGTGATAAATTGTGACCCACGGGGAGAGGAGTAGAAGGGGTTTTTCCGGCAGTAATCTTGAATCGGCTCAAGACATCGTTCACGTATTTAGTCTGGTGAATGAAGATTCCTTTCGCAGACTGATGAACCTGCAACCCTAAAAAGAAGTTCATCTCTCCCATCGAACTCATCTCGAATTTGTTTTGCATTGACTTCTCTAATTCCTTACACAACGTGTCGTTTGTTGACCCAAAGATTATATCATCAACGTAAATCTGAACGAGGAGAAGATCATCACCAATCTTTTTATAAAACAAAGTGCAGTCAACAGTCCTACGTTTGAAACCATTATCCGTCAGATGGTCGGCGAGCGTGCCATACCAAGCTCTCGGGGCTTGATGTAGACCATATAATGCCTTGTTTAAACGATAAACTCGGCCAGGATAATCAGGGTCTTCAAAACCTGGAGGCTGTAACGCAAACACTTCCTCGTGTAGTTCACCATTGAGAAAATCACTTTTAACATCCATTTGATATACTTGTATGTTCTTGTAAGCTGCATAGGCAAGAAAGATTCGTATGGACTCCAATCTTGCAACCGGAGCATATACCTTAGTGTAGTCAATACCCTCTTGCTGATGAAAACCTTGCACTACTAACCGTGCCTTGTTCCTCACGATCACCCCACGATCGTCTTTCTTACACTTATATAGCCACTTAGTCGGAATCGCCTTCTTGACTCTAGTAGGTTTGTCGATAAGATCCTAAACACCCAATCGTGCAAATTGCTGTAATTCTTCTTGCATGGCTTCTACCCAAGAAGGGTCTTGATGTGCCATACGAGGAGTCGTTGGCTCGACTTGGGATAGAAAGCAAGTGAATTTAGCAAGATTTACAATTCCAGACGAATGTAAATCTGCATAAGCACATAATACATTATTTTCACTTGACGAAGCAACTTGATGACGTGTTTGAACTCCCACATCAAGTTCTCCAATAATTTTTTCTTTCGGATGATAATTATGAATCCTAAGAGTGGGATTCTCAGGAACAGCAAAGTTTCCAAATAAATTAGTATAATGTTCTCCCAGCTCGTGAGATGAACCATCACTATCAAGTTCGATAACTTGATCAACAACTGGAGTATCATCAGAAGAAGTAGATGCATTATCAAAGAGAACTGGAGAGTTATTATCAGGATCTTCAGTTGGAGCATCGGTTGGAAGTTCAACATCATTAGTACTTGAAAATCTTGGAATTACCAGTTGTTCTTCAAAGTAAGCACGAACCAAGTCCTCATCAGGTTGATCAATTGTTGGAGAAATGAATTAAATAAACCATCATAGTCAAACATCCAGTCAGGACCTTTCCCTTGAGGAGGTGTGGTGTACTTTTGACAGTCCACATGGTACCATTCCTCAACACAACCAGACGTGAAATTAAATACTCGTTTCTTAGGAGAAGCATAACCCAAGAAATACCCTTCAATGGCTTTTTCATCAAACTTTCCCACATCCTTTTTCAACATTGTACAAGGACACCCAAATGTTTCCAAGTACTTTAAGTTAGGCTTACGATTATTCAACAACTCATAACTTGTCTTCTTGAGTCTCTTAATAGTTAGAACCTGATTGAGTGTATAACATGCAGTATTCACCGCTTCATTCCAAAATTGGACAGGAAGTTTTGAATCAGCAAGCATGGTTCTAGCGGCTTCAATTAACGTTCAGTTCTTTCGCTCAGCAACACCGTTTTATTGTGGTACATATGGGGCACTGTATTCTCGATGAATTCCTTTTTGTAAACAAAAGATATCCAATACAGTATTTTTAAATTCAGTACCATTGTCACTTCGAATTCCCCTCACTTTTTGTTCGTATAGTGATTCGATCTTAGTGATTAAATTCTGAACAAGAACAGGTGTTTGATCTTTCGAACTCATAAATAAGACCCATGAGTATCTTGAATAATCATCAGTAACTACCAGGCAATACCAATCTCCAGAAATAATTGCACGATTCACTGGACCAAAAAGATCCATATGAAGTCGCTCAAAAGGAGTATCAATGGAATTTGATAACTTAGAAGGATGCGACTTTTTCTTCTGTTTGCCCTTTTTGCAAGCAATACAGTGATCGGATAACTTAAAATTCTTTAAAGACACACCTTCAACTAGGTCATTTGCCATTAGATAGTTCATCTTACGAACATGAATGTGACCCATTCTACGATGCCGTAGAATAGAATCTTTCTCGGTTTCTTTCGAGACAAAACATGTTTCGATAGATGTTTATACTTTAGAACTCATATTTAATACATAAATATCATTTGATCGAGGTGATCTCATGATAACCATGTCCTCGGAATCACATAACCTGGTTTCAAATTCAGACATTCTTTATCAGTAAATATTGTAGTGTATTGCTTGTCACAGATTTGCGACACACTCAATAAATTATGGTCTACCTTGTCACAATAATTGACTTTTTCAAAAGTAATGTGCCCATTCGAAACATCACCTTCTTGTGTGATCATACCCCCAGAATTCCCAGCAAACGCCACATAACCCCCTTGAATATTTCTCACATTTGTTAAGAGGTCGATATTTCCAGTAATATGACGAGAACATCCGCTATCCATAATCCAGTTTTCACCAGAAATAGTCTTGGATGTACCCTACACACAAAAGAAAAATGATTAGTTCCAAAAGGCAGCCCAGGCCTCAGTCTTGGGCACCTTTTGGTTTTCTTGAGAAACATTACACTTAGCCGCATTCAACTGTTGTTCAGCAACTTGAGAATAAGTTACAGGCTTCTTAGACTTTCATCTTAGATAAGCAGCTTGAACTACATTTGAGTTCACGTTCTTGCATAACGGTTCAGTTGAAACAAACGTTGGTTTAACGTGACCGTAAGTTTCATTCACTTGAACGACCTTTCGAGGATTCACGTTTGAGAATATGATGTGAGTATCATCATCATCATACGACACAGGTCATTTCAGAATCTCTTTTATCAAAGGAACATGTTTTGATTGATCTTTGACAAAAAGATGAAGATTCTGAGAACTCTTCTGTCCACAGTTTCTCACCACATGACCTTGTTGATCGCAAAGGAAACAGCTTCGCATGTCCACATGATTGTGATGAGATTTAGCAGTAACATATGACACAGAAGGATGATGATGACTCACGTTCTTGGTAAAACTCTTAGCTAAATCATCAGATGACTCCGATTTCTTTTTCAAATAAAAATATAAGTTAGAACAGTTTGAAAAGCTTTGCAAAGTATCGGTTCCAGTTGATTTTACAAACTGAACTTTTTTAGCATGTTTTAAGACTTGGTTAGCTTTAGTCAAAGGATCAGATGCAACTGATGTTTTAGCTTGAGCATACTGACGTTCAAGGTCTTGAATCTTGGAGGTTTCATTGTGAAAAACACTTTCAATCAGTTCCGGCTTAATGATACTAATTGGAATGTCTTTCTCAGTGAACATCGTGTTTATGCCCTTTAATTTAAACACACGACCAGTAGATGGCTTGGAAACATTTGGATTGATGAAACGCAACAAATCCTCATCAGAAATTTTGGGCTTTTCTGGTTTCTTAGCCTTTACTGGTTTAACCTTAACATGATTTTTTTGTTTCACTTGAGTTGTGTATGAACCATACACAGCCTCCTCAAATTCATGAGGTTCACAAAGAATATTGGAATATTCTTGTTCTTGTGAATTATCTTAGTTTCAAACACGTCTTCAATAATAACTTTTTCAACAAAGACTTTGTTGCTTTGAACATGAGGTTTTTGAATTGTTGATTGGGCTTTAACATTTTCAGATTTAACTGGTTTAGCTTCATCTGAAATTACAGGTTCTTCCATAATTACATCCTCTTTTGTTCTAGCAAAAGGATTTGGTTTGTAATCATTCTGAAAAGGTGGTGGAATTTTAACAAATCCTATTCCTGTCTTTGAATCTTTTTGCTTACCAGATACTTCAATTATTTCTTTTAGCAAAAAAGAAGAGTTTCTGAATTTGCCCAATTTGTTCTTTAACTCAAGAACCTCATTTTCAAGCTCGGTTATCTTTGATCTATGTTTCAAAATTTCTTGAAATTTTTTATCATTGATAGTCATTTTAACCGATAACTTAGCCTTAAGATCATGGTTACTTGTTGACAAAGCATCAATCTTCTCTCGAGATTTCTTTTGAGAGTCTAGAGATTGTCGATAAGTATCCTTTAGTGAAGCAATTTCTTTCACTAAACTATCATTATGGTTTTTCAAGGAATCTAGCTTAGGTTTGCATTTCTCACATTCAACACAAAAAACAGAAGAACTAACCTCATTGATTTTGGCCATGCAAGCAAAAGTAGTTGGAAGCTTTTCACATGAATCATCAAAATCAGACTCAGTATCAGCATCAGAAGATAGCTCACTCCCACTTGCATTTGATTCAAACATTACCAAATTATCTTGATTGTCATGGCACAACAATCGTTGTGACCAGTCGTCTCCATCAAAATTAGATAACATTGCTTGGGATCCAGAAGACGACAGTTTAGTTCCAGAAGACTTTCCCGCATCACTTCCACTTTTACCAGATGTATTCTGATCTTGCTTTCTGGGACCAGTGTACTCCTTCTTTGGCTTATCACAATCTTTAGCAAAATGCCCAAACTCTTGACAATTATAGCATTTGACCTTTAATTTATCAAATCCCAACTTCTTGTTCAAAGATGGAAGATCTTTACCTGTTCTTTGCATAAACTTTTTCACTTTCCGGACAATCATAGCCATATTCCACTTCAAGTCCATCAGCTCCAAGTCATCGGGATCAATTTGATCGTAGTCTTCATCAGTCAAATCGCTCGTTGCAATTTTACTACTAACCAGATTCTCGTAGGAAGTCATGAAGGCAGACAAGAAAGCAAAGTTTTGTTCGGCCTCCCTCATGTTTATATTCGGTTATGATGAGAATTGATTTAAAGGTGATGAATTTCTAGATCCTCTAGATGAACCAGAACCACCAGATGACTAGAATTTCCAGCTGTGTAGAAACACGCACGTGGATCACTATAAATAGTTGTAGCATTATCATTTGCATTTTGAGTAAGAAATGAAGTGATAGGAGAAATGGTTGAACTCAACGGCATACTTCCACCATAAAAGGCAGGATCTTGATTATCCTTTGAAGACTTCTGACATTTAAGATCGTATTCCCGTGCTTCGATCTTTTGCATGAATTCAGATGCCGTCAAATCTTCATTGCTAAAATAGTTATTTTCTTTTAAAACCATCAAGAAAGTTGAATAAGAACTTGGTAAAGCACTTTTAATAGTGTCAATCTTATCACTTTCATACGCCTCTAACTTCATGTTGTCCATCTCTGCTATCAAGTGATTAAACCTTGTAGTCATCTCTTCAACAGTCTCACCCTTTAGCAGATTAAAGTTTCTGAACTGAAACTTAAGCATAACCTTCTTACTTTCAGCGGTATTGCCCATACTCCTCATACGAATATGTTGGAATAATGAATCACAAATTTTTATGCTACCAACTTGATGAAAAATATTTTCTGGTAAAGCCATGGTAAGAGTAGAATAAGCTTTTGTTTCAATCTCTAATGCTTTCTTTTCTTCTTGAGAATATTGAGAGATAGCCTTAGGTGTAAACCCGATAGTTTCATCCCAAATCATTAGAACGGTGTAAACCTCATCCAAACAGTATGAACAATCAGGATGAACTGACCCTAAATGAGCACGGAAACGGGGTTCCCATTTAGCAAAATCGCTAAATTTCATTAAATGTGGACATTTCGAATGTGAACCGATCTCGGTATCCAGTTGCAACATTTGTTGCATAAGCATATTTTGGGAAGCAAGTGCATACATACCAGCCATGTTTGCTAAATAACAATTTTCTTAAACTCCAAGGGTTAAAATTGAAAATTATATTAACGAACTGTGAACAGTAGAAGTAACGAACTGTGAACAGTGGTTAACGAATTACAACTTAACGAAGTTAAGATTGTTCAGGTAACGAATTAGGAATGATTTTAACGAATCTGAAACAGTAACTTTGACGAATCGAAATAGATTATAACGAATTAAGTAACGAAACATATGGTTTCCTTTAACGAATCACTAAGGGTAATCTTAGCGACTTAAGTAGCGAATTAGCTACAGTTGATAACGAATCAACTTATAGCGAATCAGGTAGTTACAATGGTTGTAACAAACTTCTGACAACCTTTGCCACGTGGCAAAAAGTTGTTAGAATAACGGTTAACAAGTGGACACGTATTACACGAATTAAGGAACAGGAATCAGAGATGAGTAACGAATTGGATCACGAATCAGCTAATAGCAATAACGAATCAGCTTAAGACATTAACAAATTAGCCTGAAATGTTAACGAATTAACTTGAATCTTCAAATCTTCAAATACATATTTCCAGATTTCTGGAAAAATAAGAACAAACTCACCAGTACCAAATTCGTAATACTCACTCGATACACAATCAAAACGTTCAATTAAACTACCAAAACACTCAAAAACACAACGCGAGTCCAAATTGCACCATCCCATAAATCCAATTACCTTATAACACAACCAAATTGACCAAAGCGTTTACCCTGTTTTTGGCCAAATCCAAATCCAAACCAAATCAGTCCAACACCAAACCAAATTCCAATTCCTTACAACCAAACCTTACCAATACATTCACAGTCTCAAATCCAATCCAATCAATCCAAATCCAATTCCTAATTACACTCAATTCAATCCAAATGTAACCCGAATATAAACTTAAACCAAAATACCAATTAACAGTTCACTAATAACAATTTAACACACGAATCAAGCGCAATCGAACACCGAAAGCTCTGATACCACTTGTGAATACGTTATGCTAATCTTCAGATCTCAGATCTGATATATATAATTAACACGATTACGGATCTAGTTCATGATGACACTTGATTATATGTTATATGTTATACTAATTGTATGTATATGTATATATAATATTAGATTGAAGCTTGAGAGAGTAATTCGGCAGAGGTTCGATAATGTAAACTCCAAACTTAAATTAACAGAGGTGAACACCTCTATAAATAGAAGATGGATCTAGTTCGTTACACATTCCGTAACGAACTAGCTTCCAGTTCGTTACATACATAAAATATGACTAACTTAACGAATTACCCCTTATTTGTTAAACATCCTTAACGAATCAGGAGGGAACTTAACTTAAGTCTAGTTCGTTAAACATCCTTAACGAACTAGATGATAAACATAGCGAACTAGAGAAATAACTTAATATTTATTACATAAATAAAAAGACAAATACATTAACGATAGATACAAAGACTCGAGAATCATAACCGTGTACTAACAGGTGATTTGAAGATATCTTCCGAATTTCGAAAGATAATATAATCCCTTAGTTTTCGGATCTTGATTTGATTACCAAATCAAGGGTTCTCGGCGTTAGGTTCTCGGTGAAGGAATACTAAGTCACGTGTTCTCGGCAGACCTTGGTTCTCGGTCAAGTATTTGGGATCTTGGTGCAATATGGGTTCTCGGACAGTATCTGAGTTCTCGGTGTACCAATAGGGTTATCGGTACTTAAAGGTTTTTTGGTATTTTAAAAGGTTTTTGGTACTTAAAGGGGTTTTCAGTATTTAAAGAGTTTTTGGTATCATAAGGTTTTTCGGCCAATGAAGACTAAGAATACGAACACCTCTACTACCAACATACACATAAGGAGCTTGACTCTGTCATGGGAACACCACTCGTATTCCCCGTCTACAAACTGTTGATGGGTTTGATGAGTGGAAATTTTAAGTTTGAAAATTAATGAAATATGAAGAATACTAAGGTATGGAGAATCATCTTTAGGGGTCACACTATCATTACCTATGAGAAGGATGATGAGGAAAAGACTATTGCTCCAAAAACTATTGAGATTTACACTGATGCTGATTTTGACAAGGTTTAAGAGGATAAGAGGGCTCTATCCACACTTACATTGACTTTGTCACCCGACATTGCTTAGGGTTTAGAGAGATTAAGTCTGCAAAGGCACCGTGGGAGGCTCTTATGGATGTTTATGAGGGTAATGAAGACATGAGACCGAGTATACGAGTTTTGCTCCGTCAACAATTCAACATGTTTAATCATATCTTAGAAGAGTCGTTGGAGGCTCAACTTCAAATATTTGTCACCCTCATCACTCAAAGGCATGCTTCTAAAATCGAGCTGACACTTATTGAAGTGAATAAGAGACTGTTGAATTCACTGCCTCAGAGTTAGGACATGAATGTGGCAGTGATCAAGAAGACAAAGGATCTGGCAAGAAGGATCATTTCTATAACAACTCGGGTTTTTCGATTAATTTATTTATGTCTAATACCCGACCTGCTTTCACTTTCGGGTAAATTTAATCAATAGAATATCGTATTTATTTAATTATCATTTATTATTATTTTTTATTATATTTAATTAATTATCCATAATAACTATGTGTTATATACATTTTTACCCCTAATGTGACATTCGTCAATTTTGGATAACTTGTTTGAACTGTAAACCGACCCGATTTGTAACTCGGATCTTTCGATAATATAAAATAATGGGTTTTTATGTTACATAATCATCTCACACTTGTCGGATTTCGAAAACACCTTTTATGGCTTTTAAAACGCTTCTAAAATGCTTAAAACGCCTCGAAACGAACTACAAGGACTAAAGCTGCCAAACAACCAAACCTGACCCCCCCTAGAACTCTGTATCGCGCGGCCAGGGAGCCCAGGTTGGTCGCACGACGCCTAGTGGTACCTGCAGTCACAAATCCGAATTTTTGTTGTTTGTTTGTATTATTTGACTTTTGTAACCAATTAAAACACATGCAAGTTTTGATATAAAACATGAAAATAAACTTTGACCATTACCCTATATAAACAAGCTTATCTTCTTCATTTCAACCTTGTTCATCCACTTCTTTTCTCTCCCAAGCAAAGAACACAACTTCATCTCTTCAAGGTTTTTTAAATAATCAAACAAGAACCATTCTTTAATTTTGTTTTGTTACTTAGTAATTAAAGCTTGTGGTACAACATATATATAATATGCACCATTTTTTACCTTCGGCTTTCACCTTCTCCGGCCATGGTTGGTTGAAGTGATACGCTACAAGGCAATGCTACATGGAGGACTCATTATAGTCCTTGATTATACTATATTTCCTTTAATGCTTACTAGTCTTGTTTAAAGTATAAGTAGTTTAGTTTCTAATTCATGTTAAATGAGTTCCATGGTATTGGGTATGAAGTCACTAGCCTCGGTTTTATCACGAGTTGAGAATCGAACCAAAACCGAACTATTGTTTACTAGTTTTGTTTTAAATAGTTAAATAAACATGTTTATGTAAGATATGAATATTATAACTTCTAAAATCGTTTTTATAGTCTATGGTATTTAGGTATGTGGCAACCATCCTCGGTATCATTCCGAGTCAAGGACCGAACCAAAATCGAACTAAAGCGAGTTCACTCGCTTAAGACACGCAAGTGTGTTTGGGCCACCGAAACTCATATTTTCTTCAAGAATGTATTTAAAACTAATTTTAAATTATTTTCTCAACATACTTGGTGTGTCGGAATCCAACTTGATCTTATAACAAGTTTGGACCGGTGAAACCAAATACTCGCTTAACGGACGTTAAGGTTCTTGCAATAGTGCATTATAACCCACATAATTACTCAACATAGGTTGAGTAATATTTATGAATGGAATACCAAGACCCGGTTTCGGGTAAACTTACTTTTCAAGAAACATGTCTTTAATTTCTCAAGTATTTATATTTTAAACCATAAACTTCATTTATTTACCTTACTTGTCATATATTTTACTTTAAACCCTTTCAAGACTACCTACTAACTTAAGACCCATTTAATCTAGGTCTTGCTCGTTAAACAGAGCTCCGATTATTCACGAATAAATCTTTCAAGTTACTTAGTTAACGTGAGTACTTTTCATACCTCGTTTTCCATCTTACGTTTTGGGGGGTGACATTGCATACTTATTCAAACTCAAATGATTTATACTTGTGTCTCAAACCATAAACTCTTTAGTATATGTTACTTAAATAAATGCTCGATGTGGTGTTATATGCCTTACATGATTACATGCTATATGTTTATTGCTTTAGGCGGGTTGGCCTCTATGAAACTATTAAGTATGATCATACGCACCCTAACTACTTTAGCCTCGTGCTAGTAGCATAGGGCAACTATTATCCGAGTATATTTGGTTGTTACCATATAGAAAGGTGTCACAAACTATTTTTTACATATCTAAATTGTTGCTATTATTTATTGTTCCATATACAAGTTGTGGATTTCATTTATTATATACTTATCGTTCAAAACTATGAAAATTGTTCACCAACATTCGTGTTGACAAAGTTTATTTTATGCAATGTTTCATGTTTATTACTTGGTTGATTTGGAGACTTGAAGAACTATTATCTTGTGAACGTTTAGGTTATTAGTTATAAAAGAACAATTTCTTTGTTTGACTATTTATTCGGTTATTTGTATGAACAAGTTTGTGTTATTTGGTTGATATAATGAAATGAATGAGTTGTTTAAATATTGTCACTTTAATAGTGTCTTGTGTTCATGGGCAATCCGTTGCACCCTGTCATGTTCCGTCGTCTTTGGTCGGGGTGTGACACCTAAGTTCAAGTTTTAACTCAATATGAATCCATCCATAATGTTCAAGGACCATTTTGCAAATCTGATTAATAATTATTATAACCCAACCCAGATCCTTCCAACCCGTACCCATATCCTCAATCATACCCGTTTATTTTCTTGCACCATAATCTTCGTTGTATAATGGAAATTGATTCTCCTAATTCGTTTATACGACTTTTCGTCTTACACCGACCATGTAATTAAGGAAATACGATCAATTTGATATAGCTTAACAATATAACGAACCGTCTCATAACAATTCTTAATACATCAGTTAGGACTTGTAATAACACAATCAAACCTGTGTGTACCTTCTTCTTTACCTCACAACCAATAACCCTAACTCAATTGCAATTACAACAGCCTGTCAGTCGTGTTCTAAGTCATGTTCAGGCCGTCTGTTTATTCGTCCAATTATGCCGTCCATTCAGAACCATTACAGGTATACATTATGTGCTTCTGGTTCGTTGTTCATCATATAACATTAACCCCAACGTTAGTTGATTAAACATAAGGCTGATTACCCAATTGAAGTTCTAGGGTTCATAAGCGTTTTGGGGTTTTATCAGTTAATGTTTTTAAATTATCATTTTCATCTTATAAACAACTGACACACCGGCCCAGTTGGTTGGTGTGTATGTTCTAGATCATTGTGTAGGCTGAGGCATGGGTTCAAACCCCAGCCAGCTCGTTTCTTTTTGTTAATTTTATTTTTAACTGTTTAGATGGTTTATAAATCATTATAATTAATATAAAATATTTAATAAATATTATTTTATTTAACCGACACATTTTAGTTCACATTTTCTCATCATTGAACGTCATAACAAACTTGTTAGGTATATATATATATACATATATTGGTATTGGATCATTTTAGAAGTTTTTTACAGCGGGAAGTGCGAGAAGTGAAGGTAGAACTCCATTAATCCCTAATTTCACTCCCTTTCTTATGTGTAGGTGCGTTGTATAGGTGCACATGTATGTGTGTAGGTACGTATGTTTTTATATGTGTACGTATATTTGTATGTGTGTAGGTACATAGGTTTGAATGTGGCTCGGTACATTTATATGTTTGTAGGTAGGTTTGAATGTGTAATTAAGACATAAATACAACCAACCTACATATATGTATGTAACATCATATGAGAGGGAGTGAAATTAGGGATTACTGGAGTTATACCTTCACTTCTCGCACTTCTCGCTGTAATATCACTTCTCGCAAGATCCGTCCCCTATATATATATATATATATTTATATATATGTATATTTATATATATGTATGTATGTTTTATAAGTATATATTAATAATAAACTTTATTTTATTAAACCCCAACAACATTATTGACGATTCTTGTCGTTAAACGTTTTTACAAACTTATTCTTTTTATTTTTATTATATATGTATGTGTGTGTGTATATATATATGTGTGTATATATATGTATTATTTTTTAACAAAAATATAACAAACCTATTAGATATATTTTTATCATTACACTTCGTTAACGATTCAAATGCATATTTATTTAGATATTATTATTAAAACTATTTATTAAAAAATGTTTGTGTTATAATTATTTTTTTAAAGTATTTATATATTTATATCATATTTACTCAAATATTATATCTCAATTTATATTTAATCAAATCAAATCATTTTATTTAATTTATATATTTAATTATTTATTTAAATATTATTATTATTTTAAGTATATTTGGTATTAGATTTATTTATTTAAATTGTTTAATTATTAATTTTATCAAGTATAAATTGATTGTATTTTGTAATTAATAAAAGTAATCATTCTTTCAAACAACTGACAACAATAATATTGGTTTTTGCAATAATAATAACAATAGAAATCTATCGATCAATAAATAGACATTCTAATCACAAACGTACTCAAATCACATCGAAATCTCAAATTCATTTTACATGTTATATCATTTATAAATAGCTCATAATATCATATTATTTAACTAGGAATCCTTAACGGTAAATCCCGAAGGGTTCAACATTCTCACATCCTCATTTGTATTGTGTGCGTCTAATCAGGTAAGTAATCACTCCCCTATTTTACAGTTTTTTAAAACCTTTTGGGGACTTATGTGTACCAATTATCAAGTTACATTTTTATATCATATTATCAAATGCAAACCTGTTAATATTTGTGTTGTGTATCAATTGAATAACTACTTGTTATTTTTTATGTATTTATTTATCGCATTCGGAGAGGTCCATCATTTATCATTATTATCACATCATGTCGTAGTGGCCGGCGTCTGATCGCATGATAATGGTTTCACCAAAAACTCAATTATGGTAACCAACGCCCGATTCGCATGGCAATGGTTTAGCCGCTCAACTTTATTTGTTTGCAATATTACATGCTATGGTTTGATTGTTTATAATCACACATAACAGTTTTGTTCTTTATTTATATATTATTATATATTATTATGTTGTATTCTAAAACTAATGATTTTCTCACTCAACCTCGTGTTGATAAAAATATATATTTTGTACGCATTTGCAGGTTATCAGGTTGGATTGTTTAGCAACATGAAGATCACGTAGAGATGTATTTTAGGATTTAAAACTTATTCAAGATTATTAGATTAGTTTTGTAATATTCTATGAATTGATGTACTGATTTGTAAATTGTTTATTTAAAATAATTAATTAAATATTGTCACCTTACAATTGCATGATAGTACCTTGTGAGCTGTGAACAATCAGTTCGCGGGGCATTTCCGCTTTAGGTTGTGGTGTGACAATTTCTAAAGTGATGGTTGTAATCAAGTTTTGAGAAATGAATGACAGGCAACATCCCATAAATCATGCCATTTCTTACAACAATGTAGGCTTCATTACTTCAACTAATGCTTTTGCTACTCAAGATGGTTTTGCCATGTTTAAATCTTCATTAAATCAAACAGCTCCACCACCCATCTACCATTCAAGTCAGAAATCCAACCAAATCTCAAACAATGCTCATCCTTCTAAGTCATCAGCCAGTTCTACTGCCAAGCCCCCTCCTCAGATTCCTTCCATCTCCAAAGAAACTGAGGAAAACATTGCTTTAATGGATGGTTTTATGAACTGTTACAATGCCTTCCAGGTTGGTGATTCAGTACCTCCTTTCATGATTGCCGAACTAGATCAGCTGCATCCATTGGGTGTAGTGAAGATGGATATTTGTGACACTCGTCAATTTCAGGTTAACTCCGTTAACTCAAACTCCGTCAATTCAAACTTAAGATCACTGGATCTATAACGCACATCTCATTTCATTTAAAATAGAGTTTTAAATGACGCTTGACAATTACTACATGTGTAGTCTTTCGGGAATTGCACCGAAATGCAAACGAGTTGACGCAAACCATTAGTGAATAAACGAAAAACATCAAAACAATAATTATATGATAATTATGTGTTAGACTTATGTGTTATGTGATAACATTTAATAAAAACACTAACTCAAGATGCAAACAAGTTATTTTTGCTAGAAAAGTAATAAATTAAAGTTGTGGGGCCAAGGTGTAACATATTATTATTTATAATATCAATAAAACCCTAACTCTTTCCCCTCCCTCTCTCTCTAAACCTGACGGCCAGCCTCCCCCCCCCCCTCTTGCGATCGGCAACCAACACACACACACATATCACCTTCGTTTGATCGTATCTTTCATAATCGGAGCATCCTACACTCGTTTCTAAGCATCTCTCACATTTCTCTTGGTTGTTTCTGCGTTTTTAAGGTATAAACATGAAACCCTAACTATTGAATATCATGTATTAAGTGTTTTATGATTGATTATTGCTAGAGGATGATTGATTATGTGTTAGTGATTGATATTGATGATCATATGTGGTTTTAAACGGTGAAAGATCTTTGAATCATTGATTGTTTGAAAACCCTAGAGGGTTACTACTGATTTCTATGATTAATTATGTGTATTACATGTTTTGAGTTATGTCGTATGCTAAGGATGCATGTTAGATGATTGTTTATGCTTGCTGAGTTTTGACAGCAGTGATTGTTAAACCTGAACGATGTGTAACTTGTTGAATATAAAAGCAAACTGAGCTAATTATGAGTCTACAAGATAGTACTCTGAGTCTAGTTTTCAGAAAGTCCAACCACGCCTAATTTGGAGATGTTTTGGTTAGTCAAATGATTTAAATGTGATTAAAGGTCAAAACTGGTACTGGACAGATTGTAAGTTATGTTTAGACAACTGTAACGAATTGTTAATGTAGAAATTGGTTGAGGTTGTTAACACTACAGGGTGCTATGTTGAGTCTAGTTTCTATAAAGTCCAAGTTTGTAATTTTTGGACGAGTAAAAGTTAATCTTTATGATTTTACAAAACTGAAGTGCAAATCTGAGTTGTGAGGCCTGCTGTTAAGTTATTTTATAAATATCATATCTCATGAACTACGAGACCAAATGGGTTGGTTCCACTTCTGGAAGTTAACTTGTTGAGTTAAGAACCTAACCCAATTGGTCTTGCATTAATTGGATTTTTCATGTGACGGGAATAACAAATAACATTCTGTTGCGAATGATTTTGATTTCTGTGAGTCTGCTGTAATGTTTTGATCATTGTGAGAAATATATGTAGAATAAAAGTACAATAAAATATGTTCTGGAAACCTAAGACTACTCCCATTGGTGATTTTTGCCTAAGAGATCGGACCAAAAAAAAAATTAAAAAAGCCATGACTAGTTCACGACCACGATCAAGATTGCAAAAAAGTTTGGAGATAGTGGAATCCAAGTGTCACACTTGGGTTGGTTGCTTTTTATTTTATTTTTTATTTTTCTCTTAACATAATTCATTTTAATTATAATTTGATTTTTCTTAAATAACTTATAATATTTAAAATTTTAAAAAAATTTAAAAACACAATCTTGTTTAGTTTTTTTTTTGTGAACATTCCGGTATAAATTTTATAAAAAACGAAGTTCGTTTCAAAATTTGCATTTTTAATACAAATTAAATATTCACATTATCTTCGTCACCACATGTCACGATTTTATATTTAAAAAAAATATAATTACTTAATTATATTTATATAGTTAATCAAAACTAATTATAAATTGAATTTATTTAATAAAAAAAAGGATGAGATTGGGTTGTTAATGAGAGTAAAAGATTGGAGTGAGTTAAATTTTGTAGATTGAAGAGAGAGAAATTAATTTTATAATGTGGGATTGAGATTGTGAGATTGTTAATGGGAGTAGTATAATTCATGTATGCTTTTGTGATGATTTTTGGTGAATTAATTGAGATGCTATGATCTGTTGAATAGAGTAATCTTTCAAGTAGAATTCTGTCTTGATGAAACTAGCTGCTGAACTTTGTGAAAATACATGAAACGTGCTAAGTACTAGATAATTGCTATGTTTTGACCAAATTGCCCTTGCGGGGAATAATTGCTAGTAATGTACAATATTAATACATGATATGTAAGTAGTTGTTCACACACAATTCACAAACGAAACTCGAAACTTATTTTATGCATAGGAATTATGTGCCGAGTCTAGAGACTCGATAATAGTTCCAACACTTAGAAAATATCCTTGCTGTTTTAGAACGCTAGTGAGGGTTTTCCAGTGACGCGCATCACTTGGGTGACTTGTTTTTGGAATTCTTCGCAAACAGTGAGTTTCACGTTTCCCCTTTTAACTCTTTTAAACGTTTTTCACTTGGGGGAGAATACATACTCCGAAACCTTTTTAGATTTTGTTATTTAGATTATATATCACTTGTAAAGGCTAAGTGGCAAACGAAACAACTGAAGTCCTACACATCGAACCGTTTAGTATTGGATAATAGCGAGTCACTGTTGAGTAGTACTACTGGGTTTGACAAACCCCACCCAACGCTAAGCTCGACTGGAGGTCGAGTGGGTGTAATTTCGGCTAACACATTACCATGGTCGGGATAGACCTGGTGGCAAGGCACATGATAAACAGTCAGCTTCGGTGTCGAACACTTAGTAATACTTGTTGTATAGGCTAGCTACCTATTGATATATAATTGATTTAACACTATCTGGTAACGCAAAACGCTGAACGCTTTATTTTATATAAACTTGTGAATTCACCAACCTCGTGTTGACACTTTTAGTATGTTATTCTCAGGTAGCCGAGGCGGGCGCGCGGTATAGGATCATGCATTGTTTTGAACGTTATTGATCATGCAAACTTGTCTTAAACTGTTATCAACTGAGTTTTAAGTCGTCCTGCGTGACGCAACTTTTGTCTTATGGTTTTTACGCTTCCGTACTTATTTACACTTAACTGTTTTCGTGGTTTGAAAGCTTTATTTACGGTTTGATTATAACTAATGATTCCGATCCTGTTAGTTCACACCCTCTGACGGTAAAACTCCGTTAGTGGATTTTGAGGGTGTGACAATATTATTTCCTAGCAGATTTTTATGGCTGTGTTTCAAATCCGGGAACTTCACTAAGAAAATAGGGAAGAATAACTAGACCTTTCCTACTAACAAGAAGGTGGATTTCAACAAAGGAAAGCTGAGGTGTTACAACTGTCATGAGCCGGGTCATTTTGCTAGTGAATGTACAAACCCGACCAAGAAGACTAATCCGGAAAGGGAAATGGTGCCACTTGGGAATGCATGAGCAACTGGTAATACAATGAGAGGGCAATAGTGGCTAAGCCGTTTGACTGGGAAGATCATATGCATGCACTGAACTTGAGTAATGAGACTTCAAATTTGGCTCAAGTTGATGATGAAGAATATGAGAAAAAAAACTGAAGACATAGTGAAGGATCTTCAGTTTGCTTTTATGGTTTCTACCACTCCTAGCTCTACAGAGGTAATTTCTAAGCTCTTGTAACATCCCGAAATTTCTAAAATAATAAAATATATTATTTACGTTGGAGAAATTAACTTAAGTTAGTAGAGAAATAATAAAATAATTAGATGAAAGGATGGTGGACTTAAAATGAAGATGGGCCTAAGGTTCATGGGCTTAGAAAGTATAAATACCCCCCTTAAACCCTAATCATTTCCATCTCCATGCGCATATGTATATGTCGTATATGTATATGTAATCCGTATATGTATGTAGCGCATATGTACAGGGCGTATATGTATATAGCATGTATGCATATGGCCGTGTATGTATACGTAACGCATAATTATGTGGACGTATATGTATAGACTTGTACGCCATGGCCACTTATACGCTGGGGAGACTTACACGCTGGATGACTTATACGCCAATAAGGACAACTTATACACCTGAATGATTTTACAAGATAAAACGAAAGATAAACAGCGTATACGTAGCTAACGATAGATATGAACTTATATGATATACGAACTAAAGATAAGTAATTAATTAACAATTAAAGATAGCGTTAAAAATGAAGATTTGATTTGATTAAATAATTGAAATTTAATTTTCTTATGAGGTTTTTAGTAAAGACCTATTAATGAAAATAATATTTTTCCAAACTAACCTGCCAACTTAACCCCAACCACAGACTCTGCCCCTTGGACCCCGCTAGGGGCTGCGGCCCCTAGAACTCTGCTGCCAGGGGCGCTGCCCCCCCCCCCCCCGGGTAGCTAGGGGTTACAATAACTTGGAAATTTGATATGGATAGGGCTAGTTAATTGATACATGTAATTGTTATATAGTTAGCCACGCCCAGTTAAGGAAAGGAGTTACCATTAACTCTGAAAGGAATCGGACCAAGGTGAGTTTCTAGCCCCATTTCCTTTGTTATGTTTTCGGGGCTGTGTGCATACCCGATGTGATCAGTTAATACACTTACTTTAACTGGTAAGTGTATGCCATGTATGATTTATGTGATAGTTATTGAGGTTACGAATGAATGCTTGTCGGTACGTGAACGATCTTTAGATATTGCATGTATCTCCAGGGAAGGTAATCGTTAGAAGATGTGATTTTTTTAAAAAGTATGTATGAATGATATAGCAGTGTATGTATGAAATTGTATAAATGATAGTATGAAGAAACATATGAAGATATGAAGGTATGAGGAGGGACCAGACCCTTATAATATCTGAGATGATAGGGACCGGTCCCTCATAATATCTTAGAGGATATGGACCAGGCCCTTATAATATCTGATAGGATAGAGACCAGACCCTCATAATATCTGAGAGGTTATAAGGTGAATGGCTCTTTAAAACGTATAAGTATGTAAAGAAAGAATAAATGTAAAGTATGAAAGAAAGATGAAAGCAAGAAATAAGGTATATACTTATGTATGTACGAAAGAAAGATAAGCAGGTTAAGTATATAATATGTATCTTTGGTTGCGTATGTATAAGTATGTGAATGTATTGTATGTTACCTGATTAACTAGAACTCACGTAGCGTAGCTGACTTTTAGTATGCACGCAGGTGAATAGTGTGACATTCGTCATTTTTGGTTTAACTCGTATTTGAATTTGTATTGGAAACCCGCCCCATTTTATCCTTAGTATCCTTCATTATTAATAAAATATTGTGTTTCATGTTTCATTTATGTTATACAATTGTCGGATCAAGAAAACACCCTTTACGGTACCTTTTAAAACACCCTTTTATGACAAAAAAACGATTTAAAAAGAACTTCAGGGTCCAAACTCGACATATAACCAAAGCTGGAGACCAACCACACCCCCCCCATGGGTGTCGCGCCACGTGACCATGAGGGTTGTGGTGGTCGCGCAGCGCCTACATGGGTCTGCAGATTGCATCAGCCCGTTTTTGTTTGTTTTGCACCTTGTTTGACCCCCCTAAACCAATCAAAATGCATGCATTCCTTGATAGTGACATTATGGATAACTGCTACAATTTTCCCCTATAAAAACAAGGCCAATAAATCCATTTTTGGTTGCTCATTCACCTCAAAAACACTTCATCTAAGTTCTAAGTCTCATCTTTCAAACCCTTGATAGTTTGACTTTTCAAGGTCAAACTAAAGCTAATATTTTATTCTAACTAGTTCTTGGTAATTAAAGCTTGTTATTATAGTTTGTTTAAAATATATTCCCCTTGTTTTGTTGGCTTTCCCTTCTTCGTCCATGGTCGAATTAGGTGTATTTCTATTATAAGGCAAGACTACATGGAGGACTATTATAGTCCTTGTTAACACTTTAAATTTGTTTATGCTTATTATTATTGTTTAGTTTCTAGTTATTTTAGTTTCCAAATCATTTTAATAGCACAATTGTATTTGGGATGTGGTAACCATCCTCGGTTTCATTCCGAGTCAATGACCGAACCAAAACCGAAATTTTGTTTAAATACTTTATTATTAACATGTTAAATGTAAGACTTGAATATTATCATTTCCAAGTTTATCTTAATAAGTTCTATGGTATTGGGTATGTGGTAACCATCCTCGGTCTTATTCCGAGTCAAGGACCGAACTAAACCGAGTTCACTCGCTTAAGACACACTAGTTGTGTTTCAGGCCACCGAATCTCATATTTTCCCTTAAAACTATATTATAAACTAATTTTAATTATATTCTCAAAATACTTGGTGTGTCGAATCCAACTTGATCTTATAAAAAGTTTGGACCAACAAAGCCAAACACTCGCTTAACGGACGTTGATGTTCTTCCTAATAGAACTACACACTTGGTTAAGTTTCTTTTGATTTCATTGAGTTATCTCATAACATTTATCACTTTGGAATATCGGCTTCAGGCTTGGCCAATTATCAAGACTCGTACCGACAAATCCGAACACGCGTAAAAACTCGTTTTAGTATATATTTAACAAAGGGTCTTGCAATATCGTAATTATACCCAAATAATTACTTAACAAAGGTTAAGTAAAACTAATGAATAGAATACCGAAACCCGATTTGAAGGAAACTTACTTTTCAAAAGCCATTACTTTAATTTCTTATGTATTTACACTTTAACCCTCAAACTTTAATTATTTATCTTACTAGTCATGCCACTTTACTTTAAAGCTTTTAAGACCACCTACTAACTCAAGACCCTCTCAATCTAGGTCTTGCTCGTTGAACTTACCTTTCCGTCTTATCGCAAACTAATCCTCAAAGTTAATTATTTCACGTGAGTACATTTCATCCCCCATTTTCACTTTAAACTTTGGGAGTAACATGCATACCTATTCAAAACAAGAATGATTTAAGATATTGCATTCTCAAACCACAAACTCTAGGGTGTATGATACATAGAATATTTGCCCGATCGTGTGTTATATGTTTCATATGCTTTACGTGCATGAGTGTTTTTATTTGATGTTGTTGTTGAGCCTCAAAAAGTATGATCATACGCACCCCTAACTATTTTAGCCTTGTGCTAGTAGAATAGGGCCTCATTATCCGCATATGTTGGTTGTTACTGATTAGAAAGGATCCTCATTTATTTATGATTTATATACCGTAATTGTTGCTTTTATTTATAGTCTCGTATACGAGTTGTGAATTTTTCCTCATATTATATATACTCAAAACTATGGAATTTCTCACCAACATTTGTGTTTACAAATATATTTTATGCATTGTTACAAGTTTGATTATTGGTTGATTAAAGCTTGAAGACACTATCTTATTTTGAGACCGTTTAGGTTATTAGAAGAATGAACAATTATTTCTTGTATTTGGTGTTGTTTTTTATAAACGAGATGTGTTACTTTTGATGATTGAATGAAATGCATGAATTGTTTAAATATTGTCACTTTAATAGTGTCTTGTGTTCTTGAGCAATCCGTTGCACCCCGGCATGTTCCTCCGCCTTTGTTCGGGGTGTGACAGATTGGTATCAGAGCCATGACTATAGGATAGCGGGTAGACGTAACGACCGAGTATAGTTTTTGCTTTAGGGTCCTTATACGTGTCGCGTATACGTGTTTGCTCTAGTTGATTGTTCATTACATTTATTTATTTATTTACTTATTTATTTCATTCAATCCCAAAAATATACACATGCACACACTCTCATAGTATTCCAAGGTATCATTACCTTACCGCAAAAAAATAGGTTTTTATGATGTTTTTATGGATCACAAACTTAATTTGGATCCCGTTTTATAAGATCCTATTAAGGTTGAATTTATATCGGGTTTGTAGCCACCATAGGGGGCGAAACACTATGAAACGATCATTTGACAAAAAGATTCCAAGAATCGAAGGTGATTTACTTACCTGGGATGATTGAATTGTAGTGTTCTTCCTCCAGGCCAACAAACCATGGTATACATGTCAACACTTTAAGTTGTCGAATGCAAGCGTTCCGGTTACCTCCTTATATTTTTGTTGGAAGCATAAGAGCCACGGTGATACGTGGACTAATGTTTTCAACATCTCGATTGCCTCATTGTTTACTTGTTATTGTTATTATTATGATATTTAGGACAAAACGTGTAAAACTCGGTGATACATGCACATGTTCAACTCCCCAATTTACCACGATTTTTAAGATTTAATATTGGGACAAGTCATGGTGGTTCATGCAAGTTTCCCGCTATTAAATCCTAACACATTATTTTAAAATTTCAAAGATTTAAAATTATTTAACATTTCATATATTTACTTTATTTACTAACAAAAGAATTTTTTTTTTAACATCCTCATCCTCCTCTAGAACTCACAATCATTAACACTCCATGTTTACATATCATCCTCATACTTATATTAATTACCCAAACTTATATCATTTCTCTATTATTATTTTAGAATGCCTCCTTTTCGTCGTCACACTCGCAAGCCTAACTCTGGTCGTCGGATGGCCACTATGGATGCTAAAGATATTGCCGATGTGATTCCCAGACTAATAACCCAAATTCAAGCCATCCAACCCACTGTTACCCAAGCCATGCCTAACCCCGCACCTTTCGCCTTGAAACAATTCACCCGTGCCAAGCCATCTTCGTTTTATGAAAGAACTGTGCCACTACCTTGTTGCAATGGTTCGAAAAGATAGAAAGTGTTTTCAGTCTTTGTGAATGCTCCAAATCCAAGAAAACCACGTATGCCTTAAGCATGTTCGAGGAAACCACCCGCACTTGGTGGAATAGCAAAATATACGCGAATGTGGCGGAAGTAGCTATGGCCTACTCATGGACCAAGCTCAAGGAAGTCATGATGAAGAAATTTTACCCAAAACATGAACTCCAAAAACTCAAATCTGAATTTTGGGAACTTTAGCAAGAGAGTGGTGACAACTCCGCCTACTCCAACCGCTTTCATGAGCTTAGTCTCTTGGTTCCTCACTTGGTCACTCCCCTCGAGCGGGAGATTGAAAAGTATGTTGGTGGTTTGCCTATGCAAATCCAAGACTCGATGATGAGTAGTAAACCGCAAACACTCCATGATGCAATTACCTTATCCGATGCTCTTTCCGAGAACCATGTCAAAGTCGGTACTCTCACTATCAAAAGCTCCAAGAAACCCAATGAAAAGAGTACACCCGAACCAACAACCCTTTCACACCCCAAACTACGGACTAGGCATGTGACCCAAATGTTGGTACCTTCTTTGTAATTATATCAGAGTTACGTGTTTAATGCAGAAATATTAGCGTGGATTAAAATATTATATTTACATAATCAAAACACGTGATTTTAAAATATACCCGTTAATGTTTACAAAATGATTACTTGTTTCATAAACCACCATTTACATATATTTTAAAGTTTATTAAAAAGGATCTGAGCCATCAGATCATCTACCATCAACTTCGATTCTTTAAGCGCGGCTAACCTTCGTTACCTGTAAAAATGTTTGAAAATACGTCAGCAACACATGCTGGTGAATAAGCTGACGCATAAAATATTTTCTTTACTTGATTATCCCTCGAGACATAACTTAGGTCCGGCCCATTGTGGCTTAGGAATAATCAAGTTAAAACAAACACAATAATAAACTTAGCTATACTCGAAATCACTCAGCAAACACTGCAGCGTTCGATATAACTTAGATACCATCAGTATACACATGATTACCCTCACTCGGACGTAACTTAGGTCCGGCCCATCGTGTCGGAGGCTAATAACCAGGTGTGGCGCGGTGTGCCCATCGGCTTACCACATATGTAAGGATCCAAATAAACGTACACGACAGCCTGAGGGCCAACATTACTTTTGTTTATAATGTTTTAGAGATACGTAATCTCATGTAATCAATTTGTTTGACATGTTTAATACAAGTTTATAAAGTTGTGCGTATTCACCTTTCTTTGAAAAGATCAGCTTCAATACACTGATCGGTTCTTCCTTAGCTATCTCGGACCTACAGTACGAGTATAACCTTTTATTAATACCAGATCGTTAATCCGGCTTAAGACCTTTAGTCTCTTTTTGTATAATCTTTACCTCGCTTATATTTTCTTTTTAAACCTTTAGTTCAAAATACTTTTCTTTATTTTACAAGTTTAAAACCTTTAGTTTAACTTGTTTTACTCTCTTAACACTACATTTCTTCTTCTTGAAGAAACGTATACTTTACTTTCTTTAATATTATTCAAAAAACAATTTAAATAATAATAAAAATATTATAAATAAAGAATTTTTAATATTCCTATTCCGTATCTATTCTTTTATTTATCTATTTCTCGAGGTATCGAGTATACCCTTGACTTAGGGTTTAATTCTTTTAATATTTTATTATTATTTTATTCGGGCATTATCCCTACCTTGTTTCGGTTATAAAACCCTAGACACTTGCGCAACACTTCAATGCTTTTTCGTTAATTAAGTCTTCCATGATCAACCCCTTCCATGGCACACGAATCGAGGCACATGAATCTTCACAGCACGTCGGCACGTTTATCAAGGCAGGACGTTGGGTCGTCTTGGGAAGGCTTGGACTTCAATATAACATTGTTGGGTTATGGCATGAAAGTCGAGGAAACGTCGGTTTAGGCACAAATTACGAGGAGGGTTTGCACGTACTTCGAGGTAGAGAGTGTGTGTGTTTTAGAGAGAGAAAGTAGTTGTGTGAAATGGGTGTGATGAAGGAATGGGTTGGAGCTTGCTATTTATAGACTGATCGTGCAGGCCATCGCGATACGCGATGGTCTGATAAGAACCCCGTCGCGTATCGCGACGTAGGGTTGGTGAATCACCTGTAGGTTTGCCATGTAGTGACACATGGCGGAACACGTGTCACCCTGTCAGACCTCGTCATCGTGATACGCGATGACGTTAAGCCTAGGGCAGTCGCGTATCGCGATTGACCAGAATTTTCATTTTTGACCTTGGACTTTAGAATTTAGCATTTTTGGTCCGAATTTTTCATGATGTTACAAACCCTCACCAAAGTTGACTCTCAACCTCAATCCATAAGCTACTCCAACTCATCCCACCACTCCAAGAAGAAAAGCAAAACCGAGCTCACCCATCTCAACCTCAATCTTAATCTCAATCCCAAGCACCTCAAAACTGAAAACCGTATCCCGGCTCTCATCCCTTGTGTAACACTGGCCAACGCCATCATCCCGTTTACTCTGCTTGTCGCCATTGCACGAAATGTAACCGCTATGGTCACCTTAGCAACATGTGTCGGGAAACCTCTCGTGGGCAACCCGCTCCACCAAGGTTTGCTTCATCTAACCAAAACCGTCCCATGCCTTTTGCTCAAACTCCCCCTCAACCCAGAGCTTGTTTCAATTGTGGAGATCCGAATCATTTCCGCAATGCTTGTCCTTGACTTGCGTTTGTTAACCAAGCTCAAATCATGCCCACACCATACTACCAAACCCAAGCATATACCAAGTTCAAACCTATCAACCTCAAGTCCCGCAACTCTTGGCTCCTTCGGCTCAACCGCTTCAAGCAATGCAATCCCTTCCTCCTCCACCACTCCTGCAAGCAATGCAACCTCTTCCTCATCATCCAACTTAACAAGTCAACCACGAAAACCAAGGGCGTGCTTTTATGATGAACGGCAATCAAGCTCAAGTTGCCAACGACGTGGTGAACGGTACGTTTTTAGTAAATGAGCATTTAGCTTCAATGTTATTTGATACCGGAGCTGATAGCAGTTTTGTTTCTTTTAAATTTGAATCTATCCTTGCCATACCTTGCACTAAACTTTCTCGCCCTTTTTTCTACAGTTTTACCGTTAGCTAATTCAACAGGAAACTTAGCGTCTAACGGGGTTGGAGTAAGGTCTAAAAGTTGGCTAAAAGCTTTTGACACAAAACTCCTATCAGCTCCAGTGTCAAACAAAACAGAAGCAAAACAATCGTTTACAGGGAACTTACCAGACACCACATGCGGATCATTGCGGGCTTGACCCGATCCAATCACAAACGCTCTTCCTTTGCCATTTCCTCCACCATTACTGCCACTTCCATTACCCCCATTGTTGTCATTCTGTTTCAGCTTGGGGCAATCCTTCCGGAAATGGCCTTCCTGTCCACATTCAAAACATCCCTTAGTCGTCATCGGTGGCTTAGGAGCACCCTTCGCCGCAAGGTCAACTCTACATTCCTTCGCCTGGTGACCTATCTTTCCGCATCTTTGACACTTGACACGGTCACACTGACCAACATGATGAAAGTTGCACCTGTTGCACTTTGGATATTTCCCAGCATATCCGCTCGAAACCTGCCCGCTACCGTTGTTGTTGTTGTTGTGATTCTGAGTGTTGAAACTCCGAGTAAATTCGGGCTTACGGTAGTGGTGTTGCGGTGGGAGGTTTGAGGATGAAGATCTGGTGTTGTCAAACTTTCTCTTCCCGCTGTTCGGGTTGCTGTTGTTGTTACTGTTGCTGACGTGGTCATTACTCGGGTTGTCACGGGCTTTAACAGTCGAACCCCTCGGTGGTAACGCACCCTAGGTCACAGCCTGATCCGTCAGTTTGTGAGCCAAACGGATCGCTTGCTGGATCGTGGCTGGTCTGGAAGACGTCACCATACCCTGAATCTGTGGTGCTAACCCATCAATGTACATCTCTATCCTCTTGCTCGGCGGATCCACCATCCGCGGACACACCCTCAGAATCCACTAACCGAGTTTTACCGTCAGAGGGTGTGAACTGGCAGGATCGGAATCATTAGTTATAATCAAACCAAAGAAAAACGTTTAAATGTAAATAGGTGCGGAAGCGTAAAACCTTAATTCAAAAGTTGCGTCACGCAGGACGACTTAAAACCAAATATAACTGTTAAAATTAAGTTTGCAGAATAAAGATGTTTTCAATTAATGCATGCTCCTAAACCGCGCGCCCGCCTCGGCTACCTGAGAATAACATACTAAAAGTGTCAACACAAGGTTGGTGAGTTCACAAGTTAAATAAGATAAATCGTTTAGCGTTTTGCGTAACCTCGTTACGGCGTTTAAGTGTTGCGTAACCCCGTTACGGCGTTTAAGTGTTGCGTAACCCCGTTACGACGTTTAAGTGTTGCGTAACCCCGTTACGACGTTTAAGTGTTGCGTAACCCCGTTACGACGTTTAAGTGTTGCATTACCAGATAGTGTTATGTCAAATTATATATCGATAGGTAGCTAATCTATACAACAAGTATCGCTAAGTGGTTCGCGACCGAAGCTGACTGTTTATCAAGTGCCCGTCACCAGGTCAATCCAGACCATGGTAAGTGTTAGCCAAAATTACACCCACTCAACCTCCAGTTGAGCTTAGCGTCGGGTGGGGTTTGTCAAACCCAGTAGTACTACTCAACAGTGACTCGCTATTCCAAATATTAACCGGTCCGATGTGTGGGACTTCAAATGTTACGTTTGCCGCTTAGCCTTTACAAGTGATATATAATTTATAACAAAATCTTAAATATGCGTTTATCTCAGAAAATACGTTTATCGGAGTATGTTATCTCCCCCAAGTGAAAAACGTTTGAAAACAGTTCAAAGAGCGGGGTAAGTGAAACTCACTGTTTGCGAAGAATATCCCGATCTAGATCACCAAGTGATGCGCGTCGTAGAAACTCTCTAGCGTTCTAAATAACAAAGAGATTTTCTAAGTATCGGTACGTTTAACGAGTCTCTAGACTCGGCACATAATACCTATGCACGTAACAGATTTCGTGTTTCGTTTGTGAATTGTGTGTGACTTAAACAAGTACAATTGTGATACGATACATGAGTGAGCAATTACTTTCGTGTCACGTACTAATAACATACTTTACTAGCAATTATCCCCGTAAGGGCATTTTGGTCAACAAACAAAGATTAACTAACCATTATTCCCCATAAGGGCAATTTGGTCAATTCATGGCAATCAATTAACAACTATTCCCCGCAAGGGTATTTTGGTCAAAACACAACAATTACATAAAAACTATCATATTTCATGCATTTTTACACAACTCAGCAGCTAGTTTCATTATGACAGAATTTTTACTTGAAAGATTGCACTAGTTCACCGATCATAACGTCTCAATTAATTCACCAAAAATCACCACAGAAGCATACATATCTTAGGTTTCCAGAACATATTTTATCTTATTTTTATTCCACATATTTTTCTTATAATGACCAAAACATTACAGCAAACTCATATCAGTCAGATTCATGCGCAACAGAATGTTATTTGCAATTCCCGTTAAACGAAAAATCCAATAAATGCAAGACCACTTGGGTTTGGTTCCTAACTCAATGAGTCAACTTCCAGAAGTGGAACCAACCCAATTGGTCTCGTAGTTCATGAGATATAACATTTACAACATAACCTACAGAAGGTCTAACAGCTCAGCTTTGCACCACGTTTTTGTAAAATCATAAAAGCACACTTATACTTGTCCAAAAATTACAAACTTATACTTCATGAAAACTAGACTCAACCTAGTTTACTGCAGTACCCACAATCTCAACCAATTTTCACGTTTACACTTCGTTACAGTCACTTGAACATCGTACATACATTCTGTCCAGATTCTGTTCACATCAAAACTTAACAATTTCACTAGCCATGGATCACAAATAAATCATATAACATGCTAGACACTAATACTACTATCCATGCAACTCAATTACACCATACATACAAGATTAGGGTTTGTGTTTTAACTCAAATCAAAGACAACAATGAATCATGCATCAACATCAATACTAGTTATCAATCATCATGAATTCAACAACCATCATGTTAACTCATACATACACAAGCAAATCGGCTGCCTAGGGTTTTTTATTAACCCCTTAAACATCAAAATTAAACAACAAGGAGGTAAGGGATGATCAAGTATACCTTCCTAGCACCTAGTTCTTGGATTAATCACTTGATTTGATGTGTGTATGTGTGTGTTCTTGTGGACGGCAGCCGTGAGGGAGCAAGGAGGGAGGCCGATCGGTCTTGTAGGTTAATAATAATAAGTTAGGGTTTAGTGTTAAGGTTATATTTATAATAATACAAGTTACACTCTAGTCCCTAATCTTTCAAGTGTTACATCTCTAGCCTAAACTAGTTGGTTCTTGTTTCTTGTTTAACATTCCACATAACAATCAAGTAACACACATATACCTAACACATAATTATCACATAATTAGTGTTTTGACGTTTGTCGTTTATTTATCAATCGTTCGCGTCAACTCGTTTGCGTTTCGGTGCAAATCCCGAAAGACTACACATGTAGTAAGTGTTAAGCGTCATTTAAACCCTAGTTTAAATGTAATGAAGTGTGCGTTATAGATTCAACGATCTTAAAGTTTGAATTGACGGAGTTGAGTTAACGGGGTTAACCTGAAATTGACGATTGTCACATCATTCCCATGTTAAAGAATTTTCGTCCCGAAAATTGAGTCAAGTCGTGATGAGTGTCTGAAAAAGTAAGAAAAAAAAAATTTCAGTTTGTTATATCATCCCCTAGTAGAAAGAAATTTCGTCCCGAAATTTAGTTCATACCTCCGGTGATGTTTGACGGTTTGCCGGGTTTCGCGGTTTTCGGTGTTTGGTTAGCCCTTCAAAAAGGTGAGGATACTTTTTCATCATGTGATCCTCGCGTTCCCACGTGAACTCCGGTCCACGTCTCGAGTTCCAACGAACCTTAACGATTGAAATTTTGCTGTGTTTGAGCGTTTTGGTTTCCCAATCCAAAACCTCGACTGGTTCCTCAATGAACCGTAACTGTTCATCAACTTGTAGTTCCTCCAAAGGGACTACTTGGGTTTCATCAGACAGGCATTTCTTCAAATTTGATACGTGGAATACATCGTGTACGCCACTGAGTTCTGTTGGTAGGTCCAGTCGGTACGCCACCGGACCAATGCGCTCAGTTATCCGGTACGGACCAACATATCATGGGTTGAGTTTGTTTCGCTTCCCAAAGCGAACCACACCTTTCCAAGATGAGACTTTGAGTAACACCCGATCGTTCACTTGAAATTCGAGAGGTTTTCGGTGCTTGTCGGCGTAACTCTTTTGGCGATCTCGTGCTGCTGCCATGCGGTTTCGGATTTGAACAATCTTTTCCGAGGTTTCGAGTACCAGTTCCGGACCAGTGATTTGGCTGTCACCCACCTCTGCCCAGCAGAGTGGTGATCGACACTTCCGTCCGTACAGCGCTTCAAACGGCGCTGCCTTAATACTTGCGTGGTAGCTGTTATTATACGAAAACTCTACCAAGGGTAAGTGGGGTTCCCAACTTTTTCCGAAATCTAAAACGCATGCACGCAACATATCCTCCAGGGTCTGAATAGTCCGTTCACTTTGCCCATCCGTCTGAGGATGGTATGCTGTACTCATATCGAGACGGGTGCCCAGTGCGCTTTGCAGCGACTTCCAAAAGTGCGAGGTGAAACGAGAATCTCGATCGGAAATGATCGAGACAGGCACTCCGTGTCTAGACACCACTTCTTTCATGTATACTCGAGTCAGTCTTTCCATTTTGTCTGTTTCCTTAATTGCTAGGAAGTGTGCCGATTTAGTCAACCGGTCAACGATCACCCAGATGGTGTCGCATCCCGTCGGTGTCTTAGGCAAACCCGTAATAAAGTCCAATGAGATGTGTTCCCATTTCCACATTGGGAGTTCCGGTTGTTGCAGTAGACCAGATGGTTTCTGGTATTCTATCTTGACTCTGGCACAAGTCAAACATTTGCTCACGTAGGTGGCAATGTCGGCTTTCATGTTCGGCCACCAGTAAAGTGCCTTTAAATCATGATACATTTTATCTGAGCCAGGGTGGATAGAATATCGGGACTTGTGAGCTTCGTCCATTACTAGAGTTCTCAACTCTCCGTATCGTGGGACCCAAATCCGGTTCTCAAAATATCGGACCCCGTCCGATCTGGTTTCAAGTTGCTTGCTCATGCCCCGCGTGAGTTCCGATGGAAGATTATTATCTTTCAAAGCTTCCAGTTGCGCATCGCGAATCTGATCGGGTAAGCTGGCATGAATCGTGAGTTGCAATGCTCTCACCCGTCTGGGTTTATCTGTTTCTTTTCTGCTGAGGGCGTCGGCCACCACGTTGGCCTTGCCAGGGTGGTACTTGATGGCACAATCATAATCTTTAAGCAGCTCGACCCAACGACGCTGTCGCATGTTCAGCTCCTTCTGATCGTAGATATGTTGGAGACTCTTGTGGTCGGTGTAAATGGTAAACTTGGTACCGTACAAGTAATGCCTCCATATCTTAAGAGCAAACACTACAGCTCCGAGTTCCAAATCATGGGTCGTGTAGTTCTTCTCGTGAACCCGTAGTTGTCTAGAGGCGTAGGCTATAACCTTCTCGAGTTGCATCAGCACATAACCGAGACCTTGTATAGATGCGTCACAGTGTACCTCAAAATTTTCCGTTCCCTCGGGGAGGGCTAAAATAGGGGCGCTACAAAGCTTGGTTTTCAACAGTTGAAAAGCGGATTCTTGCGCGTCACCCCAATTGTACTTAGTGCCCTTGTGAGTCAAAGCGGTGAGGGGTTGAGCAATCTTTGAAAATCCCTCGATGAAACGCCGGTAGTAGCCGGCCAGTCCTAGGAATTGTCGCACCTCAGTCGGAGTCTTAGGTGCTTCCCAGTTTTTGATGGCCTCTACCTTACCGGGATCGACATGGATACCATTCTCGTTGATCACATGTCCTAAAAAGTGAACCTCGCGAAGCCAAAATTCACATTTCGAGAGTTTAGCATACAGTTGTTCCTTCTTCAATAGTTCCAGAATTACCCTTAAGTGCTCTTCGTGGTCAGTCTCGTTCTTGGAGTAGACGAGAATATCATCAATGAAAACAATCACAAACTTGTCGAGGTACGCCTTGCATACTCGATTCATGAGATCCATAAATACGGCTGGCGCGTTGGTTAGGCCAAAAGGCATAACCGAAAACTCGTAGTGACCATACCGTGTTCTGAAAGCCGTCTTTGAAATATCTTCTTCGCGCACTCTCAGCTGGTGGTAACCGGATCGTAGATCGATCTTCGAGTAGTAACTCGATCCCTGAAGCTGGTCAAACAAATCATCAATTCGGGGTAAAGGATAACGGTTCTTGACCGTCACCTTGTTCAACTCCCGGTAGTCGATGCACATTCGGAAAGTCCCGTCTTTCTTTCGGACAAACAAGACAGGGGCTCCCCATGGCGATGAGCTAGGTCGGATAAAACCTTTATCCAACAAATCTTGCAACTGTGTGGACAACTCCTGAAGTTCCGCCGGTGCGAGCCGATACGGGGCTCGTGCTATGGGTGCTGCACCGGGTGTCAACTCGATTTGAAATTCGACTTGACGAATAGGAGGGAGTCCGGGCAAATCCTCCGGGAAAACTTCCGGAAAGTCTCGCACAACCGGTATGTCTTCAATTCGTTTCTCCTCCGCGGGTTTCTCAACAATCTGCGCCAAAATTGCCGGATGACCCTTTCGTAGATACTTCAGTGCCTTCAAAAGGGTAATGACGCTGGTGGTCATGCCGCTTCTCTCGCCTCGGACCGAAACGATCTCGCCGGAAGGGGTGGTAATATGGACTATCTTATCATGGCATATAATCTCCGCTCGGTTCTCGGATAACCAGTCCATGCCGACAACGACATCGAAACTACTAAGCGTAAAAGGAATAAGGTCGATGTCAAAGACATGACCTGACAGTTTCAACTTACATCCCGCAAGTATATGAGTTGTTACTACAGTTTTACCGTTAGCTAATTCAACAGGAAACTTAGCGTCTAACGGGGTTGGATTAAGGTCTAAAAGTTGGCCAAAAGCTTTTGACACAAAACTCCTATCAGCTCCAGTGTCAAACAAAACAGAAGCAAAACAATCGTTTACAGGGAACTTACCAGACACCACATGCGGATCATTGCGGGCTTGACCCGATCCAATCACAAACGCTCTTCCTTTGCCATTTCCTCCACCATTACTGCCACTTCCATTACCCCCATTGTTGTCATTCTGTTTCAGCTTGGGGCAATCCTTCCGGAAATGGCCTTCCTGTCCACATTCAAAACATCCCTTAGTCGTCATCGGTGGCTTAGGAGCACCCTTCGCCGCAAGGTCAACTCTACATTCCTTCGCCTGGTGACCTATCTTTCCGCATCTTTGACACTTGACACGGTCACACTGACCAACATGATGAAAGTTGCACCTGTTGCACTTTGGATATTTCCCAGCATATCCGCTCGAAACCTGCCCGCTACCGTTGTTGTTGTTGTTGTGATTCTGAGTGTTGAAACTCCGAGTAAATTCGGGCTTACGGTAGTGGTGTTGCGGTGGGAGGTTTGAGGATGAAGATCTGGTGTTGTCAAACTTTCTCTTCCCGCTGTTCGGGTTGCTGTTGTTGTTACTGTTGCTGACGTGGTCATTACTCGGGTTGTCACGGGCTTTAACAGTCGAACCCCTCGGTGGTAACGCACCCTAGGTCACAGCCTGATCCGTCAGTTTGTGAGCCAAACGGATCGCTTGCTGGATCGTGGCTGGTCTGGAAGACGTCACCATACCCTGAATCTGTGGTGCTAACCCATCAATGTACATCTCTATCCTCTTGCTCGGTGGATCCACCATCCGCGGACACACCCTCAGAATCCACTAACGGAGTTTTACCGTCAGAGGGTGTGAACTGGCAGGATCGGAATCATTAGTTATAATCAAACCAAAGAAAAACGTTTAAATGTAAATAGGTGCGGAAGCGTAAAACCTTAATTCAAAAGTTGCGTCACGCAGGACGACTTAAAACCAAATATAACTGTTAAAATTAAGTTTGCAGAATAAAGATGTTTTCAATTAATGCATGCTCCTAAACCGCGCGCCCGCCTCGGCTACCTGAGAATAACATACTAAAAGTGTCAACACAAGGTTGGTGAGTTCACAAGTTAAATAAGATAAATCGTTTAGCGTTTTGCGTAACCTCGTTACGGCGTTTAAGTGTTGCGTAACCACGTTACGGCGTTTAAGTGTTGCGTAACCCCGTTACGACGTTTAAGTGTTGCGTAACCCCGTTACGACGTTTAAGTGTTGCGTAACCCCGTTACGACGTTTAAGTGTTGCATTACCAGATAGTGTTATGTCAAATTATATATCGATAGGTAGCTAATCTATACAACAAGTATCGCTAAGTGGTTCGCGACCGAAGCTGACTGTTTATCAAGTGCCCGTCACCAGGTCAATCCAGACCATGGTAAGTGTTAGCCAAAATTACACCCACTCAACCTCCAGTTGAGCTTAGCGTCGGGTGGGGTTTGTCAAACCCAGTAGTACTACTCAACAGTGACTCGCTATTCCAAATATTAACCGGTCCGATGTGTGGGACTTCAAATGTTACGTTTGCCGCTTAGCCTTTACAAGTGATATATAATTTATAACAAAATCTTAAATATGCGTTTATCTCAGAAAATACGTTTATCGGAGTATGTTATCTCCCCCAAGTGAAAAACGTTTGAAAACAGTTCAAAGAGCGGGGTAAGTGAAACTCACTGTTTTTCGAAGAATATCCCGATCTAGATCACCAAGTGATGCGCGTCGTAGAAACTCTCTAGCGTTCTAAATAACAAAGAGATTTTCTAAGTATCGGTACGTTTAACGAGTCTCTAGACTCGGCACATAATACCTATGCACGTAACAGATTTCGTGTTTCGTTTGTGAATTGTGTGTGACTTAAACAAGTACAATTGTGATACGATACATGAGTGAGCAATTACTTTCGTGTCACGTACTAATAACATACTTTACTAGCAATTATCCCCGTAAGGGCATTTTGGTCAACAAACAAAGATTAACTAACCATTATTCCCCATAAGGGCAATTTGGTCAATTCATGGCAATCAATTAACAACTATTCCCCGCAAGGGTATTTTGGTCAAAACACAACAATTACATAAAAACTATCATATTTCATGCATTTTTACACAACTCAGCAGCTAGTTTCATTATGACAGAATTTTTACTTGAAAGATTGCACTAGTTCACCGATCATAACGTCTCAATTAATTCACCAAAAATCACCACAGAAGCATACATATCTTAGGTTTCCAGAACATATTTTATCTTATTTTTATTCCACATATTTTTCTTATAATGACCAAAACATTACAGCAAACTCATATCAGTCAGATTCATGCGCAACAGAATGTTATTTGCAATTCCCGTTAAACGAAAAATCCAATAAATGCAAGACCACTTGGGTTTGGTTCCTAACTCAATGAGTCAACTTCCAGAAGTGGAACCAACCCAATTGGTCTCGTAGTTCATGAGATATAACATTTACAACATAACCTACAGAAGGTCTAACAGCTCAGCTTTGCACCACGTTTTTGTAAAATCATAAAAGCACACTTATACTTGTCCAAAAATTACAAACTTATACTTCATGAAAACTAGACTCAACCTAGTTTACTGCAGTACCCACAATCTCAACCAATTTTCACGTTTACACTTCGTTACAGTCACTTGAACATCGTACATACATTCTGTCCAGATTCTGTTCACATTAAAACTTAACAATTTCACTAGCCATGGATCACAAATAAATCATATAACATGCTAGACACTAATACTACTATCCATGCAACTCAATTACACCATACATACAAGATTAGGGTTTGTGTTTTAACTCAAATCAAAGACAACAATGAATCATGCATCAACATCAATACTAGTTATCAATCATCATGAATTCAACAACCATCATGTTAACTCATACATACACAAGCAAATCGGCTGCCTAGGGTTTTTGATTAACCCCTTAAACATCAAAATTAAACAACAAGGAGGTAAGGGATGATCAAGTATACCTTCCTAGCACCTAGTTCTTGGATTAATCACTTGATTTGATGTGTGTATGTGTGTGTTCTTGTGGACGGCAGCCGTGAGGGAGCAAGGAGGGAGGCCGATCGGTCTTGTAGGTTAATAATAATAAGTTAGGGTTTAGTGTTAAGGTTATATTTATAATAATACAAGTTACACTCTAGTCCCTAATCTTTCAAGTGTTACATCTCTAGCCTAAACTAGTTGGTTCTTGTTTCTTGTTTAACATTCCACATAACAATCAAGTAACACACATATACCTAACACATAATTATCACATAATTAGTGTTTTGACGTTTGTCGTTTATTTATCAATCGTTCGCGTCAACTCGTTTGCGTTTCGGTGCAAATCCCTAAAGACTACACATGTAGTAAGTGTTAAGCGTCATTTAAACCCTAGTTTAAATGTAATGAAGTGTGCGTTATAGATTCAACGATCTTAAAGTTTGAATTGACGGAGTTGAGTTAACGGGGTTAACCTGAAATTGACGATTGTCACATCATTCCCATGTTAAAGAATTTTCGTCCCGAAAATTGAGTCAAGTCGTGATGAGTGTCTGAAAAAGTAAGAAAAAAAAATTTCAGTTTGTTATATCATCCCCTAGTAGAAAGAAATTTCGTCCCGAAATTTAGTTCATACCTCCGGTGATGTTTGACGGTTTGCCGGGTTTCGCGGTTTTCGGTGTTTGGTTAGCCCTTCAAAAAGGTGAGGATACTTTTTCATCATGTGATCCTCGCGTTCCCACGTGAACTCCGGTCCACGTCTCGAGTTCCAACGAACCTTAACGATTGAAATTTTGCTGTGTTTGAGCGTTTTGGTTTCCCAATCCAAAACCTCGACTGGTTCCTCAATGAACCGTAACTGTTCATCAACTTGTAGTTCCTCCAAAGGGACTACTTGGGTTTCATCAGACAGGCATTTCTTCAAATTTGATACGTGGAATACATCGTGTACGCCACTGAGTTCTGTTGGTAGGTCCAGTCGGTACGCCACCGGACCAATGCGCTCAGTTATCCGGTACGGACCAACATATCATGGGTTGAGTTTGTTTCGCTTCCCAAAGCGAACCACACCTTTCCAAGATGAGACTTTGAGTAACACCCGATCGTTCACTTGAAATTCGAGAGGTTTTCGGTGCTTGTCGGCGTAACTCTTTTGGCGATCTCGTGCTGCTGCCATGCGGTTTCGGATTTGAACAATCTTTTCCGAGGTTTCGAGTACCAGTTCCGGACCAGTGATTTGGCTGTCACCCACCTCTGCCCAGCAGAGTGGTGATCGACACTTCCGTCCGTACAGCGCTTCAAACGGCGCTGCCTTAATACTTGCGTGGTAGCTGTTATTATACGAAAACTCTACCAAGGGTAAGTGGGGTTCCCAACTTTTTCCGAAATCTAAAACGCATGCACGCAACATATCCTCCAGGGTCTGAATAGTCCGTTCACTTTGCCCATCCGTCTGAGGATGGTATGCTGTACTCATATCGAGACGGGTGCCCAGTGCGCTTTGCAGCGACTTCCAAAAGTGCGAGGTGAAACGAAAATCTCGATCGGAAATGATCGAGACAGGCACTCCGTGTCTAGACACCACTTCTTTCATGTATACTCGAGTCAGTCTTTCCATTTTGTCTGTTTCCTTAATTGCTAGGAAGTGTGCCGATTTAGTCAACCGGTCAACGATCACCCAGATGGTGTCGCATCCCGTCGGTGTCTTAGGCAAACCCGTAATAAAGTCCATTGAGATGTGTTCCCATTTCCACATTGGGAGTTCCGGTTGTTGCAGTAGACCAGATGGTTTCTGGTATTCTATCTTGACTCTGGCACAAGTCAAACATTTGCTCACGTAGGTGGCAATGTCGGCTTTCATGTTCGGCCACCAGTAAAGTGCCTTTAAATCATGATACATTTTATCTGAGCCAGGGTGGATAGAATATCGGGACTTGTGAGCTTCGTCCATTACTAGAGTTCTCAACTCTCCGTATCGTGGGACCCAAATCCGGTTCTCAAAATATCGGACCCCGTCCGATCTGGTTTCAAGTTGCTTGCTCATGCCCCGCATGAGTTCCGATGGAAGATTATTATCTTTCAAAGCTTCCAGTTGCGCATCGCGAATCTGATCGGGTAAGCTGGCATGAATCGTGAGTTGCAATGCTCTCACCCGTCTGGGTTTATCTGTTTCTTTTCTGCTGAGGGCGTCGGCCACCACGTTGGCCTTGCCAGGGTGGTACTTGATGGCACAATCATAATCTTTAAGCAGCTCGACCCAACGACGCTGTCGCATGTTCAGCTCCTTCTGATCGTAGATATGTTGGAGACTCTTGTGGTCGGTGTAAATGGTAAACTTGGTACCGTACAAGTAATGCCTCCATATCTTAAGAGCAAACACTACAGCTCCGAGTTCCAAATCATGGGTCGTGTAGTTCTTCTCGTGAACCCGTAGTTGTCTAGAGGCGTAGGCTATAACCTTCTCGAGTTGCATCAGCACATAACCGAGACCTTGTATAGATGCGTCACAGTGTACCTCAAAATTTTCCGTTCCCTCGGGGAGGGCTAAAATAGGGGCGCTACAAAGCTTGGTTTTCAACAGTTGAAAAGCGGATTCTTGCGCGTCACCCCAATTGTACTTAGTGCCCTTGTGAGTCAAAGCGGTGAGGGGTTGAGCAATCTTTGAAAATCCCTCGATGAAACGCCGGTAGTAGCCGGCCAGTCCTAGGAATTGTCGCACCTCAGTCGGAGTCTTAGGTGCTTCCCAGTTTTTGATGGCCTCTACCTTACCGGGATCGACATGGATACCATTCTCGTTGATCACATGTCCTAAAAAGTGAACCTCGCGAAGCCAAAATTCACATTTCGAGAGTTTAGCATACAGTTGTTCCTTCTTCAATAGTTCCAGAATTACCCTTAAGTGCTCTTCGTGGTCAGTCTCGTTCTTGGAGTAGACGAGAATATCATCAATGAAAACAATCACAAACTTGTCGAGGTACGCCTTGCATACTCGATTCATGAGATCCATAAATACGGCTGGCGCGTTGGTTAGGCCAAAAGGCATAACCGAAAACTCGTAGTGACCATACCGTGTTCTGAAAGCCGTCTTTGAAATATCTTCTTCGCGCACTCTCAGCTGGTGGTAACCGGATCGTAGATCGATCTTCGAGTAGTAACTCGATCCCTGAAGCTGGTCAAACAAATCATCAATTCAGGGTAAAGGATAACGGTTCTTGACCGTCACCTTGTTCAACTCCCGGTAGTCGATGCACATTCGGAAAGTCCCGTCTTTCTTTCGGACAAACAAGACAGGGGCTCCCCATGGCGATGAGCTAGGTCGGATAAAACCTTTATCCAACAAATCTTGCAACTGTGTGGACAACTCCTGAAGTTCCGCCGGTGCGAGCCGATACGGGGCTCGTGCTATGGGTGCTGCACCGGGTGTCAACTCGATTTGAAATTCGACTTGACGAATAGGAGGGAGTCCGGGCAAATCCTCCGGGAAAACTTCCGGAAAGTCTCGCACAACCGGTATGTCTTCAATTCGTTTCTCCTCCGCGGGTTTCTCAACAATCTGCGCCAAAATTGCCGGATGACCCTTTCGTAGATACTTCAGTGCCTTCAAAAGGGTAATGACGCTGGTGGTCATGCCGCTTCTCTCGCCTCGGACCGAAACGATCTCGCCGGAAGGGGTGGTAATATGGACTATCTTATCATGGCATATAATCTCCGCTCGGTTCTCGGATAACCAGTCCATGCCGACAACGACATCGAAACTACTAAGCGTAAAAGGAATAAGGTCGATGTCAAAGACATGACCTGACAGTTTCAACTTACATCCCGCAAGTATATGAGTTGTTACTACAGTTTTACCGTTAGCTAATTCAACAGGAAACTTAGCGTCTAACGGGGTTGGAGTAAGGTCTAAAAGTTGGCTAAAAGCTTTTGACACAAAACTCCTATCAGCTCCAGTGTCAAACAAAACAGAAGCAAAACAATCGTTTACAGGGAACTTACCAGACACCACATGCGGATCATTGCGGGCTTGACCCGATCCAATCACAAACGCTCTTCCTTTGCCATTTCCTCCACCATTACTGCCACTTCCATTACCCCCATTGTTGTCATTCTGTTTCAGCTTGGGGCAATCCTTCCGGAAATGGCCTTCCTGTCCACATTCAAAACATCCCTTAGTCGTCATCGGTGGCTTAGGAGCACCCTTCGCCGCAAGGTCAACTCTACATTCCTTCGCCTGGTGACCTATCTTTCCGCATCTTTGACACTTGACACGGTCACACTGACCAACATGATGAAAGTTGCACCTGTTGCACTTTGGATATTTCCCAGCATATCCGCTCGAAACCTGCCCGCTACCGTTGTTGTTGTTGTTGTGATTCTGAGTGTTGAAACTCCGAGTAAATTCGGGCTTACGGTAGTGGTGTTGCGGTGGGAGGTTTGAGGATGAAGATCTGGTGTTGTCAAACTTTCTCTTCCCGCTGTTCGGGTTGCTGTTGTTGTTACTGTTGCTGACGTGGTCATTACTCGGGTTGTCACGGGCTTTAACAGTCGAACCCCTCAGTGGTAACACACCCTAGGTCACAGCCTGATCCGTCAGTTTGTGAGCCAAACGGATCGCTTGCTGGATCGTGGCTGGTCTGGAAGACGTCACCATACCCTGAATCTGTGGTGCTAACCCATCAATGTACATCTCTATCCTCTTGCTCGGCGGATCCACCATCCGCGGACACACCCTCAGAATCCACTAACGGAGTTTTACCGTCAGAGGGTGTGAACTGGCAGGATCGGAATCATTAGTTATAATCAAACCAAAGAAAAACGTTTAAATGTAAATAGGTGCGGAAGCGTAAAACCTTAATTCAAAAGTTGCGTCACGCAGGACGACTTAAAACCAAATATAACTGTTAAAATTAAGTTTGCAGAATAAAGATGTTTTCAATTAATGCATGCTCCTAAACCGCGCGCCCCCCCTCGGCTACCTGAGAATAACATACTAAAAGTGTCAACACAAGGTTGGTGAGTTCACAAGTTAAATAAGATAAATCGTTTAGCGTTTTGCGTAACCTCGTTACGGCGTTTAAGTGTTGCGTAACCACGTTACGGCGTTTAAGTGTTGCGTAACCCCGTTACGACGTTTAAGTGTTGCGTAACCCCGTTACGACGTTTAAGTGTTGCGTAACCCCGTTACGACGTTTAAGTGTTGCATTACCAGATAGTGTTATGTCAAATTATATATCGATAGGTAGCTAATCTATACAACAAGTATCGCTAAGTGGTTCGCGACCGAAGCTGACTGTTTATCAAGTGCCCGTCACCAGGTCAATCCAGACCATGGTAAGTGTTAGCCAAAATTACACCCACTCAACCTCCAGTTGAGCTTAGCGTCGGGTGGGGTTTGTCAAACCCAGTAGTACTACTCAACAGTGACTCGCTATTCCAAATATTAACCGGTCCGATGTGTGGGACTTCAAATGTTACGTTTGCCGCTTAGCCTTTACAAGTGATATATAATTTATAACAAAATCTTAAATATGCGTTTATCTCAGAAAATACGTTTATCGGAGTATGTTATCTCCCCCAAGTGAAAAACGTTTGAAAACAGTTCAAAGAGCGGGGTAAGTGAAACTCACTGTTTGCGAAGAATATCCCGATCTAGATCACCAAGTGATGCGCGTCGTAGAAACTCTCTTGCGTTCTAAATAACAAAGAGATTTTCTAAGTATCGGTACGTTTAACGAGTCTCTAGACTCGGCACATAATACCTATGCACGTAACAGATTTCGTGTTTCGTTTGTGAATTGTGTGTGACTTAAACAAGTACAATTGTGATACGATACATGAGTGAGCAATTACTTTCGTGTCACGTACTAATAACATACTTTACTAGCAATTATCCCCGTAAGGGCATTTTGGTCAACAAACAAAGATTAACTAACCATTATTCCCCATAAGGGCAATTTGGTCAATTCATGGCAATCAATTAACAACTATTCCCCGCAAGGGTATTTTGGTCAAAACACAACAATTACATAAAAACTATCATATTTCATGCATTTTTACACAACTCAGCAGCTAGTTTCATTATGACAGAATTTTTACTTGAAAGATTGCACTAGTTCACCGATCATAACATCTCAATTAATTCACCAAAAATCACCACAGAAGCATACATATCTTAGGTTTCCAGAACATATTTTATCTTATTTTTATTCCACATATTTTTCGTATAATGACCAAAACATTACAGCAAACTCATATCAGTCAGATTCATGCGCAACAGAATGTTATTTGCAATTCCCGTTAAACGAAAAATCCAATAAATGCAAGACCACTTGGGTTTGGTTCCTAACTCAATGAGTCAACTTCCATAAGTGGAACCAACCCAATTGGTCTCGTAGTTCATGAGATATAACATTTACAACATAACCTACAGCAGGTCTAACAGCTCAGCTTTGCACCACGTTTTTGTAAAATCATAAAAGCACACTTATACTTGTCCAAAAATTACAAACTTATACTTCATGAAAACAAGACTCAACCTAGTTTACTGCAGTACCCACAATCTCAACCAATTTTCACGTTTACACTTCGTTACAGTCACTTGAACATCGTACATACATTCTGTCCAGATTCTGTTCACATCAAAACTTAACAATTTCACTAGCCATGGATCACAAATAAATCATATAACATGCTAGACACTAATACTACTATCCATGCAACTCAATTACACCATACATACAAGATTAGGGTTTGTGTTTTAACTCAAATCAAAGACAACAATGAATCATGCATCAACATCAATACTAGTTATCAATCATCATGAATTCAACAACCATCATGTTAACTTATACATACACAAGCAAATCGGCTGCCTAGGGTTTTTGATTAACCCCTTAAACATCAAAATTAAACAACAAGGAGGTAAGGGATGATCAAGTATACCTTCCTAGCACCTAGTTCTTGGATTAATCACTTGATTTGATGTGTGTATGTGTGTGTTCTTGTGGACGGCAGCCGTGAGGGAGCAAGGAGGGAGGCCGATCGGTCTTGTAGGTTAATAATAATAAGTTAGGGTTTAGTGTTAAGGTTATATTTATAATAATACAAGTTACACTCTAGTCCCTAATCTTTCAAGTGTTACATCTCTAGCCTAAACTAGTTGGTTCTTGTTTCTTGTTTAACATTCCACATAACAATCAAGTAACACACATATACCTAACACATAATTATCACATAATTAGTGCTTTGACGTTTATCGTTTATTTATCAATCGTTCGCGTCAACTCGTTTGCGTTTCGGTGTAAATCCCGAAAGACTACACATGTAGTAAGTGTTAAGCGTCATTTAAACCCTAGTTTAAATGTAATGAAGTGTGCGTTATAGATTCAACGATCTTAAAGTTTGAATTGACGGAGTTGAGTTAACGGGGTTAACCTGAAATTGACGATTGTCACATGGGCGCCGCGCCACGTGGCCATGAGGGCTGTTGTAACACCACGTAAACTACCCTCATAGAATTTAGCCAAAAATGTTTATCTCTTAAGTCTAGGGACTTAAAATGAAAATTTTTTAAACTTCTAACACATCGCGATACGCGACGAGGTAATCATAGGCCCATTGCGTAACGCGATGGACTTGCATACAAAACAATATTATGGCGGCGTAGCGATACGCGATGGCTTAAACCATAGGACTATCGCGATACGCGAAGACCTCATTAAGCAACCGGTACACGTGTCCAACCACGTGTCAACACGTGGTACGTTTTGACATGTCACGTGTCACTACGTGGCATTCTTGCATAATTGCGGCACCGCGATACACGACGGCCGTCTATGCACTCCATTCTTGCATAATTGCGACGTTCCGTTTTCTCGAAGTCTGTGCAAGTAGTGAGTTTCTTGCCTAAGGAAAAGTAATTCGTATAAATCTCAATCAACCACGGGACCCATTTACTTATCTGGAGAAACTCACCAACGTGTTAGAACCTATTAAGCCAAAGCATGCAATATCAAACGTCACATAAAACAAAGTGTTTTCATTCACAAATAAAGTTGTAAGCTTTATCAAGGTTAAGCTTAAGAGAAATAGCATAATCAAGAAATACCATTCAAATATTTATACAAAACCTCTTTGTGTATAGGTTAATGTCATTCTCAATCAAGAAAGGTTTCAAACGCGACAATGGTACATGTGAATACGTTAACCTAACAAACAGTAAAAATATATTTATATTATATAAGATGAACGAGTTGTTTGTCTTAAAGAGTTAGTCAACGTTTACATGAGATTATGTGATCTATAAAACGTTATAATACAAAGTAGAAAATAAAAGCAACTCGGGCCGATTACACATGTGTCTGGATCCATACATAACTATTCAGCCTAAACATTCAAAGGCTACGTGGTCGCGGGATAACAGTCATAACTAGTTCTCCATTAGGGGCTATGTGGCTCGAGGAACACTTTTGTGTGTGTAGGGTAGTGGTACAAATCCCGGAAGTATAAATACTTCTGTTGATCTTGTACAGAAAACTATGTTTGTATTGTAACTGTGATTTAATTATTTTGGAGTCATACGTGTTCACCAGCACATAGCTGACGTATTTTTCCAACCCAATACAGGTAATTAAGTACTTATAAGAAGTAGCAATGATTGGAATCGTCATGGAGTTAGAAGTGCGTTACAAGATGGCTTACATTTTGATATTAAAATCCTTGTAATATAAACACGTATTTTTAAACGAATATTTGGGTATTTAATTTCCAAGTAAATTTTCAATGCAAATTAATATTTTAAATCAACCTAGATTCTTCCACTAAAATCAAACCATAAACTCTAATATATTTACAAAACAGGTACCAACTATTGGTCCCACTTCAAGGCCCTAAGTCGGGGTGTGACAGTTGTGGTGGTCGCATAGCGCCTACATGGGTCTGCAGATTGCATCAGCTCGTTTTTGTTTGTTTTGCACCTTGTTTGACCCTCTAAACCAATCAAAGTGCATGCATTCCTTGATAGTGACATTATGGATAACTCTTACACTCTTCCCCTATAAAAACAAGTCCAATACATCCATTTTTGGTTGCTCATTCACCTCAAACACTCTCCATCTAAGTTCTAAGTCTCTTCTTTCAAACACTTGATAATTTGACTTCTCAAGGTCAAACTAAAGCTAATATTTGATTCTAACTAGTTCTTGGTAATTAAAGCTTGTTATTATAGTTTGTTTAAAATGTATTCCCTTGTTTCCTTAGCTTTCCCTTCTTCGGCCATGGTCGGATTATGTGTATTTCTATTATAAGGCAAGACTACATGGAGGACTATTATAGTCCTTGTTAACACTTTAAATTTGTTTAAGCTTATTATTATTGTTTAGTTTCTAGTTATTTTAGTTTCCAAATCATTTTAATAGCACAATGGTATTTGGGTATGTGGTAACCATCCTCGGTTTCATTCCGAGTCAATGACCGAACCAAAACTGAACTTTTGTTTAACTACTTTATTATTAAAATGTTGTATGTAAGACTTTAGTAGTATCATTTCCAAGTTTATTTTAATAAGTTCTATAGTATTGGATATGTGGTAACCATCCTCGGTCTTATTCCGAGTCAAGGACCGAACCAAGACCGAACTAAACCGAGTTCACTCGCTTAAGACACGCTAGTTGTGTTTCAGGCCACCGAATCTGATATTTTTCCTTAAAACTATATTATAAACTAATTTAATTATTTTCTCAAAATACTTGGTGTTTCGGATCCAACTTGATCTTATAACAAGTTTGGACCGACAAAGCCAACACTCGCTTAACGGACGTTGATGTTCTTTCTAATAGAACTACATACTTGGTTAAGTTTCTTTTGATGTCATTGAGTTATATCATAACATTTATCACTTTGGAATATCGGCTTCGGGATTGGCCAATTATCAAGACTCGAATCGACAAATCCGAACACTCGAAAAATCTCGTTTTAGTATCTATTTAACAAAGGGTCTTGCAATATCGCAATTATACCCAAATAATTACTTAACAAAGGTTAAGTAAAACTAATGAATAGAATAACGAAACCCGGTTTTGAGTAAACTTACTTTTCAAAAACCATTACTTTAATTTCTTATGTATTTACATTTTAACCCTCAAACTTTAATTATTTATCTTACTAGTCATGCTACTTTACTTTAAATCTTTTAAGACCACCTACTAACTCAAGACCCTCTCAATCTAGGTCTTGCTCGTTGAACTTACCTTTTCGTTTTATCGCAAACTAATCCTCCAAGTTACTTATTTCACGTGAGTACATTTCATCCCCCGTTTTCACTTTTATACTTTGGGGGTAACATGCATACATATTCAAAACAATAATGATTTAAGATACTAGATTCTCAAACCACAAACTCTAGGGTGTATGATACTTAGAAAATTTGCCCGATTGTGTGTTATATGTTTCATGTGCTTTACGTGCACGAGTTTTTATTTTGATGTTGTTGTTGAGCCTCAATAAGTATGAGCATACGCACCCTTAACTATTTTAGCCTTGTACGAGTAGAATAGGGCCTCATTATCCGAGTATGTTGGTTGTTATCAATTAGAAATGATCCTCATTTATTTATGATTTATATACCGCAATTGTTGCTTTTATTTATAGTCTCATATACGAGTTTTGGATTTTGCCTCATATTAAATATACTCAAAACTATGGAATTGCTCACCAACATTCGTGTTGTCAAAATATATTTTATGCATTTTTATAGGTTTGATTATTGGTTAATTGAAGTTTAAAGACACTATCTTATTTTGAGACCGTTTAGGTTATTAGAAGAATGAACAATTTATTTCTTGTATTTTGTGTTATTTTGTATGAACGAGTTGTGTTACTTTTGATGATTGAATGAAATGAATGAGTTGTTTAAATATTGTCAGTTTAGTGTCTTGTGTTCTTGAGCAATCCGTTGCACCTCGGCATGTTCTGCAGCCTTTGGTCGGGGTGTGACAAATAGGTTGAAGAAGCTAGCTTGAGGGAGACACATGGCATGATCAGAAGAAGCTGGCATCCGAAGAAGATTAGTCATGATATTTTAATAAGATATTTTATGTTATGTTTAAAAGACAAGATTTGAATGTTTTGTATAACGAATGGTTGACTTTTTTTATTCCGCGAAAGTTTTAATTAACTCTTATATTTAGATATGTGTAAATGAGTAAATCCAACACCAAAGTAGGGTACTAGGAACGGGGCCTTACAGCTCTACACTCCTACTTGTGTTTATAAAGTAGGACTTTACAGAATTCACAATAGCAAATTGGTTAGGAAAATAGAGGATATCAAACGTGAAAGTAATACACTTAAAAAGAATGAAAAGATCTATAAAGGAAAGATATATGCTTAGTCAAAGGATATAGCTAAACTTAAAAATGGCCTAAGTGCAAAATGTTGTGTTTATCTAGATACCAAAGCCAAAATTGCTAAACTTACTGCCGAACTAAACATTTTAAAAATCAAATTTGAAAATGCATATTTATACTTTAAGAAATTTGATGTTTCTAGTAAGGTAGTTGAAAACATGATTGAGACCCAATTAAAGTGGAAAGATAAAAAGGGTAAAGGGATTGTATTTGATAGAGTTCTTCCTCCATACAACACTAACTATACATTCCTTCCTCTAACTAAAGAGGACGAAGAGAGGGAATCTCAACTAAAGTATGGAAAAGGGCTGAAAATGTCATTATGAAAACGGGCTCAATCAAGCCCCTTGAGCCGGTGTTTGAAGTAGTGGACATTACTAATACTTTTACTTAACGTACAGATAAAGTAATAATTGAGAAATGGACTGAGGATGATTATGATATTTATGCTTTTAATCGTGCATGTAACGTATTACATTTCTACATTTCTATATTGAATGAATAGCGTATTCACTTCTACTTTAGTTTTTTTACATCATTATTAAATTTAAAAATCAAAATAAAAATAACGCATCTAGAATCACGTTAAAATTAGCGTGGTTAAGTTTCAAATTAATAATGTTTAGCTTATAAATTAACTAACCATTGTCTTCATTTGAATTTTTTTTTTGAAAGGGGGTTAAATTACGAGTTATATCACTTGGGAGTTGGATACTTTTTTTTAAAGGGGGTTACCTTCCTTTGTAGTAGAGTGGAGTTTTGAAAATATAGGAGTGTCAGATAGTGTTCAAAGATCATAAGAGTTTTTGTAGGTACGAGATATCCCTCATCCATTTGTAATGATGGGACTCTGAAAAGTAACTCCCCTTTATTTGTAATGGCGGTGAGTTTGAAAAGGTAAAGAGGACTTTGCATACAATGAGAACTTATGTTTTTGAACCCTCCATACGATTTGACCAGTGCCCTCTTTATTATTTTTCCTTTACAACTTCACTATCCTAAACTTTTCTTCAAGATTTCAATAGAAGATTGTTTGCTAATAAAATTACTTGTAAACGGCAAGACGTTTTACTTCCGCCATTACAAATGAAGGGGCATTACTTTTTGCAGTCTCCGCTATTACACATGAAGGAGATATACCTCATACCTACAAAAGTTTTTACAACACTACCTACACCCCTATATTTCAATCTTCCCGAGTAACCTTCTTTTGAAAAAAAAAAGTTTTTCAGCCACCAAATGATTAACTCTTATAATTTGGCTCCCTTTCAAAAAATAAACTCTCTTCATTTTCCATTTTTGTATCATAAGCGGACACGTAAACAAGACAATATTGAACACTAATATTTTATCTTACTTTTCTATGTAGACAATGACTATGTTCCCTTTTTTGTTATCATATGATAAGTTCCATACCAGACGATGGATCTTTTTTTAAAAGTTACATATGTTAAGGTTTTAATGAATTAATTTTAGCAACCAAGCATGTGTTTATGTTTTTTTCTTTGACAGGCACGACACCATTGTACCATGAGACGTTAGGGACTTTGTCGTCTAATAATTATTTTTATTTTACTATTCCATACAAGTTTTCTATATTTTAAAAAATTATGACATGCTACTACATCTTAATCAATTTATTAATTTTTTTTGGAACAACATTAGTTCGATGGCAACTGTATCTATCTCATAAGGTCATATCACTTGCCAACATCTTTTTACCCTTCGAATCGTTCCCATTGGTATTAAAATTTTTAAAACATATAAACAGCTTAGTTATATTTTATCTTATAATAAATCACCTGGAATATTTGCCCGTATCTTTTCAAGACCTTGTTCTAGGTTCTGCTTGTTTGCTCAGATCAGAAGATCTAGTTACACGGATTGCTTTCTAAGAAAATCAAGGAAGACTAATGTTGGCTTGGTTAGACAACTAAAATCGCGGGGAGTGGATATGCGAGTTCATACGACTGAGCTAATAGTCGGGGACAAGGTCACAGAGGTGGTCGAGTTCGTGAGAACCGAAAGAACACAACTTTGGATCAAAAGGAGTTCCCGAAGATCAAGGCTAAAATGATGTTCAAGGTGGTTGTGAAAAGCAAGATGATCAAGATTACGGGTCAAATCATACATACAAAAGTAGAAAGATCCGTCTATTTTGACTAAAAATCTAAAGGATGATTGATAGTAGTTTCAAAGTCGTAAGTCACAACTTAATAAAGTTAAGTGATCAATATTGAAAAGTATTTCTATATCTATAGTTAAACCAATATAGTTACTAATAATTAATAAAATAAACAGTAGTTACTGGTCACCATCATGGAGTCACTAAACTCCAAATCCAGATATGGCACAAGGCAACCACACGCCACTACCTCACCCCACTCAACGGCCACAGATCCACTCTCATCTCTACAAATACACCCCCCTCTTCATCTTCTCTAATCAGAAACTGAAACCCCTCTTATTAAATCAATCATGTTTCTCAGAGCCCCTTTAACTCCCACTATCTTAACCGGACCCACCGCCGGCGATAACTCTAACCGTACTCTGTTTTCATCTTCTTCTGTTTGTGCGGCGGTGAAAGGTGGGTCTTCGAACCATCGTCCGCTTACTGGGGTTGTGTTTGAACCCTTTGAGGAGGTCAAGAAAGAGCTTAATCTTGTTCCTTCTCTTCATCACCAGTCTCTTGCTCGTCAGAATTATGCTGATGACTCTGAAGCTTCCATTAATGAACAGATCAAGTCAGTTATTTTTATTTTTGTTTTAATTGGATATGTTTTTTTGTTTATAATACTGTTAATTTGTTTATTTAGTGTGAATATTTTACTGTTTACTGTATTTGGCATGTGAAAATTGAGTTACTGTGTTTTAAAATTAGAAATTTGAGTGAAGCATAAAACTGCCCACCAGGTGTATGATAAAAGCTCTAGCTCAAAATCTACTGGGCCAATTTGGTGTGTAAACGAGCCATCGAGATTGACTAGGCTTTAGTTCGGCTCGTGAGTTGTTTTTTCAAGATCGGGCTTGTCTCGTTTGTTATTTATTAATTAGTTTATATATGACTTTAGTTATTTTTTATATGTTTCGGGAAAAACCTTAATCAAGCCTAAGCTCGGCTAGAGCTCATCTAGCTCCTTAAAGGAGCGAAAACTTTACTCAAGAGCTCGGGCTTGATAACAAAACGAGCTTTATTTGAGGCTCAGGCTCGGGCTCGAACTCATCAAACCTTGTTTTGAGCTTTTTATTCTGATCCGACCTCAAACAGCTCGATTTGTTTGCACCCTTAGGGTCAACACCTCATGATAAAATATTGATTTGACTTTATACACACTTCTTTAGATATCAGTGAAGGCTCTTCTTTTATGTTAAATGTTTTCTTTTTTTGTTTGATTTGATTGGGATATCAAGTTATGTTTCTTGTCATATGTGGTTTTGGGCTTTTGTTTAATTACAACTGATGAAATTTTTTGTTCTGTTTTCAGTGTTGAGTATAATGTATCCTATGTGTACCATGCTATGTATGCCTACTTTGATAGGGACAATGTTGCTCTCAAGGGCTTAGCCAAGTAAGTTACCACTACTGTTTTATAAATCTACACATTTCTCATAATAATCTAGTTTATTCGATAATTAACTATAACAAATTAACCTTTATAGGTTCTTTAAAGAGTCTAGCGAAGAGGAAAGGGAACACGCTGAAAAATTCATGGAATACCAGGTGTTTGATCATTTTTATCAGCCGTCTTTAGTTTTATATTTGAAAACGGTTGAAAGTGTTATAATTTTTTTAAAATGTTCAGAACAAGCGAGGCGGGAAGGTGAAGTTGCAATCAATTATAATGCCATTGTCTGAGTTTGACCATGAGGAAAAAGGAGATGCATTGTATGGTAAGTTTTGTACTTTCGTATATCCCTGATTGGATGATTTTAGTCTAGTTTGAATAGTCATAGTCAACTGCTTTAAGTTATGATCCAGTTGTTAACTATACTTAACTGCACCTGATTGTAGCCATGGAGCTTGCGTTGTCATTGGAGAAGTTGACAAATGAGAAACTCCTAAACCTTCATGAGGTGTGACATACTTGTTGCCTTTTGTATTCATTAATATTGTTTATATAATCACAACTAGACTCAAGTTTATGATGCAAATTTGTGATGTAAACAGGTAGCCAGCAGGAACAATGATGTGCAATTGGTTGATTTTGTAGAAAGCGAGTTTCTTGGTGAACAGGTGAATATTGAGTTTTACTTCTAATATAACCGTTGTTTAGAATGATACTGATGTGTATTTTTTTATGAAAAGGTTGAAGCAATCAAGAAAATATCCGAGTATGTTGCTCAACTGAGAAGAGTTGGCAAAGGGCATGGTATAATATTCAAAAACTCAAATTTCAGTTTTCTCATTTTATTTATAAATGTGTAGGTCACAAAGTGCTTTGTAATTTGAGGTGTTAATATGGTAGTTACTAAAATTTGGATTTGGAATAGTGGGTGGGTTTGGTAATGGGTCAAGACTGGTAATTTTTGTATGGGCTGAAACGGTTTGGATTGGGTTTGGCCGGAAAGAAATTTGCCCCAAGTTTTCTTGATATATAGTTAGCGACTTAGCAGTTAGCGTGTCAAAAAATGTGACAAAAGTTATGTTAGTTCTTTAAATTCTAATCTTTTGCGTAAAATGATTTTTGAGCTGTTGATCCATTTGATCCTTTTGATTTTACCTGCTAAAAGTGGTAACTTTATTCAAATTTCAGGTGTTTGGCACTTCGATCAGATGCTCTTGAATTAAGGTGTTGCTGCTTGATAGAGGAATGTTTTGTTGATTATATTTGCTATGTTAGTGGTTATTTATAACTTTGTTATAAATGGTATGTGAAATGTTGTGGGTTCTATTGTGTGTTTATCTTGTGTAATGAAGCAAACCTGGTCTGGTTTTGGTGATGGTATTGCCGGTTATTTCTGGCTCATAATTACAACATATTTATCTGGCTCATGCTCATAGTATGGCTTTGCAACACTTGATGAGTTGATGGTAATACACATATTTATTAGTTTGTTGAAGAACATAATTACAACTTGGTTGACAAGAGGATGTTCATTTCTTGTATGCCTCATGGAAGTAGGCATCTTTTTAACAGCATATGATATGCAATTTATCTAATATTAACAAGAACCTGGTTTGAAATGGTGGATGCAACAAAGTTATTATAACAACTTTGAGAGGGATATTAATTGTTTATCAGATGGTTGTTTGTTGACTGATAAGCAAAAATGTGGTATTGCACTTATTTCTGGTCCGAGTATGAATCGCGGATAGAGGAGCACGCTAAATTGTTTTTGGCTGATGAGGATGTAAAGTTAAATTGTTTTACGGTTGGTGATGTTTCATTTGATGCAATTTTCCAATCGAACAAGTATATCTTTATTTGAATTTGAAGTGATCCATGTTGCTAGTTTCTTAGTGAAATTTACATTATCCCCTCAAACACATAACACTTTGTAGGTACATGTTACATCTCAATGGCATGCCACTATTACATGTATTATAAACTTAAGGCATGCATCACATCAAAATAAGTAACCTTTTTATCTCATAACTATATAAATCATAATGATAACGATTTGTCAAATGGCCATTTAAAAGGTTAGGATATCAAATCATAACTTTCCTACTCTTAAAACAACCGTTTGAGAATTCGTCAAATGACTGTTTGAAGGGTAAGATATCAAATCATAGCTCTCTACTTTTTTAATGATTGTTTGAAAATTGGATTGTAAAATGTTAAAATCAAGCATGCAAAAAATATTTTAACTTTGAAAACTATAAAAGTTTAGCTAATCTGTTTAAAAGAAATATATTTAGTTTACCACTATCAATTATCAACTAAAAAGCTTTTCATTAAAGTTTTACTTTAAAATCTAGAAATAGGTTAGTTGCCCCTCGTCGCACTTGACATACAACAATAAATCACACCAATTGTATTGATAGTATTTATGATTAATTGGGTGTATAATCTGGTAGTTGTGGATAGACGAATACAACGTGAAGTCGCATAGAACCTTCACTGCCCAAGACAATTAGAAAGCCCAATGAAACACATTAGTAGGATATATTTATAAATTCATTACTTCATTGTTTAGACCCATAAGGCCATAATATATTGTTAGATTGTTTAATGATTTTGCTCTTTCTTAGGCCATTATTAGTTTCTTATCAACCCAATTTACCTAGTAATATTAAAAAGAATGAAGCTTTATATAAATATAAACTTTTTTTTTTAAATTCAGACTCCTACCGAGATCATGCACTAAACGTACGCTAAGCCATATATGGGATCTTGGCCTGGCACTGAAGTCGTGATATGTGAAGATTTGTGTGTCCCCTAATTGATAAAATCTAACTATCGTAAGGGGTATAAGTTTAAGACTCGTCATTATAAAAAATGTTTAGTTAACATTAGACAATGTGGGGGTTGCCATTTTTAACATAAAAAAAATTCACTGAAAACATATAAATAAAAGGTAAAAGTGAAATTACAATTGGTCGAGTGATTCGTATAAAGCAAAAGCAAAAGCAAAAGCCAAAGAACCCAGAAACACTTTGTATTGTTCCTCCACTTCCGTCCACTTTGTGTGTATGTCACAATCACAATCACAATCACAATCACAATCACATGGCGAAGAAGAAGAAGACACTACTTTTTATCCTACTGATTTTGCATTGCCTCGCATTTAATTCTTCAATCGCTGAAGAAGAAACCTTTGACGTTCGTCAACACCTCTCTACCGTAACAAGGTTATTCATAAACTTCTCATCCTTTCTTTTAATTAGCTTTTCTTTTCTTTTCTTTTCTTTTCTTTTATTAATGTTAATAATTTCTCATGATCAATTTTACGAGCGATTTTTGTATAGGATTGGCGGTTAGACATTCGATACAAATCATAGTAAGAAGGAGATTACAGATATTCAGTTAGGGCACTCATGATATTTTTATTATATTTTGCTTTTTTCTAATTTGGGAATAATAAAAATAATAATAATAAGATTAGGAATTTGAATGATTTTCATTTCAGAGTAAACACACACACAATCAAAATGCAGAAACACAAGCATTTACAAGGTTCGATCCACGGGCTGCAACTAGGAATGTCTTTATGCTCTTTACTCTCTTGGTGAGAGATTACCAGTACAATGATTACAATATAGAGACTAGTCTAGGGTTTCTAGCTTAGGGAACAAGAAACATAATCGCACTCTAATAAAGAGTTATCGGGCCCAAACCGATGCCAGGCGTCCACAAACCCAACATTATAAACATTACATTTAGTTTATATAAATCTGTGTTCATGTTATTATAAGTGCACAACAGAGTTGAACAACATTCTTTCATGAATGATCGAATTCTGATTGGTTGATGTAAAGCTTAGCAAATGGTTTATGTTTCGGTTGCAGATACCAGGCCTCAAAAGACATCAAAGAAAACGCATTTGAATCTTCAAAAATTCCCGACCAGTGTCACCCAATCCACCTAAATCTTGTGGTATTTCCATTATCTAATTTGTTTATAGCATGCTGCACAATGAATCACTGGCAATAAACGATGAAAGTTGTGATATTTGCAGGCAAGACATGGAACACGTGCACCTACCAAGAAACGAATGAAAGATTTGGAAATATTATCCACTCAATTAAAATCCCTTATCCAAAATGCAAAACAAAAAGGTTCTTCTTTGGAGAATCTTCCTTCATGGTTGTCGACATGGAGTTCTCCATGGAAGGGGAAAGTCAAAGGCGGAGAGCTAATAATCCATGGAGAAGAGGAAATGTATCATCTTGGAATCCGAATCAGAGAACGGTTTCAACAATTGTTTAGTGATGATTATCACCCGGACATATATCAGATACGGGCATCACAGGTTCGGGGTTCATAGTTTATAGCCATATAATTCTAAAGGTGTTTCAGTTTTTAAAAGTTAATAGTTTAATATCCTTTTTTAATCATGGCATAGATTCCCCGCGCGTCGGCTAGTGCTGTAGCTTTTGGTATGGGGATGTTTAGCGGGAGAGGGAATCTTGGAGCCGGAAATCATCGAGCTTTCGCGATTTTGAGTGAAAGTCGTGCAAGTGATATCATGCTGAGATTTCATGATTGTTGTCAAAACTACAAGGTACATAATTATTGCTATAGACGGGTCAATCGAGTTGTATATTATCCACAAACGGGTCAACAATTTTTTAGCTAAAAAGTTTATTTTTAATGTGTACAACCTCGTGAACCGTTTTTGGTGAAAGATCGAAGTCATTACTATAATAATAATGTTGTTTTGTTATCATAAATAATGCCTTTGTGTTGCAGGTTTATAGGAAACGACAGGAACCAGCTGTTTATAAGCTTAAAGAGCCTGTATTAGATGAAATTACCCGTTCATTAGCAGCACGTTATGAACTTAATTTCACAATAAAGGATACTTCCACACTTTGGTTTCTATGCAAGCAGGTAAATTACTGTTTCTTGAGTCTCGTGCAATAGAAGTTTACATTATTATTTATTTAGGATTTTTTTCTGGGGTATTAAAATTTGCAGGAAGCATCTTTGCTGGACAAAACTGATCAAGCCTGTGGTCTTTTCAGTAACGATGAGGTAAATTTGTACTCGTTCTGAATTATGATAACGCAAGTAATTATTAGTTATATGTATGAAAATGATAGCTAAATGTGTAACATGTGCATGTGCAGATAAAATTGCTAGAATGGACGGATGATCTGGAAATGTTTATCGTAAAGGGTTATGGTAACTCACTAAATTATCGAATGGGAGTACCGTTGTTGAATGATGTCATTATGTCCATGGAGACGGCCATTAAAGCAAAAGAAGGTAATATTAAAAAGGTTAACATTTGACATTGAATATTATATTAAAGTAATTAACTCTATATTTCAGAAGGATATGCACCTGGTAGTTATGAGAAGGCAAGATTACGGTTTGCTCATGCAGAGACATTGGTTCCTTTTTCATGTTTGATTGGGCTCTTTCTTGAAGGATCTGGTGAATGTTTTCTCTTTTTAATTAAAGATTTAATATGTATTTTGCTAAAGTCTGTTTTTTAATATTTAATTGTTTGATATTGTGTTTAGAGTTTGACAAAATTCAAAGAGAAGAGCCGTTGGAGTCTCCCCAAAAACCGCCACAGAAAAGAACATGGAGGGGCAGCACGGTGGCTCCATTTGCTGGGAATAATGTTTTAGTTTTATATAGCTGTTCGGGAAATGACACGAATAAATACTTTGTGCAAGTGCTACACAACGAAAAACCAATATCAATGGCTGTAAGTATTCTCTCTGTTATAGAGAATTAGAGATAATGCATATGTGTTGGCGTTTTGAGTTAGTTTCAAAATTTATCCTGATGTTTTATATAAATAGAGATCATTACAAATGCAAAGAACTAATTCCTAGTTATATTTTCGTAGTAATGGAGCCTTCATACATCCACCATACCGATTAGTCTGATCTTTAGTCGATCGAGTTATTTGGTTTTTTGTTGGTTAGCTGATTCAGTTTCGATCCAAGTCATAAGGCTTTGCTTCTAAGTTTTATTGGGCCATAGTGGGCTCATTTTCTGTTTCGGGGTTCAAAAGTTATCTTCGGGGGTTGGGTTTCTGTGTCATTACACTGTATAACTGAAGATTGCAACTAAATCAGCTATTGATTTCAGTTTGTAAGTTGTTTTCATGTGTTGTCTGTGTATGCTTAATTAAGTCGATATTTGTTTAACAATCCGGTTAGATCTTTGTCTCTCAAAATCAGTAATCAGTCTATCACGAATCCTTGATCTGTTACCATCACCTAGTTCTAATCCAGCCTTGGGTACAAGTTCATCATTAGAGACAAATCAAAGTCAAATGGCATCACAATTCCAGGAATAGTTATTGACTTAGTAATTCTAAAAATACTGGTCAAAGTAAACTTCACGAGTCCAAGATTGGCTCAGTGGAGTATTTTTGCTCAAATCGGTTTTGTAAGCCTTAACAAAGATGATGACTATTTGAACCAAGCCCAGGTAAACTCCTGTTGATGTTGATAAACCAATCGTTGGTGCATACCTCCCTAATCTGAGTCTCTAGCTAGAATAATAAGTTAAGGTGTCATTTTAATGAATAACCTTATATGCTGACCTGAGTAGTGTTTTTGAAGAAGTACCCCTGCCTCATCTTAACATTGAGTTCTTCACCAGAGGCAGAAGCCGAATCAAAGAAGAAAGTTGAAGTGCATGAATTAATTTCTTCTAAAAAGGTCAAATCAGAGGTGAAATACATTGCTTGCTGAGGAAGTCCCATGCATGTTCTTCTATACACGGGGAGTGAAGATATCATGATTGCAGTTAAACACACCATTGTCTTCATTAGAGAATATCCTTATTTGGTTGCTGAAAGCCACTTGCTGTATGATTTTAGATAGCGATGGAGGAATGATGCTGGAACGAATATGGTCGTCAGAATAATGGGCATGTTTTGGAGAGTGGTTATCATATTTTGTTATCCACATGATTTTAGTAGTTAGTATCTTGGTAATCAAAGTTGCCTGCCGGCCAGGTTTAAACATGCTTTAGGCTGTTTTAGACTAGTTTAGGCAGGACAGGCTTTTTGTGTCTTATGGTTAGTGGCGGCTGTAACTGTTATCAATATAGGGCTACTGCTAGGTGTGTTTTCAGGATATAGTGGATGGGCATTCTATTGAATACCCAAATACAGACTGTAATATTAGTTATTTCAGAAAATTTTGTTGTAAATGCAATAATATCAGGTTCTCTTAACTAGTCCTTTTTTTGCAGCTAATTTCTCTTAGAAACTTCATATTTTAATCAAGCTTCTAGTGTTCATTCTCTTTGTTGATACTATGTATTCTCTTGTCAACAGGGATGTGGGGGTACTGATTTCTGTCCATTCCAAGTTTTGAAGGTACTTTACTCCCATTAAATCGCTCACAGAGATAGATATATGTCTGTATATATATATGTGTGTGTATATCTCTCTTCTGGTTTGTCAATTTTGTTTTGTATGTTGGATAACTGTTTACCTTTTCTTCTCCAGGAAAAAATAGCAGCTGTCCACTTGAAGCACAGCTATGATAACCTATGTAATGCCTGCGTGGAAAAACCACGCAAGTCATACACGACCCAATTATTTGAAATGCTGAGCTGGATTTTGTCTGGAAAGAGCAAGGATAAGGTGCCTCCAAAAGTAGAGCTATAAATAGAACAGTTCACCACTTCTTAACTTCCAAAACCCGCGTGCAGGACAGTGCCTGTACGCCTAAATCAGTATAGTTTGTAGAACAATTTGGTTCATGTTTTTAGCAACAGAAAGCTTTCATTTGCTAGTACTTTTGTTTCAGTCTCTTGTTAGGGTTTTTGATTGTTTTTAATGCGAACCTTTTTTGGCTCATTTTATATCTAACAGAAATGGAAAACAAGAAATCTTGAACTTATATAAAAATTATCATAAAGAATATAAAGTATAGATTCTGGTCTAAACAAAAAATATTGCACAAAAAGAATGCCTTGTTCTATCTGACCACTATGTATAACAATCTTTTATTCTCAATTAATAGAACCAAATTAAATGTGGGTCGGGTCGGGAAGTGAAGATATGAGGTCTTCTCTAGATTGTGATCGCCTACTTTGCAGCCGCATCTGACTTCTGTGAGGAGCGGTGTAGAATGCACCGTCAAATTGCATCTGTCCCAAGTTACTTGATGAAATACTATGTGTGATGCTGCTACTATTACTGCTCGATGATGATGCGTATAGTGCTGACTCAGATACCTGTGTATCGCTGCCAAACGGCCTTTTTTGTACACGTGCCACAGGACTAAGTGGCGTCTTCATTCTTCCCTCTCCTGAAACACCATAAAACATGTCTAAAATCAGTAACACATGATATATACTTATGTATATATTAACTAGAAATTAGTGTTAAAATATTTTACCTGTTATAATAGGACTCCATCGCTGAGAATTGAAAGGATTTGATATATTAATAACAGAAGCCCCTGATGCATTTCGGTGCCTATGAAACAGACGCGGCACACACCTACCAACACGTGCTAACGCGCACACTAACAAACCTAAAGAAACCACCAAAATGGCAGAAAGAGTGAAAGGGTGCATCTCAATCTGAAACAATTTATAATTATAACCCTTCACTTTCGTCGAAAGTACTTTTCCACCCTCCAACAAGGCAACCCCGGCTGTCCACGTTATCCCTCCAGAACCAATATTCACTTGACTGTCTTTTATATGCAAACCTTCTCTCAACAACAAAACAACATATGGTGCTCTGAAACAATATTGTTCTATAAAAGGCTGAGCTGGCACACTAACCTTAGCCACATCCCATGTTTTTTCACAAAACTCCCGACCATGTTTTAAAACCTCGTCAAGTGGTGCATTACCACTCAAGTTGAAAAACCGGTAAACGACGAAAAAACCTGACATTGCGTAAAACTGTCCACGTGGACGAGGTAAGTTATCTTGAAGTGCACACGGGTTCAACTTACAATCGATCGGTTGACTTTTATTTGACCATTCTGATGCATTGACACTGATTCTTGCCAACTTGCTGCATTCTTCCCAATTTGGTGCACCAATTAACTGAACCCGAATCCCGGTTTTCGGGATTTTATCGTGTCGAAAAACCGATTGGCACATTGGGCAATTGTAGTTCTCGTTGTAACCCGACTGTAAACATGGATGCTTTACGACAGCTTTTCCATTGATTACATCGGTTTAGTAAACTCACGACTCGTTTTTAGTAAATAAACAACTGATTTATCAAAAGCATCGTTAAGACCATAACCCGCAAGAGAATAGCCGCTTAACCGATGGTTCACGGGTCCAATGTTTAGGTTCAAGCTAGTCTCGTTATTAGCACGATCACGGTTCTCAAACGTGACCTGTAAAGACGAACCACCTAAATCAAGTGCACCATATGTTTGTTTGTTTGGGCTAGCTCCCAACATATGTGTATGATAATTTAATGCAATCCATCCAAAATAAGCTTCCTCGGTGCCACTAATAATCTTAACCCACTCTCGTTCGCACACAAACGACGACTTTTTCATAATTGACCACGCGTTGGTCAACAACCAGTCTGAGTCAGCAGTCGGTAACCGTCTCACACCAGCTGTCGCGTAAAGAAACAATGACGTCGTCTTATGTGCGTGTTTAGGGATTTGTTTTTCAGCCCAGCCAAGAAGTGGGTTTATGGCTTGGGTCAAACCCGTTACATTATGGACCAGTTTGTCAAACCCGGGCTCAGTTTCCTTACGATTATAAGCCCGCCCGCTTTGAGAACTGGGTTTACTTTGAAGATCTCTTGGTAATGACTTTAACAAAATCGGAAGATTTCCGTCTTTTTGGCGGTTTATGGATGCTTGATATACAAAAACCCGTGTTCCTGTGCTACCACAATCGAGTACAACGAAGAACCGAGTCGATTGTTGAGACCAGCTTGGGTATAAATGCAAGAATCCATAGATAATAGAAGTAAGAACCAGCAAGCAGATGAAAACTGTTGCGGGTCGGGTCCACTTTCGTTTTACAGTGGCCCGTGGTGGCGATTTGTCCTTTGAAAAACTTAAACCGTTGTTTTCTCTTAATAACTGAGGGTTAAAATTACCTTCTTCTGGATCAAGCTGATTATACTTGGAGAAATCTTGAAGTGATGACGAGAGTCTTAGATTGCTTTTGTATTTGGAGTTGGAAAAACCAGACCCGCGAGGTGGACCACTCGGTGGTAATCCAGAGGGCGTGTATGGTGTAGTGAACGGTTTTGGAGATGAAAAACGAGTTGTAATAGAGGATAAAGCTTCTTTGATTCCATTAAACACCATGTTTGTAGAGATTTACGAACGTTTAAGGGAAGTAATATGCCTTCCCAATATAAGTATAGATACTCACATCGCATCTTCACGAAACATGATAGAACTCATGAAACGAATGTGCAGGAGTAGTGACATCAACTGTCAGATACGCAGATAAACCTGCAAAAACTATAATGTTAGAGCTAAGAGAACGATATGGGATTCATATAAGTTGTCACATAACATTTTTAAATGTATTAATCATCTAACAACGAATACTAAAGATCAAAGCTTGCACTATGTGTCAAAATAATGAGTTTTGAGTGTACTTGTCATTTTAATTTAGTGCTGCTTGTTGTTTTGACTTTTGATATTACCGGTTTAAACCGCAAGATTTGAGTGACTTTTATGCAAAAACCATGAGTGGATGTTAGCACCTCGAGAAATCAAGAAGCAACAAAAGATTTGTTTTGATAGAAAAGCCAATTCGAGAAGGGCAATTTCTCCATATTACATTACTAGACTTTCATATTAAAAACAAAGACAAGCAACAAATGAACGACAAACGTGATCTAGTACTGCTATGAATGGCTATTGGCCTTGACTGTTCTCGCTATCACGGGAACATATCACAGGATCTATACAAAGAATGTTCCATGGACAACTTTGTTAGCAAATTGATTATTTTTTAAAACAACCCATTTTGTCCCGTACCCATTTATGTCAAAACCCGTTGTGACCCGAGCCAAAATGGACCTTTTTTGTTACTTAACCACAGACTTGAAATTGATATGACCAAGCCAATGTCTGAACTCTGATGCAAAATAAAGAACACAAAGAAATCATATATACCAGGAGGCATATTAAACCTAAACATAAAAAGTTCAAAATTGGAATATATATTTGCAAGAACCGGAAGCATTAGTTCTGAATATATATTTGTTTTCCCTTTTAACTAGAAGCTTTGAACGATCAAACTAGTATTTCAAATTCAAAATATGCAACAAACAAACAATCAATCGAAATTGAAAGCATGATTGGATAGCTGTGAACACAAGTAAATTGAAGTACATAACATAAAATGAATAGTGGGTACTTAGGGATTCCGGAGCAATGGGTTTAAAGGTTTAGATCTGGCGCCAAGAGTATGAATTGTTAATTGAGAAAAGAGCAGCAGTTGAAACAAGTAATTGAATTGAAGTGAGTTTCCGGAGATCAGAATCAGCCGTCGGATAATAATATTAGTATTGATCGGATCCGAAATGGCGAAATAAGAAGAGAAGAGTAATAATAATATCCCTTCCGTGTTGATCACTTCCGTTCCGACTCCTTTTCATTTAAGTAAACTTTGACTCGCCTTTTATTATTATTATTATTATTGTGCGTACGAAATGGGCAATACACTAAAATTATAACCCAGACAGATTACATTTAGGTTTCTATTATTACGTCTTATTTGGTGCCATTTTTTTTTATAGAAATCGAAATGAATCCAATTCAAGCTAAGAAACATTGGATGCGCTCCAAAGACATGGTGCTCTAGAAATAACTAGCGTATGCTCATTATGTGAAGAAGATGAACTTGAGTCGGTGAAACATTTTTTACTCTCATGCTATGTGGCTTTAGTCATTTGACAGTTTATAATAGTTGGTGACGAATCCCCCGGTTAATGCTTTTGAGGTACGAGATATATTAAAAGAACATTAAAATCCAAGGATTGAAAAAAAAAAAAACAAAGTCATCCGAATTATTATCCTAAAGGCGCTTTGGTGTTTGTGAAAGGCACATAATGAATCACTTTTTAATAACACAATACTATCGGTGAATAGATTAAAGGAAGACATTAGACGTCTCTCATTTATATGGGTGAAACATAGTGGGAAGATGGTCGGGATAGAATGAGAAGAATAGTGTAGGTTTTTATTTTGATTATTTTGTTTTTTTCTTGGTGTTTGTAATTTGGGGATAACTACTTATCATTCTCTCTGTAATTTATTGATAGTTGACTGTTCAAAAAATGAAAAAAAAAAACAGATCGAAAATTTGACTAAATAAACAAAATAACGAACGTTTAGAAAAAAGATTAATAGTATGGTGTAGTGTTTTTTAGTAAAATGAAAAAAACCTAATATAATTTGATTTGTTAATTAAAACTAGAATCCACCCAAATACAAACCGATTTTTCTAATAACTGAATTAAGTTAACCGTTTATAATCATAACCGATTGAATATGAATATCTAGCTTCATAATATTACGTCCTCGTTCAATACAGTCATGTTCATGGAATATAAACTAATTTATGTGCAACAATACTCGACAAAACTAAGTTAAATACTTAACCCTACCACAATTTTCAAGGGTTGTTATCCATGAAATAGGTCACTAGAGTTTAAGAGAAGCTCCTCAAAACAAACAAATTAGGTAGAAATTCATGTTTGAAGAAATTACTTTTAAAATGGTATGAACAAGATGTGGTTGTTGGTCAATAAAGACTGATTTTGACCCTTTCTTTGGTTTGGAGTTGGATTTAAACGCTAATAATTATAATTGTAAATAAGTTGTTGATAAATTGCAATCAGTTGATGATGATCCTGAGGATATGATTACGTAGTTGATGAAGACAATGAATCGTTCCATAGTTGTTTACACTATTTAGAGCACAACATAAAAAAAATAATAAATAAAAAGATAAAAATAAAATAGAAGAAAGTCAAGGGAAACAGGAAAAGTGATCATGTATTTTGAAATTTCAATTAAGTTACATCTTTTAGAAACGATGGATTTAGAGAAATTATTTTAAGGACAGGCTAACTAAATTTGGGAGTTAGGACGAGTATGTAGATATGAGACCGGTAAAAGACTGCACTAGTGGAACAGTTGTTTCTTAGCCAGGTGGTCATCACAAGATTCTCTTCTAATTCAACTACAACTAAAGGGTGCAAGCCATATATTTTCCTTAAATCAATCCCGACTTTTATAGGCAAAAAATTGACAAATTATGATGATCGAGACCCTATTGACCCTTCCTTGGTTTTGTCCACATGAGATTAGTGTAAAAGCTTTTCACGGTTACTAGACAACTATGGTATTAGATGATACCTAACCTGAATAACTGACACATACATATTTTATTTACCCAAACAATACCGGTATATAAATATTTATCTTTGTCCTTAAAAACCAATTTTTTTAGTTTTTAGATCTCTAGTTTTCTTGAGTAATAAAATTACGTAGTAAACATTTATAATTAAATGGTAAGAATATTTAGAAAATACAAACATAAATAAATGAACAAAGACGAATTTAGATAGTCTCCTTGTATAACTTTTTAAACAGAAGTTTTGAACTATAAAAAAGTAATTAATTTAATATCAACGACGACTGAACAAAATGCCCGTCTAGCTCAGTTGGTAGAGCGCAAGGCTCTTAACCTTGTGGTCGTGGGTTCGAGCCCCACGGTGGGCGTCAACTTTTAGCGACTTAGGCTCTTTTTTCCTTTTTAACCAGAAAAGGCAGAATCAAAATCTTAATTGAGTATATACATCAGCACAATCATCTAAAATGTCATACATATAATCCTTTTCAAAGTTTAAGAAGCATGAGTACAAAAAACCAATCATGCAATATAAGTCACTTAAAGTCACGAAAGTATTGAGTTGCAACCAACTTCAAAACCAAAACATGCTTAATTGTGCCCGACCCGAACCAGTCCACTTATGTTTTGTGCATACCTGACCTTACACCTTATTATTCAGTCTGTATAATGACTAGTGTGGTTAAGGTGTCTTTTTTCTTAACACTTAAACAAGGTTCAGAACCTGCTGTTCGTAAGTTCATAAGTATTGTGTTTGACCTAAAAAGTCGAACCGACGATAATCTTGAAACATTGTTTAGTTCGAATCAATATAATACACCCAAAACTAAACACATTAAACTTACAAACTTATTTATGTCATAAACACATGACATATCAAGACATGCATAATCTAGACTCACTTCGAAAATTTTACATAGCACACCAATTAAATTCAACCATACGAGACCGTAGATGCTACCCTCAATCCGGACCACTGGCTCAGTCCCATTAACCACAACTACCAAGCTAAACAATATCTCAGACACAAACCGAGCTCGCATCATCTCCAACAATAACACCATCAATCACATCAACCATCCGAGAATAACAACCGAACCCATCACTGTAGTTATAATTCTGAATATTTTCGGCTGTACCTGACAACACAGAGCTACCCTTCACCACCATCAAACCAGTACAATTCTGTTTATGGTTCAAAACCGTAGCATCTTTACCACCAGAATACCGCTCACTCCGCCCTTGCACCACTTTTGTCGTCATCACAGATGTACCATTCTCTGTCCCGGGCTTCGTCTCAATCGAGATCTTCAACGGGTACTTGATTTTAACTTCTAGACTTTCAACCAAATCACCGATTTCATTCGTGATCTTCACTTTGATCTTCCTTTTGTACTTTTGTTTAAGTTCTTTAATGGTACCTTCATCTTTGAACTTGAGTTTGTTCTTAAACTTAATTTTTTCGGTAAATTTAGTCTGGAAATTGCCTGTGCTTGACGATATCCACCCGGTAACTTGACTTTCTCTCTCGCCTTCGATCTCAAACTCTCCATCAAGCCGTTCAAATTCATTCTCACGTTGAATCTCCATCGGCGGGAACTTAGCTTTCGCAATCTCACCTTTAACCGTCGAATTATCAAACCATAAATGCAAATTCGCATCCACAAGCCAAAAATCTATACCGTCAGCTACCTGAATCCCGATCGAATGATTCTTATTATCCAAAAGAAGCCCCAAAAACGGAGTCAAATCAACATCATAAAACGGAAGATTAAACGCCCCGATCGACACCACCGGCTCCCAAAACAAAGGATTCACTCCACCCGTAAATATAACCGGAAACGGAACCACACCTCCGACTAACTTCCCGTCAATCGTCACCAACACTTCCCGGTACGCTCCATTACCCCTTCCGGTAGTCAAATTATTCATTTTTATATACGCATCCGACGGATTCATATACCAAAACTCATCATTTCCGTGAAACGAAACATATAATTCAAGCACTGCTTTATAGGTCTTATTAGATATTAAAATATCATTCATTCGCACATCAGATTCATTCTGAATCCTAAACCAAAACCCCTCTTTCACACCATTAAAACTCGATACCGGCACGATCAAATCCGCCGGCTTATTATACGGATACAACGATTTCAATGCTCTTAATTCATCTAACTTATCCAACTTACTCCCAATTTCATTATTCTTAACAGAAATCAGTTTTCTGTTTAACATACGAGGTTCAGATCGTGTCGGAACGACAGATAACGGAACCTTAACCGAGGTTTCATTATAAAACAACAACGAAACATTAACATGGTACACGCCAGTGAGCTCATCATTAACTAGATTCTCAAGCATGACAGTTAATATCCCATTAGGTTTGGAGATAACCGAGGAATACTTACTCACATCCTTCCGAACCTTCCAGAAGATTCCGGCTTCAGTCGGCTGAGCCGTACTCGTTCTCAACAGCTCAACTCCGTTAATCCAAACTCCGGCTATCCGGTCGTACTGTTCACCTTTACATTTAGCTTGGAAGTCAAGTACTGCGTGGGACCAGGTACACGTGGATGGAGGTGACGTGTAGTTGACGGTGACGGGTGGACTGCCGTAAGTGTTGGCGAAGGAGTGGTTGAGTAGGCTGACGGAGCATGACGGAGTGACGTCATCGGTGGGAAGTGGGTGTGTCACTTCGAAGTATTGTTGTGGTTTGGTGTCGTTGTTGGAGTATTTTTTTATTGATTTGACGAAATGTAACGGTGACGGTGACGGTGACGGTAACGGTGTCGGTGATGGTGAGGATTGGATGGGGATGGTGAAGAATAGAGGGAGGATGACGGTGAGGAGATTGATGAGTTTCATTGTTTTTAATAATAATAATAATTGTGTGAAGATAAAAGAAATGGATATTTATAGTAGGAAGTGGAAGCTTACGTGGTGTGTGTACCAATTTTCATGGATGGAAAGGAGGCTGTTGATTCGCTTCGCTCTGTTAGTATCATGTTCGAATGAGTCATGGAAAAACACGAGTCAAACTGAAGCTCATTTTAGTAAGGAGCTTGATTTAAACCATCGAAACTTGAGTTTAAAAGTTATCAATGAAATTGAAAACTCTCTTTTTTGAAAAAAAAAAATAACTTAAGAGTTAAGAAAGTTGGATTTTTATTTTACTAGGGAATATAAACTCTTAACGTATTTTGGTTTTATTAATCATAACTATTGTTTTTTGGTCATTGTCGGTTTCAACTAACGAATTGGTTATTGACAGTCATAACTTTTAACATATTTGTTCATAACGTTCCGCAACAAACAGAATCCTAACGCCCGTTAGTTTCAAGTTGCCGGAGAAACGTTTTTGGCCGGAAAAGTCATTTTTTTTGCTAGAAAACACTACCTGAACACCGCCATCACCACCAATTGACTCACTGCCAACCAACCACCACCACTTGAGCACCATTAACCGATTCCGACAATGGTTCTTGGGTTCTGGCGACCTCAATAATTGAGGCTTTTACTAGAAAAAGGTTCCTAAAGGTCCGATCCAAAGTTACAAATATGTTTGGGACGAAAATGTTGAGTTTTCCGGCCAAAAAAGTTTTCCCGGCGACCTAAAACTAGCGGTGTTAAGACTCTATTAGTCGTGGACCGTTATGAACATATACGTTAAAAGTTGGGACCATTAGTAGCCAATTCCATTAGTTGGGACCGGTAATGACCAAAAGACAATAGTTAGATTAATAAAAACCAATATACCAACTTTTTAATTAGGATCCGTAAATGTATATTCTTTATTATTAAACGTATTTTTCTTTAACAATTTTATATAACATATTATGCCCTTTAATATTTTTTTTATAATACTATAATTTCATCATGATGTGGATTGTCGTGGTTTAATAAAAAATAAGAATAATTAAGTGTTCTTAATCACCTTAAATTAATTAGGGCAAGTATGGTGTGAAACCACGATGAATATGTGGTTAGTGTAACGTGCAATTAATTTCCAACATTACAAAGTGACAGATTTGGAGTGCTGATCACACTAGCAATGATTTGAGTTTAAAGTAATTAAATCAATAAATCAAGTTGTATACAATGAATAAGAAACAAATACATAAATAGTTGGGACTGCCAGCAGGGATGACCACGTCAGACAAAGACTAACAGAGTTAACATCCGTTAGTCGCGGCCCGTTAAAAACAAATACATAAATAGTTGTGACTGCCAGACTGCCAGTAGGCAAGTGTAAAGTTGGAACTGATATTTACCAATAGGACATAGTTGGGATTATTTAAAACCAATTTTTCAAAAATAAATATATTGTTATAACTACACTTTATGTTTAGTTTGTCAAAAACGTTTATTATTATTGTTATTATTAATAATAAGACATGTTTATTATTATTATTATTATTATTATTATTATTATTATTATTATTATTATTATTATTATTTGTTTAGTTCTTATTATCATTTATGCAGGGACATATATTTTATTTAGCTTGCATACCTCATTTTACCGTATCTTTGCCGTACTCGTATTTTGGATTTTTGAGTTTCGTCATTTCCTGTACACCAACGTCTCTGTATCCCAATCCTGTACCCGTTTCCATGCTACATAGCTGGTTGTTTAAAAATCGAGAACATTGATATGATCTCCTAATCGAAAACTTAACCATCAATAGCTGTAGCGGCTATTTGGTCGTATGGTTTTTGAAACTAGATAATGTCATAACTAACTTTATATACACAATTTAGAAATATCTTTGAACAACTTAATTGTGTAATAATTCACTACTTTTGTTAGTTTTATACTAATTTACCATAAAATAAACGTAGTCAACAGGAAAAGTAAAAGTTACTTAGAAACTAGAATTTATTCAGATTACAAACCAACTTAAAAACTACCAAACGATTCCAGTGGAAAAATATAGAGCTAATTGACACAAATCAATGTCGTTTCATCCGCAATAACATCACCCTCTACCACATCAACCTTTCGAGAATAACACCCTTTAAAACCATCCATGTAACTATAGCTCTGATGATTTTCTGTAAAACCCGAAATGATGGGATTACCCTTCACCATCATCATCCATCCCGTACAATTCAAATCATGATTCAAAACCTTAGAAACCGAACCAAGTTCATCGGTAAATTTTTCATTCCGCCCTTGAATCACCGTCGTGTTCACTAACCAACCACCTTTAGATGATCCCAGTCCGGCTGCTACGGTGATCTTTAGAGGATATGTCTTTTCAGTTATAGTTGCTCCTACCGAGTGACCCTTGTTGTCTGTGATCTTCACTTTCGTCTTCGTTTTGATCTTCTGCTCGAGTTCTTTTCTAGTTCCATAATCTTTGAATTTGAGCTTGCTTGTAAACTTAATTTCTTCTGTCACTTTGGTTTTCAATATGCCTTTGCTTGATTGTACCAAACGAGTAGACGATGTGCTTCGTTTTACTTCCGTCTCAAATTCACCATCAAGACCTTCAAATTCATACTCGTGTCCAATCTCAATCGACGGAGGTTCATACTCCACAATCGCTTGTACATTCAAATTATCCAACCAAACATGCAGATTTGCATCCACAAGCCAAAAAGATATACCGTTAGATATTTGAATCCCAATTGAATGATTGTGGCAATCTGAAAAAAGCCCTAAATACGAAGTCAAATCGATATCATAAGACGGAAGATCAAAAGCCCCAATGGACACAACCGGCTTCCAAAACAAAGGATTAATTCCTCCAGGGAAAATAACCGGAAACGGAATCACAGTTCCAACTAACTTCTCGTCAATCGTCACCAATACTTCACGGTACGACCCCTTACCGCTTGTTATCGGTAGATCGTTAGCTTTTATGTATGAATCTGGAGGATTCATGTACCAGAACTCATCATCTCCATGAAACGAGACGTACAATTCAAGTACCGCTTTGCAAGCTTTTGAAGAAATTCGAACATCCTTCGTTCGAATATCCGACTCATCGTCTATTTTAAACCAAAAGCCATCGTTAACATTTCCAGATATCGGGATAATGACATCCGCGGGGGAATTATCATCATTTTCATAATTCTTAACCGTAATCAGTTTTCTACTCAGTGAATGAGCTTCCGCGGTATCAGAGTAAAACAAAAATGAAACACTTACGTTAAACTCGTCGTTCAGGCTTTGGAAGAACACAGATAGTGTGAGATTATGCTGTGTAATAACCGAATAATACCTAGTGACATCCTTCCTAACGTTCCAGAAGACTCCGATATCAGTCGGCTGAGCCGTACTCGTCCGCAAGAGCTCTACTCCGTCAATCCAGACTCCGGCAATGCCGTTATCATGTTGTTCGCCTTTACACGCAACTCGGAAGTCTAGAACGACGACGTTCTATTCGCATGTATCCGGAGGTGGTGTTCGTGAAGGTGTGGTTTAGGATACTGGTGGAGCATGCCGGTGTATTGTTGTTGGCGGGAAGTGGGATTGTGAGTTCGAAGTATTGTTGAAGAGGAGTCTCAATATTTGTGTTGTTAGTTGAGTTTTGGTTAACGGAACTTGACGGAGATAACGGAGGTTTGGGGGAGGATTGGAATGTGACGGTGAAGAGTAGAGGGAGGAAGACGAAGAGCCTGACTGAGCTTATGCTCGTTTGCATTCTATTTCGATGTAAACACTACTTTTTATTTTATCTTTTGTTGTGAAATATATTCTGTTGTGCATCCATAATCAAAGTGATTTGGTGGTCCTAAATATTCCAGTGTGTATATGTTGTAGCTTTGACTAGTGTAATGTGTACACTTTGGAAGTATTCATCTGAAACACCTGACACTTGCAACAAACTCAAAACACAAAATATCTTCACTTTGTTTTTGTTTGTATGTTTTTTTTATTTTAATTTGTATTTTTCGTGTAGTGAGTTGGAACGAGACAGTATTTAATTAACGATAAGTGGTTTCTAGAAGTTATATCTCCATTTTGTCTTAATTCTAGGTCCAGTGTATCATTAATCTTATAATTTCTTTATTCCTTTGTGTATGTTTTGTTCGGACCCATGTTTGGCTCCGCTTTTGTGCCGCACGTTTAGCTCTTGTTTATAGTGCATAGACGTTAAAAAATAAACAGTTAATTACACTCATGCTTATTCGGGTATGGACTTATATATATTAGTGACAAATAAAATTAAAGGTTAAACATAGCCTTAGGGATAGCATTTTGTTGTTTTGTTAGGTATCTTAAATGGTTAAATTACTTGGCAATGGTTTAGGCACTGATTCGTTGAAATTAATTTCTATCAAAACAAGCTATGCTAGCACATGGAAGAACATTTACAAAAACGAATCAGATCTACAACAGTAGAATATTAAAATCAGAAATCTCATCATAAGCAAAGTTAGAAAAGGGAATTATCTTAGATTTTAACTAAACTGTTGGATCAGCCCACTTTGTGTCCAATTTCTTGTGTTGTATAATCTGGAATTCTTAAAAACATGTAACATTGAATATGAATATAGTATAAAGGGAAGGGGTATTGAATGACAATGGAGATGGAAGGAGTAAAGATAATTGGAGGAACATTGAAGCTTTTCAACAATGCCCAGTGCTGGGTCCGAGAAGACGAATTTTTTTGGGGACAAAGGCGAAAAAGTTTTGGAGCTTTAAGTAAAAGGAACATTTTGTTGGGTATAAACAATTTAATTTTAAGTGGGATTACTTGGTTATGATTTGAGTTGTGTAAAAAACTTTTGTATAAAAATAAACTTAAAATTGTCTCAAATAAGACTAGAACTCATAACCTTTTAGTTAGATGTCATACCTCTTTGGCACTAGACCATGCTAGTGTTTATGTATTTGTGTTAAAACATTAATTATACATATATTTTTTTTGCATAAAAATACATACAATTCTTTTATAAAAAAAAATATCGGGCGCATCGAGGTGTCGGGCATGCGGTCATCGACTACCCTGCTACACCTTTGGGCCGGCCCTGACACCGCCTCTAATTGTTAAGCAATGTAATTAAGTTTCTCAAATGTGCTTAATCATTGTGTTCAGAAGTGTAACGAATCAGACTGGGGGGGGGGGGTTGAGTCTAAAATGTTTTGTCTCAGTTTTGTCATTGTTTAATAGTTAGAAGGGTTAATTAGTAAGTTTTAATTGTTTAATAAGGTAAGTGCAATTCGCACCACTTTGGTCGAAACCAAAATGCAGGATGCAACTCCCATGTCCATTTTCCCGCTCCTGGCATCTGACGTCTGTAAGCTCGCGCATTTTGAGTCCCTTTTATTCCTCTTCTAGCACCCCCAACATCTGTATACTCACGCACTTTTGAGTCCATTGTTGGGTGCTAGAAGCGGGAAAAGGGGGCTCAAAGTGCGTGAGTTTGCAGACGTTGGGTGCCAGAAGCCAAAAAAATAAACCTGGGGTTGCAAGCTGTGTTTTGGTGTTGACCACATATGTGCAAATTACGCTTACCTCTTAGTTAGTTGTGATAGTAGAATTGGTTTGATTTGGTTTCTCTATTATATAGGAATTATAGTTTCGATAGGCTTAGGTTTGGCGAGTCTTTAAATCGGCCTTAGTCGATCATTGTGACCAGAAGCAGCTGCTCATTCTTTCTTTTTTATTTATCACATCGTTTGACGGTATTGTCATATCGAACTTATCTAAAAGACATCAATTGATATCAGAAGGCACGATTGATCAAGCAACAACAGTAGTCAAGTAAAGTCGAAAGCAACTTCGGTTTAGTTGAGTAAAGCGGAAACTCTGTAGGTCAACCCCGTTTTTTATTGTATTTTATTTTGTCGGAGACTCTTTCCCGCCAATGAAAAACTGATGACCATTGTTTTAGTCATGCAGAAATCTAAGTAAATTAGATGGCTAGACTGCCAGAGTAAGTACGTAGGGTATTTATCTAAGCATTTGTTTTTAACTTTTTTGTTTTATCTTTACTATATATAATATACGAGTGAAGGGCAAATTAAGACGATGATTTTAAGAGTTTTACAATTCCCTAAGCATATGGTACAAGTTCGAAGAGGGACAAAGTGATCATTTTAAACACAAATATCACGTGTATTTCTTATTTTACCAATATAGTTACAATTTTAGTCCCTCTATTTTAACCAACCATATGCAAATGTAAAGAATAGTTACAAATTCAACCTCTATCTTTTATATATCTACTCTTTTTAATTTCACTTTTAACCCAACTTCCCACACGATTTTTAAACGGTCATAACTTTTTCGTACGCTAATATTTTTCTAAAAAAATTACACTATAAAAACGAGCATTTTATTCTCTTTAATTTGAGTATGATATTGTCATAGTTTGTTTAAGTTATAAAAATAACATTTTATGTATAGGTGTTTGTGGTCCGCTTTTGATGGTTTTGAATTAAAATGTGAGCCACATCGTTAGTAATGGTATTTTATCGTTGAAAACTGAAACCGAACCGTTGAAAATTGAAACCAACCAAACTGAATCATTACCAACGATTTGGTTCCGATTTCGATAATAAATTGAGTTTAAAATAAGAATTATTAGTCTACATATACCAACAAACGATTTCACTGTTTCAAATAGAACAATAAACGGGCATAAATCTGTTACGTGATTACCAAATTATGCTTTTCCCGCTGCATCGCGCGGGCACCCGTCTAGTTATTATATACTAAGATAAATCTTAATTTGTCGGTGTCACAGATTTGGTTAAAGATACCTTTTGTTGCTATTTAAGATATATGTATCACGCAAAAGTATCATTATTGTTGCCTGGTAAGTTGGTTCAATGTGTATTCTTACGTCTTAGGTGCTGTTTGTTTTTTAAGAGCTAAAATGTCTACAGTCTGCGGACCACATCTGCAGACATCTGTAGCAGAAGAGGTGGACCAAATCTCTGCAGTCTGCAAGAAGAAGACTGTTTGTTTTTTAACGTCCGCAAACTGCTAAAATTATCCAACAACAATTAAAAATACATAAATCTAATATTTATACAAAATAATACAAATTGTCTATAATTAAAAATAATAACATCAAAACACATCATCCAAGTTTAACATGTATGAGAATCGTTAGGCTCTTACAAACAATCTATGAAAAAAGTTCCGACATTAATCTCGTAATCAAACTGTCAAGTCCCATAAGTGTAGCCGTTATCGAGTCTTGTCAAATCTATATAAATAAACAAATAAATACATGTTAGAATAACCCGAAGAACCTAAAATAACACGTACTAACACAAACAAAAACCAAACAACATGACGCAAACTAACCCAATCACGACTCAAACTATCCCAAACCCGATAATAAGAATAAACCAAACATTTTTTTAATTAATTCGTGTAAGCCCGAAACCATATAACCCGAACACGTTTTTTAATTATTATATATGAACACAAGAACCGAACTACTTGAACACTTTTTTTTCCATTATAACTAAACCCGAAAACCATATATTCGAACCCAAGCCCGAACAACAAACCCAACTTGATAGTTCAAACATATAATGTATCTAAAGACAGAACAATCAATTAACAACTCAATTAAGAATTAACAATCAATTAACAAGAATTAAATTAACAAAAACCCAATACCCTAATTGAACAAATCAATTAACAAAAACCTAAAAAAAACTAATCAATTAACATATCTAATTAACAGTTACTAAACCTGGAGAAGGCGTCGGAGTAGGCGGGATGGTGACAGGGTGGTCGGTGACAGGATGGTGTGTAGCGAGGTTGGTGGTCGGTGACAGGGTAGTGTGCAGCAGGGTTGGTGGTTGGCGACGTGGTGTGCAGCGGCGACTGTGGAGGAGTGGAGGCGGCGCAGTGGAGGAGTGGAGGAGGCGGTGGAAGAGCGGATGCGGAAGCGGTGGAGTGGTGGAGGAGGAGAAGTTATTTGGGAGTCTCTGATGAATGAAGAAGAAGAACTATGGAATAAAATGGGGTAGAAGAGGTGAGAAGTAACAATACCAACACTTCTAGGAGAAGAGGGCGCGCAGACCTTTTTTAATGAAACGTCTTCGGTAAAACAAACACACTGCAGAGTCCAACGTCTGTGCGCCCTCTTCTCAGTGCAGACAAAATAAGTAGAGAAGTGATTTTGAGGAAAAACAAACAGCACCTTAATTCCTTTGACTGCCCACGTTCGCTTATGACTTTATGTAATTTAATATTAACTTTACCTTCTGCCACTTTTGTCAGCTATATTTGGTTTTTGTTTTTATTAGTTTTTTAAGTATTTTTTTAATTATTATATATATTAAAAAGTAGATCCACTTCCCCTCACAAAACTAGTATAACTTTTGAAGCTTGAGTTACAATTGTTGATTTCTTATTCTTTGTCATCATGTGCTTAGCCTTTTAGTTTTTTACTTTCTCTCTCATCACCACCAGTCTCCTACTTCTCACCACCTACACATGCGGATCCAAATTCCCATCCGACCAACCCTACCGATCCAAATCAACCTTCACAAAAGTCTGATCATGTGTACAACTTCAACTTTATTTTGTGTACAACATTTCTTAAGAAAATACTGTATTTCTTTAAGTAGCTAATTAGCATTATAGTTGGTGTTTTGGCCTTTGATGACTGGTGAAAAGAATTCATACCGCTTCTTATTTGACATTTGTAGATAAACAAGCTTTTTGACCCGCGCGTTGCGGCGGCGAGGTTATTATGTGTTTACAGTTCGTATCATTTGCCTTTTGTATGGTAAGATCAAAGTAAAGCACAATTGCCTTTGTAGCTCAGTTTATAACCTGATACATGACTAACACAGCCGAAGCTTCATGATTTAAAATAGATAACCCGTGTAGATAACAAAGATGTATATTGCGGCTACGTCTTGGTTGTTAGACCTAGTTATATGCAGACAAAAAAATTACTGCCACTGGTCCACTTTCTATTACCTGATTTTCTTTTGCCACTGCCATGCTACCTCTATTATTAAAATCATAAAATGGATGGAATATATTTTAGTATAAATAATATTCAGAAAGTAGTTGCTGTAACATGTAACAAATCCAGATTAAAGTTGGATAACCCAATTAACTACCTTAGGCTAGGTCGAACAACAGCCATCGACTACCGCAGACAGCTAAGATGATTAGATGTTGCCGGAGGAGAAGAAATGATGGAGGTGGCCGTTTGACAGAGGAACATACCTGGTTAGAGAGAGAGAGAGAGTTGTTGGACGGTAAAAGGTGAAATCCATTGATTGACTAAGATATAAAGAAGGGAAAATTCCAAAATGATTCAAAAGTGGAAAGAGAAAAAAAAATTATCCACGTTTAAGTCAAGATTTCCAAAACAATCCAAGAAATATGTACTGAGGCGACGAGTTGGAAAAATAAACGACGAAATTTTTTAACCAATCAAAAGGTGACATGTGTAAAACATCTGACATTTCCGACAAGATAAAAATCTCGGGGTTTCTGTCCATATTTCTAAGTTAAATCAATTTGAAAAAAACAGTCTCTCCAGACAGTTTTTTTATGTTGATCCATTCAAATTATTATTTTTTCTAACTTCATCTTCTTCATCTTTATCTTCATCTTCTTCGTCTTGGGGTGGGTCTTGGCCACTAACGAATACTTAATCACATGCCATATAGTTCCTTGTTGAACCAATCATTATTATTGTTATTGTTCAATGGGGGTAGCTAAAGCTAAATCTTGGATATATACTGGAAGAATGCTGGATTTGGCTAATAATAATAATAATAATAATAATAATAATAATAATAATAAACAAGCTGCTGCTGAGGTTCATCATTGTTTGTTATGGACGCACACGGAAAGTAGCAGGTGGCGGATCTCATGGACGGTGGTGTGTGGGGTGATGTTGTTTGTGATGGGTTTGATGTCTTTTCTAACTGGGCATGTGGCTTCTGATCTTGAATGGTGTTCACACAAAGTTGTTGCTAAACGAGGAATCTTGAAGAAAGAACAGAATATGAAGAAGATAGAAGATAAGGACGAAGAAGATGAAGTTAGAAAAAATAATAATTTGAACGAAACAGATAAGAAACATATTAAAACCGTCTGCAATGATTGTTTTTTTCAAATTTATTTAACTTAGAAATATTGACGGAAACCCCGAGATTTTTAAAAATCTCATCGGAGATGTCAGATGCTTTACACATGTCACCTTTTGATTGGTTAAAAAATCCCGTCGTTTATTTTATCAATTCGTCACCTTAGTACATATTTCTTGGATTGTTTTGGGAATCTTGATTTAATTAGAATCAGTTTTTTCCTCTCTCTCCACTTTTGAATCATTTTGTAAATTTTCCCCATAAATAAAGATAAGGTATGAAACACATAAAAAAACAAAAAAGAGAGACACTTGCCGTGAGGCAAACCAATATTTTCATGAATAGTAATTATGTGTGTGGGTTAAAAGTTACTTTTTAATATTATATATATATATATAATATAATAGAGAGTTTTGGTATTTGTAGAATATTAAACACGTTTTATGGTATTCTTGGATTTATTTTCTTTTTTAAATTCACGTAAGTGACCAACTTCACGTAGACTTACCGTTTCAATATACGGGACCGACAACGTTCGAGTTTTATTGACCGACGTTATCCGTCGGTCCGTCTCAATCTATATATACATTTTTTAATTCCGATATTGTAACAAACATAACCGATACCGACAAAATTCGAGCTGACTCGCCGTCGTAGCGCTTGATTTTTACCCACGTCCGGGTCTCAACGCTCAGGTTTTACCGACCGAATAAACAACATATAACCGATACTTTTTTTTTGTTTTAAATATGTTAATTTGAAGAATTTACTTTTTAGGTTTAGTTCCGGTATCATAATGGACGTAGCCAGTAACTTCCGAATTTTCATTGACTCGTCACTACAACGTCTAAGTTTTAACGATCAAAATCGCCGAGCAACGCGCGGGTAAATTTTACTAGATTTTTTAAAAAGTAGGCAGGGAATTGAAGTAAAATTGAGTTGAATCCAGTATTATCTAGCAAATTAAAACTGATATAAACATAAGTGTTTGGTGACTTAACAAAAGAACAAAATAGCATTTTTTGAGGACAAAACGAAACTAATCTCCTTACCGAATAAAGAAAAAAAAAACAAAAAACGAAAACTAATCAATCCTTAAACCACTTTATTTTCTTGATCATCATCCTTGTTTATTTCTAACTAGGTTAGAAACCCGTGTAATACACGGGTTTGAAAAATTAAATTTCTTTCATTATCTTACTATATGAATTATGTCCTTTATATTGCAAAGGGTCATGCTAAACGTACAATACCCTCTCATTTTTACTAAATGTAACTCTCAAGTATTTCATTAATAGAATTCAAACATTTTTTTTTGTGTTTTTTTGTCTTTTTGTTATTTTTTATTATTATTTTTTTTAATATTTAGAAATGATTTTGTTAGCAAGCATCACTTTTTTTATTTATAATAAATATTCCTTATTATTTAAAAATATGTTTTTCAATAATTGTTTTATTTCTTTATAAGAAGAAAATCAATTCTTGAACCCTTTTTACGCTCATGTCAAATCAAGGTAGTTGCTTTTTTAATAGTTCTTAGAGATAGTTTGTATTTTTTTAAATTAAATTTCATATTATGAAAGTTTTCTAATGTAGCTTTTTAATTTACATGAATATGGCGAAACACACACACACATACACACACACACACACACATATATATATATATATATATATATATATATATATATATATATATATATGGACACTGATAATAATAAAATATTATTATTATGATTAAGAAAAATAAGCACAAAAGAGTGACATACAAAAAAAAATATAAAAATAAAAACTTTATAATTTTTGGTTTGATATTTTAAAAGAAAACTATAAAATGTAAAAAAAATGTTATAGGAAAGTAATATGTCAAATAAAATTGTTAAAAGAATAAAAAGTTTAGAGGAGAGGGTATGACAAGTAGAAGAGGGGTGGTACGTTTAGTCTTAACATATCTTTCTATTGAACTAACAATTACAATAGTTTCTATTAGTAAAAAAACTTACCAAAATATTCAAATTTGGGGTTTAATGATATTAATTATTAACCATCCATAACTAATAAAAAATAAACTTGTGTGGCTTACTTCATGTCTTTTTTTTTTTTATAATTCATGCCTTATTTTATAAACTTATAAGTATGACAACTACATATTTGGTAATACCGGCAAAGAAAGTGTAATACCAATAAAGTGATAGGTATTTTATAACAAATTTTTTTTTCAACTTCAAACATGTCATCTTACTAAACTTATAACTTCGGATGACCTTAACACATTTTACTCAAATCCAGCAATATATAAGAAACTTAACGGTTATAGTGAGTTTAATGTTTGTGTGTAAAACTAAAAAAAAATGTGTACTAACCAAATCAGTTCTTATGCGTTGCGCCGACGGACACGACCCGTCCATTTGCTAGCTATAAGAGAACATAAGTAGCAAATTTGACCCGTTTACTTAAAGGGTCAAATACAAGTTGAACTTGCCTAACGTATTCCAAGTCATACTAATAGTGGGTCTGTTTCAAGTGGAATTTGTTGTAATCCAATACGTAAATCAGAGTAATAAAATTGTTGCAAATGTTTTATTCACAACAAATAAGTATCTCACTAAAATCCAAACCATCACTCCTCCCTTATATCAAACAATTTCAAGATTCTTGTATGAAAGATACAATACAAATAAATCATAATATTAAACAACCAACTTAAAAGAAACTAATTATTATTTCAAACGCCCTATTCATGATCTTACAATGATTTTGTATAGAATCGGTATGCAACACCCACAATTACAACAATTTCCCTATCATTTATAGTAGTCAATTATACTTTATGGTCTCAACTTGCAAGATTTAAAATAAAAATAAACAAAAAAAGTGAGTGTTGTTCCAGTAATAGACAACACAGATAGTCATCAAAGAAGATATAAATTTTGCTACACCCGCAATTACAACAATTTCCCTATCATTTATAGTAGTCAATTATACTTTATGGTCTCAACTTGTAAGATTTAAAATAAAAATAAACAAAAAAAGTGAGTGTTCCAGTAATAGACAACACAGATAGTCATCAAAGAAGATATAAATTTTGCTTTATGAATATAGACAAAAACTCACTATGGTACTACTGTATTATGGTGATTAAAACAACTCTATAATTATATCAGTTTGGCCCGAAACTCTAGTTCATACAAAGTTTGTATAATATCTTTCCTGCAAATAAAATATAATAAGCACAATGAATTTCACTATCAGTTAACATGTGACATAAAAAATTCACATAATAATTAGATATAAAATAAAGAGAACTAATATGCTCCATCATCAATAAATTATTCTCCTTGAATGTTGAATCATGTCACTATAGCAAAAATTATCAATACATGTAAAAAAGTTTATTATTTAGAATTAAAAGTAAAAAAGTAATCAAGTGAGATGGACCATTTTTTCGTATTGCTCAGAGTAAAGACATATAGTGACACCTTCTAAATTGATCACTAATACACTAAAAACATACAACACGAATTTACACACAATAAAATGAGTTTCAAAAGTTCTACATGCATTCTTTTATTTATTTTTTTTACTACAATTAAATCATAGATAAATCATTAATATGGATTTAAAATATTTAATAATTGTTTTAATTAGATAGTTTTGACTTTCAATGTTAAACAATAATGATGTCTCTTGGCACAAAAATAGAACAATTAGGTGACATGTGGCACAACAATGTTTTTGTTTATTATAATAGTAGATATGATACACCGACGATTTTCTTTTTTTTTTTGTAAATTTCTCGTACCCATAATGAACCTAATTGGTACTGGTTGAATTCGCGTCAACTAATTGTCGAACGACCATGTTTTGCTTTTAAATATGTTAGCTTGATGGAACTATTTTTTGGGTTTACTTATCAACCGTAATAAACATAGCCGATACCTACCAAATTCGCTTTGACTCCATGTTGCAACAACCGTGTTTTACCAACCAAATAAACGTCGTTTAAATATGGTAATTTTTTTTGTATCATAGACAATACGAGTGTTATGGGTATTTACTAATTTGTTTTTTAGGTTTAATGTTTGAACCAGTACGAAACCTACCTGATACCAACCGAATATGTGCCCGCGCCGCAACGCGGCAAGTTTGCCACTTAGTATAAGATAAAAACTAGATTGTCGGTGCCACAAAATCTCGCAATACTATTATTTAGCACTTTAAATGAAACAATAGCCAAAAGTCTACAAATCTAATACATTGCCCCGGTGGTTTTGGCATAGGATGTAAAGCACTTGCCATCCTCTTCTCCTCAAGTTCGAATCATGCTGTTGGTGTTCTTTTCTATTTTTTCTATTTTCTGCCATGTTTTTTTTTCTTCAGCGGTGCACCTATAAACTGGCTCTTTTCCGATTATGAGTTTCCAAGATGTTTACAAGCATCTTAAGAAAAGTTTTGCGTCGAATCGCTGCCGTGACGCTCAGGTTTTACCAACCCCTGAGTTTTACCGACCGAATAAACGTTGTTTTAAATATTTGTTTTTTTAATGTTAATTTGACGAATTTATTTTTTGAGTTTAAATGGTTTTTTTTTTCGGCAGTGGACCTATGAACTAGTTTTTTTTTCCAATTATGAGTTTCCAAGGATGTGTACAAGCATCTTAAGAAAAGTTTTCGCGTCACACTGCCATGACGCCCAGGTATTACCGACCGAATGAACGTTGTTTAAATATTTATTTTTTAAAGTGTTAATTTGACGAATTTACTTTTTTGAGTTTAATTCGGGTACAATAATGAAAGTAACCGATAACCATGTTTCATTTTTGTTGTTAAGTTTATCTTTTTGTTTAGTTTTGTTACCATAAACCAATAATGACTTAATTCGTGTCGATGCACCACCGTAACACACACTATTTTACCAGCTCGGCGCAACGCGCCAAGTGTGATAACCGGTATAGATAAATATTGAAACTCCATGCCACAAAATTCTTTAAGAGGCATTACTTTGACTATTTAGGTAATATAATATGGTAGAATGTAAGGCCTCGTTACCGGTAGCCCTACTTTGGTGTTGGATTTACTCATAAACACAGTTCTACAAATCAGAGTTAATTAAAACTTTACGCGGAATATAAAACTTCAACCATAATATCTTACATAACCTCCAAATCTTGTCTTATAAAACATTCATAGTCATTTAAAACAAAACCTAGTCTTTAAACATCACAACATTTCTTCGAGATGCCAGTATCTTCGATTCCATGCCATGTGTCTTCAATCACGCGAGCTGCCTCAACCTATTTGCTTGCGTGCATACTAATAGTCAGCTACGCTGAGTGAGTTCTAGTTAATCACATAACTTACTTTACATACACATATACGTGCCCGAAGGTACGCATTACATACTTAACCTGTCCATCAATCTTTCATACACATACATAACTAACCTTACGTTATAAAGAGCATTCGCCCTACATAACTCGTATATTATTAGGGTCTGGTACCCTCCATCCTCGGATATTATTAGGGTCCGGTCACCCTTCATCCTCGGATATTATTAGGGTCCGGTCACCCTTCATCCTCGGATATTATTAGGGTCCGGTACCCTTTCTTCCATACCTCCTTAACATACTTCCTATATACATAGTCGTAAGTTTCACACATACATACATCATTCATTCGTCATCTTACAACATACATATAACATCAACCGTTACCTGGCAGTACATGCAATATCCGAAGATCGTTCATGTATCGACAAGAAAGCATTCATACATTTCACATAATACATATATGGCATAGACTTATCACTTAGGATAAGTGTATTAACTAATCACATCGAGTATGCACACAGCCCCGAAAACATAACAAGGAATGGGGCTAGAAACTCACCTGAATGCGGTTACGTTCACCGTTTATAGTTATTCCTTTCTTGAGCTGTGCACGACTAACTGTATAGCAATTACACATATCAATTAACTATCACTATCTATATCACGTTTCTAGTTTATTCATAACCCATAACGAACAGGGGTCCGGGGGCAGCGCCCCTGGCAGTGGGGTCTAGGGGCGGCAGCCCCTGGCAGGGTCCAAGGGGCAGAACCCCTGGCTGGGGTCGAGCTGCCAGGTCAGCTTGGAAAAATTTTATTTCCATTAACTGTTTTAACACATTTTCCATTAGAATTTTGAATCATTATTTATTTAGCTAACTTAAAAGTTCAAGGGCTTCTTTGTAAATAAACCATTCTTTTATATATCCAGGGACAATTCTGCCATTTTATTAAACTTCTAATTCTTGACTTTGGTCTTAGCGAATTGGGTTATCATAACGAACTGGCCCTGTAACGAATTGGACCCTCAAACGAACTGGTCCTCTGACGAATCAGTCCATATAACGAACGAGTCCACGTAGCGAATTGCACCTTCTAATTCGTTACCTCTTTTAACGAATGGTCAAAGCGAATTGGAAGTTAGTTCGTCATCTTATCCTTAACGAAATTGAACACGAGTCCATGGCTGGAAAAACGTGTTTCAGCACCGTTTTCACCGTTTTTCGTCTCGTTTGATCCAGATCTAAGCTAGGGTGATCCCTAGGCTCATCTTTTGCTCGGTTAATACCCGATTCCACCCGGATCTCGTGACTTTAACGGTTTAAAGGTGTCGGCTCATTGTTTCGCGACTAAATCTAATGGGTTTGAGCTCATACAATATCATACTATCATTACCTTAGGTCGGTGCTCGGTTTCCTTCTTGTTTTCGGCTTAGGTAAGGAGAGGACTAGAGAGAAAGCTTAAGTGTGTGTTTTGGTGGTGTATTGAATATGTGTAAAATGAGGAGTTAAGTGGTGATTATGGTTTATATATTTATGGATCATGGGCTTAAGCCTACGGTCTTTCCTTCTTTCTTTCATACCCAAGTCCATAACCCATATCCATTTACCCAACACTAGCCCAACTCATATTCTATTTTTCTAAACCGATAACGACCCACTATAAAATAGACGAAATTTATTTTATTATTATAACTAAAAGCAGGATGTTACATAGAAAGACATATAGCTACATGTGGTTTGATGGTCTTAGGAGATATCCTTAACTCTTTATTGAATTTAGCATTTTTAACTAGCGCATGTTCGATTCAATGTTACTAATTGATTTTTTAATTTGCTGAGAAAAATTGTTTTCCTACGTTCTTTACATTGTTTTTTTATGTAATTCCTTTTTAGCTTATTAATTTACGTTTAAGACGACGAAGTGTCGGTAACGTTGATACCGATCAATTTCACGTCTGTTTTTTGTTTTCTTTTGTTTTTCGCTTAGACATGTTTATTTAGACCAAATTTACGTTGACTCGCCACAACACCAACCGGAATTTACCAACGCCTAGATTTTAGCGACCGATTAAACGTCACTTTAAAATATTACTTTTTTTAGAATCGTAAGTTATACGAGTTTCGTAACTATTCTGATCGTTTACTAACTTATTTTTTAGGTTTTGTGTCGGCATTGTAACAATCATGTTGTGTGTGTGCTGCTTTTTTGGGCGTTTATTGGTTTACTTTTTTTGTTTTGGTGTCAGCGCATAGCGAACTTAACCAATATCAACTTGCCGCCGCAACGCGACCAATGTTTTACCTAGTATAAGATAATTATTGATTTGTCACTGCCACAACTTTTCTTATAAAATTTACTTAGGCTTTAAATGAATTATTAATATCCAGTCGTTATCAAAGATTCTTTGTTGTTGTGATGATTAGTTGAGATATATTAAGTTGATTTTTGGTTTCTTCTTTCTTCGCTGGTTCAACTCTTGCATGTTGAGCGGTGAGGGTTTTTTTCCATTTATTTTCAATACCAAGCGTATTGATTTGGTTCTAAAATTAGATACATATGTTATTTGTTCTTTATGTATATTATTTTTTTAGCTTATTAATTAATGTTTATGATTAATACCGACCAAATTCACATTGGTTTATCATCGTAACACACAAGTTAAGTTATTTTTCTTGGTTTGCCATTGCCAATATCGATTGAACTCGTATTGGTTCGTCATAACGCAGATTTATTTTGTGCTATTTTTTGGTGTATTCTTTTTTCGTCGACTCCTTGGTTTTTTTTTGTTGACCTTAGTTTTCTTTCTTTTATGTTTTGAACATGTTAATTTGTTGTAGTGTAGACAAAATTATTTATTTCTTTACTTTAGAAGTTGGTTTAATTATTAAAACAGTAATAGAAAACAAATGGTCGTAAAACCAAGAAAAAAAAAGTAATCATCTCATGTTCAGCTTTAATAAATAAACAGTTCAACCAATATAACCCTAGATAGGAAATAACATAGACATTGATTTTGTTTAAATTATTCAACTCAACTCAGTTAATTATCCAACTCATAATTTTTTTAGAAAATATATACCATTTCTTATTAAACTCAAAACGATTACAATAAAATGGCAGATAAACGGGCAACAAGCAGCACCGCCACCCTCATTTGAATAGCAAAGCTAATTCTATTAAAAACGAAGCTTTGAGACTCATGAGTCGAACAAGTTTCATGCACACCATGTTGAACCCTACTTAGAAAACTCACAGCCTACAGGGCAGAAAACCATATGTATCAAAAGCAAATGGGAGAAACACATGTTGATTCAGCCTTTAACGCAGCCTGACCCATAACAAACCCATGGTTCCTGAGCCTAACAAGAAGAGACACTCCTATAAAGTCCACACAGTCGTGTTTCCCCAACCACCCAAACACAAGAATATCAATTTTAAGCGGACCCGCAAGAAAGTTAGCAGGGCCTCCGTTTAAGAAGAAATTCATGCCCATTTAAGAACATCACACAGATGATCACTAACCAAATCATGACTGTATATAAAACCAGGTTATTCTTTGCAATGCACCGCATGGTCTACAAAATAATCCAAACAGAACTTGCGACAAACTGGGCAAGGCTCATCAATCAGAAACATAGGGATCATCAACCGCTACTTAAGGATAGCCCGGTACTCTAACCTCGACACATGTTGTCCAATCCTTTAATGGGAATGGTCGTTAGTATATCCTGAGCCCGAGGAGCCCAAATACATTCAAACACCGCCTTTTGCCAAGGGGATAATCAAACTTCACTTCTAAACTCTGGACGATTCCACTAAATAAGGCACTCGCCAAAGCAAGTTGGGTTTGAGGGGGGGGGGGGGGGAGGGGGCGCCCCTTTTATTAGAGAACCTTCTAAGATTGAAATTGGGCAGTGAAGTACGTAAATGATCCATCATACATCCATAATCAGAGTCCAACCCACCTCAAAGAATGTGGTCCTACAAACTCCATGATTGTGCTCTCTAGCCACAATAGCATATGTAGATGCATCCTCGGCCGGACATAAACCCAACACTCCAAAACGAGACGGAAGTAATGCCAACCTCCATTGGAGATCCCCGAAGAACAGAGCCCCACAAACCACGAACTGAATAAATGAAAATAAACCGAGGAACATTGATTTGAGTAAAAGTCAAATAGAGCAAAACTGAATAGATTAATCGAACATATAACTGAATCCAAAAAGACTTAACGTACCCACCAATATTCAATCCATATCGAAAACATAAAACATCTAATGGTTACTTGCACAAACCCTACACCCGAGGCGACTACAAAAAAATAGCCAATCATAATAACGAAAATAATAAATACTCGCTATCAAATTCTTCATAAAAAATAATTAAATAAAGTTAACGAGTAACGAACAAAACAAGTAAATGATAGAATGAGTAAACAAACTCTTTCGTGTTCCTGGCTACAGTCATATGCTCCACGCGAACAACCTAAATGGCAAAGGGCACCCGCCCGCCTAGCGTACTCCTCCCGTTTCGAGACTTCCGTGCCTTCTTATAATTCCCAGCCGAATTTCGGCTTCAAGTGGGCTCTGACCCAATGCTAACTCCTAATTAGGCCTCCATGCGTTTAATGCAGCCCTTTTCATGCTTCACGCTATCCTTGCGACCCATGATCAAATTAATTAGTCTTAAAACATTTTTATTTCTTTCCTTAATTTACAGTAACTATAACTGGCGAGTCCATAAATTCCGCCATAATTCTATTCAACTTATTTTGGTTTAGCCTACCATGTTCATTACAATCCAAAATAATGACCAACAAAAAATAACTTTTGAGATTTGAGTCGTAAAACTACGATCAAAGAAGGATTGAATCCGTTTAACATCACAGTTGGTTATTTTTGTTGTTTACACATAGGAATGTATGGCAACAAAGTGGAACATTGATTACCTGTAGTCAGTGGTATAAAAGTCGGTAGTCGCTAGTCGGGCGGTGGAGTGGGGACTAGCGATTAATCGGGATTAATTGGGATTAATCAGATCAAACTTTAATATGTAGTTATCAGTTTTATATATACATGCACACATTTATATATGTAATTTTCAGTTTTATACATACACAAACACATTTCGGCTGGATATTGGCTAGAATCTGCTAGAAACCGCTAATTTTGGCTTAAATCATGCCGGAAACCGTTGACTTTGGCCAAAATCTTGCCGGAAACTGCGGATTTTGGCAAAAATGTAACGATTCCGACGAAACCAGGTATACCCTAACCGGTAGACAATAGTTACGTTATATTTAATGTCGGGTACATGAATTACCATAGTAATTATACGAGAATACATGGTTCACTGTATTGATTCTACGTGAATATATAATTCATCGTATTGAATATGCGATTAATCGATCGATAGTTATTGAAACCCGAACGAATCGAGGGTTCAATTTTAGACGATATCTATAATATTTAGTGATTTTACGAAGCATTAATGCTTCGGGATAAGTAAAGTACGGCACAGAAAAAGAATTTCGATTTAACGATACGTCGGTACGTTAAACGAAATATAAATACCAAACCGAGCAAGATACCATCATTCAAGCCGAAAAAGATGCGCAAATAATATTATTAAGGTGTTTTAAGTAAACAAGGGTTATGGTTTAAACTTTTAAATGTATTAAACCGGTTTAAATGAAATGCATTTTTAAAAGCCGAATTAAGCGTCTAAACGAAAAACGAACCGAACCGAGTTTATCCAAAACGTTATCCACATCTGGAAATCTTAATATGTGGATGAGAATGATAGAGGTGGGCCCCACCCCACCCCCCTCAAAATCTGCCATAAGGTGGATATTTCCACCATAATTTCATTTCCCATCTTCTCAAGTAAGTAACAAAAGAAACCTCCATCATCTCTCTAGAAATCCAAGGATTTTGAAGACAAAGCAAGGTAAAAATCGAGTTATTTACGTTCTCATCTTCATTTCTTGAGTTTATTTGCAAGAAAATGAGGTTTCAAGTGAAAAAAGGGTGAAAACCCGAGATGAAAACCGATTCTTGCATGATCAAGTGATGTATACGGGTTATACAAGGGATCTTGGTCCAAGAAAGGAGTCAAACGAACCAAAAACGAATTTTTACGGTTTAAACTTTAGTTTTAAAACAATAACCGAAACTATGGTGTAAAAGGCTTGATGGTGAGTGTAACTTGCTTGGTATTGTGGTATATTGGCTGTAGTTTCTGTGTTTAGTTTGTAGCTAAGGCGGAAAAATCGAGATTTAGGCGTGTAAAAGCGGAAAGAGCAAGGTATTTCGGTTTATAAATTTGTATATGTGTTTTGGACAGATTGTGATGTAGTTTGAGCTGGGTCACGAAATTTTGCAGGGATGATAAACATATGAAAATATGACTTCTGTGAATTTTTGGATAAATATAGAATATTTGGTGAATTTAATGCTAGATTTTGGCTAAAAATTGTGAAAAATAGTTAAAGTCCTTTAAAAAATTCTGAAAAATTTCAGATAAGCTTTTTAGGTCATGTAAAGGTCACACACAAAATTTCGAGCCATTTGGAAAACCCTAAGTATGATTTCTGGATAAACGAGTTCTAGAGTTTTTAGCTCGGTTTTGGCATAAAAAAGAGTATTTGAAAGTGAGTCTGGATCTGTAAATTTTTACAGGGAACTTATGGTATGGCAGAGGCTATCCTGGAAAATTTGGGATTTTTCGGGTGTCGTTTGGTATTTACGGCATATTTAGTGTTTAAATGAGTTTTAAAAATGGATAAATAAATATTAAGTACAAATAAATTTTGGAAATATTTTTATAAAATTCTAAACTGTCAAAATGTTATTTGTGCAAAATCTCAAGATTCGAGGATGAACGGATATTTATTTGGAATAAAAGTGAACTTTTATAATATAAAACGCGTAAACCAGCAAAGTTCGGGTAGACGAGCTGACTGGTATACGAAAGCCCTAAAAATAAGCTGTTTTCATATTATTTATTAAATCGAGTAAAAACGAACCATCCGAAAATAATTCGGATGATTTGGGTAATTTTTATAAGGATTAATAGTTTCCGGTACGTTAAAAACGGATACGGATCCCGTAGCTAATCAGGACATCGAAACCCTGTTCTGTTTTCATAACTTTAATCAGTTTATCAGTCAACAACTATTTTCGAGTCGTGTGTGACCATACTCATTTTCGAAACGTAAAAACGGACAACTGTGCTAGGCACGCAAAACGGGGAAAACGGGCCGATAGTGATTTTGACTATCGGACATTATACGACATCACAATCTGAGTCCAGAAACCTATTTTTGGGTTAACACTGCTCCCAGAATGGTTATATTACTGGGGTAACGGTGTTCCCCGAGTGACCGAATGATACGGTTAAAGCTTATATAAACAAGAATTGTATAATAACGATCGTAGGGATCATATTACAGATTGGACGTGTTAACTGATAATGACTGTTGTTACCTGCTTGCATGTGCTAAGGTGAGTTTCACGAGCCCCTTTTTCTGAATTGTTTTTAAATATTTTCTCGGGGCGGAAAGCATGTTACTATTAAAATGTTTAAGTACATACTGAACGCATGGATTTGCGTGTATTTATATATATTTTATTGTACGGGAATCGTACGGAAATGTACTAAGATGGTGATTGTCTGAGTTGCTAACATTGTAAGGCCCCGCAACACGAGTGATTAGCTAAAAGCCGGTAGAGTGTGAATAGTACTATTGGTCTGACAAACCCAACTGGTCCGGCATGGATTTGCTGATGTTTCCCAGCCAGTTGCACATGTCTATTTTGTTGTTATTTAATTTGCTATGTAATGTTAGGCATAGCGGTTTAGGGCAGTTTCGTGGGCGGAGTATGCCACGGGGTTGTATGTGGATAGTCAGAGGTTTCACTTGTGGGCTCAGCATAATTACATCGATAATATTATATTTTGATATTGATTTATCATGGTTTACTCGAATTGTGAAACTCACCAACTATTCGTAGTTGACCCGTTTTCTCACATGCTTTTCAGGTACGATTAAGATGAAATGATTGCTTACGTTCTAAGTGCTTGATGTGTGTAAGATTTGCGTGCGGGATGTTACGATACATTATATTAAATAGAATTATGTATCGTATTGTATGATGTGTGTATCACCTAGACGGTAATGAAATATGAGATAATGTAATTTGAAGTATATTAATGTATTCAGTTTTCTTTATAAACAATGTGGTTGATATCAGAGGTGTCTGTGGCGCCCCGGTTACGTTTCCGCTGCGGTTGCGGGGTGTTACAGAAGTTGGTATCAGAGCCATTGGTTATAAAGATTTAAGATGTCTTTAAAAGATACCTAAAATATAACCGGAGGCTCAAGTATTATTGAAACTGAATATCAACTAATAATATATGGTGACGAGTATCGGGATGAACTCGGTCGGACAAGTGAGTTATTATGGTCCGGAACATAATAACAGACTTGTCTGCACGAGGGAATTCAGGGGAAGTCACTGGGTACATTAATAGGTAAAAATGGCAAAATATGTGTAACGTATATAATATTATTTAAGCGTGCTAATGTGTGTATATATATATATGTACATATCTTGTGGGTACATGTATTGAGAAATAGGACCCGGATAAGGAACCGGGGGATGAAATAATAAAAGTACCGAGGATGCTGAAATTTCTAGAGCATCGGTTGATGATAAGTCTGACTTATCGGGCCATAGTTATGATAGTACCAAATTAGATCTCCCGTTTGACATTAACCAGAAATATCTAGTAACCGTCACTCCCAGCCAAAATTAATAAATCCTTTACCCTACCAATACCGGTACCGTATATCTTAATAACCCCCTATGTTCACCCGAACCGCCGACCCTCACGTACGGACGGACCTGTACCTGAACCCATTCTTATTCCATTAAGGTAAAATAAATAAATAAATAAATAAATAAAATAAAATAAAATAAAATAAATAATAATAATAATAATAATAAATTTGATAATAAATGACCAGATAAAAATAATATATATAAATATATATGTGTATTTCTCACTCTCAAACATATGAGACATACCACCTCCAGATCGAGAATTACCGATTTTAGCGAACCTAGAACGCCTAAGGACATTGACTGAGCAAGTGATAGAGTTTCCCATAATTGTAATTGATAATATTTGAAGGCAACATGGGTTGCGCGATTACCTTGAACCTTGCAACTCCCTATGTTATCCTTACATCCGTTAGATGCCTATACCCATGTATACTCGAATAGAATGATTACCCATACACAAAGAGGTGTTGGAATCATTATAGCATAGTTGGTTGTTCGTTCGTAGGTGGTATACCGTGTATGCTGGATATACAAATAGACACGGATATTATAACTCCGTGGTACGTAATCGTTTGGTGCTCACGGTGAGCATGTATCGGTTATGCTGACATGCAGAAGGATATTGAAATCAAGCATATTAAACATTAATCTTTGTTGAGAAAGATCTATATGTCAGTTGGTGACAAGGGTTATGAAACATATTTAAACGTTAACCGATGTCAGGTTAAGTCCATATGTTATTATATTTGTGGGACATATATACTAGATACTGTATGTGTAACATGTATGATAATATTTGGTGTGTATGTGTACCTGCTGTTATGATTGAGCTGGTAACGAGTTATACGGTGAGATTAGTATTGATTACTGCGTACGGGATGGGTACGGCAGAATGACATAAAAAGAGTAACTCCAATGATGGAGATTGATATGATTCAGTTGATTGCTCAAAGATAGCAGATGATGATACCGAATGTCGTATCACAGATCACTGCTAGTGTTGATGCAAATGTGATCGCAGAATTATAGATCGAGCAATCACATGATTATGAATATTTCAATTCTTAGTGTTATTACTAAGAGTGATAATGTCCCACCGAATACTATTATGACTACAGGTATTAGTTATAAACTAAACATGAATAGTAGTCGTAATGAATTAGATCCGGTATGAAAGATATGTTTGTTGGTTGTGTTAAGGAAATTATTAATAGTTTACTGATGGTAAAGGGAGGAATAGATTAGCGAGTGGATAGAAAAGATCGAAATGGTTAAGGATATTGGTAAGAGTCTAGAACATCGTGTAGTGAAATATGCTACAGATATGTTGGTAGATTATGTTGTATCGTGATGGAACACGATGGTACAAAATTATAGTTAGAAAATTATTACTCAGATGATATGGTCGGAATTTAAAATTCTTGGGCTAGAGCACTTTTATTCGAGTAATTAAGTTCAGAGATTGGAAACTGAGCTATGGAAGATAGAAATGTTGTGTGCTGATCACTTAGAACACGCTAATCGTTTGAAGGAATTGTCATGTCTGGTAACATGGCTAATTACTCCTGAAACTAAGCGAAGTGAGCGCTATATTGGGGACTAACTCCATCGATAAGGAATATAGTCAATCCTGTAAAATATACAACCTTTGGAAGGGTTGTGTCACAAGCCAGCATTGATATATTTGACTCTATGGGAAGCGGACTGGAAGGACGTTAGGTGAGACGTCGAGTGTTAAAGAAGAGAAATGATAAAGGTATAGTGCAAGATAGGCTTTTGAATAAGTAGGCATGTCCTACAACCCAGAATTATACTAAGACAAGTTCTGGTGTGAAAACATGAACCGCATGAAGGGTCCTTCCCTAAATGTGAAAAATATGGTTATCGGCAGGAAGAAGAATGTCGAGTGATAGTAGGCCACATGTGTGGTAAAGATGGACGTAATGCCCCAATTGTAGAACCAATTGAAGCCATGTGAACCGGCAACCCCAACCCATTCGTGTACAACCACTCCGAACCCAACAACTTCAATAACAATCCATCCAAAGAAATCAAATTATGCCAAACAGTTGTACTTGCTATGAATGTGGCAGTACAGAACGTTTTAAGAGAAATTGCCCAAAGTTGAACCAAGGTGTCGTTGGAAGACGAACCTCATGACAAGCATCAACCTCTGATCAAGCAAGGAGCCGTGCTTTTGTGAGTAATTCGAATAAAGCACGTCATGATCCAAAGGTGGTATTAAGTATGTTGTAGTTTTAAATCAATAGGCTTCAGTGATATTTTTACGGTCGCCGATAGAAGTTAGTTCCTGTTAACCTCCTACCATTTGGAAAGATACCGATTAGTGAAACTATAGAACCCTATACTGTAGAATCGCTAACGGTAAATCCCTAATGGTTAACTAAATTGTTCGGAATTGTCCTATTATTCTGAACGATTAACCTTTCCTTATTGACCTACGACCAGTAAAGTTAAGAAGTTTTGACGTAATAGTTAACATGGATTGGCTAACTCAACATGAAGCTGAAATCAAATATGAAAAGAAGATGATTAGAAGCTCTCTTTCGGACGATGAAGCGATTAGATACAGAGAAAAGTGTACGGTATTATGTTACCACTCTAATCTCATCTTGAGATGTTATAATATTTACGTCAAGAAGACGTGGTGTATTTAACAAACGTGATTGCCACAGATTTAAAAGAAAACATATAGAAGATGTTCCGGTGATACGTAAATATCCAGAAGTTTTCCCAAAAAAAAAAAAAAAAAAAACTGCTCGGAATACCACTAGCATGACAAGTTGAAATTCGTATCGATCTAATACCAGTAGCATATTTCTATTGCCAAAGTATCTTACCGACTTGCACCAACTGAAATGCAAGAATTATTGGATAAGGTTTTATACGACCTAGTTAGTCACCATGGGGTGCACCAGTGTTATTTGGGAAATGAAGGATGGAAGTGTTAGGATATGTATTGATTAGGGAGAATTGAATAAAGTGACGATCAAGAATAGGTATTCACTTCTTCGAAGTAAATGATCTGTTTAACCAACTGCAAGGGGCGATTTATTTTTAGAAAATTGATCTTAGATATAGTTATCACCAAATGAAAAATCCAAGAGGAGGACGTTGCAACAACAGCGTTTCGGACTCGTTACGGCCATTATGAATTCTTATTTATGCTGTTCGGGCTAACAAATGCGCAGGCAGTGTTCATGGAACTCATGAACCGAGTCTGTAAACTTTATTTTGACAAATTTGTCATAGCATTCATTGATGATATTTTGATATATTTGCAACGTAAAGAAGAGCACGAACGACGTTTAAGGAAAATTGTGGAAGTGTTAAAGCAAGACGAGTTGTACGCGAAGTTTTCGAAATGTGATTTTGAATACAGAAAGCATAATCCCTTGGTCATGTTGTAAAGCAACAAGGATTTCATATAGATCCAAATAAGATAGAAACCATTAAAATTGGCAGTCACCCAAGGCGGCAAAGGAAATGCGCCAATTTTTAGGACTAGCCGGAGACTATCAGCGGTTTATTGAAGAATTTTTAGCATTAACCAACTCATAATCCTTTGTACGACGCAAATGTACAAATTTTTAGATGATAAGAGACCGCAGTCTCATATTCAACGAAGACGGGTAAAATTGTTAAACGATTAGGATTGTGGGATCCGATATCGTCCAGGTAAGGCTAATATAGTAGCCGATGATTAAGTAGAGAGGATCGGATTAGACTATTGATGATACGAATATCTGAAAGGATTTTATTAATGGCCGAGTTTGGAGAAAGATATGGTTACGTATGTTGGTGAATATTTAAGTTATGCAAGAGATAAGGCTGCCACCGAAAACCCTAGGGAACGCCACAACGACAGAAAATTCGCCAATGATAGTGGGAATAAATTACAATGGATTTCGGGACGTAAATTCCTAAGATATATCAAAGGCATGATGTAAATTGGGTAATCGCGGATCGATTAACCAATCCTCGCATTTCATCCCAATCCATGACGATTACCATAATGTATTCTCGCCCAAATTCATGATGGTGAAATGGTATCTCGTCGTGGAGTACCATTTTTAATTATCTCAGATCGAAATAGTCATCCTACTTCCATTATTGGAAGGCGGGGAAGGAAGCATCGAGAGCTTGAAGCTTTCTATGGGTGAAGTAATTATCACCAATTTGTTAAATTGAAAATGGGCGTCAATTAAGCCATAAGATTTGAATTGATTCGAGAAACAACCAATCGGATTTATAATATTTAAGATAAGTTGAAAGCAGCGCGAGATTGGCAAAGGATTTATGCCAACATTCAAAGGAAACCATTGTCACTGGAAAGAGGTGACAAGGCATTTTTAAGGCATCACCTTAGAGAGGTGATATAAGGTTTGGCAAAACCGAAAATAGCTCCTTAATATATTGGATCTTATGAGACTATCTCAATGATTGGTCATTTAGTTTATCGATTAAAGTACTTCAGGGGCTAAGTACTATACATGATGTTTTGCCATGTATACGGATTGAAAAGTACCTAGGCGATGAGGCAACGAAAGTACCAGTAATGGAGGTACTCATAGAAGACATGCTTGACATCATAAATAATTTCGTAGAGATAGTAGACGGGAAAACTAAACAGTTTGGACACACCAAGCTTTATTGATTAAGATTAAGTGGAATTCACAGCGAGGACCAGATTATACCTGGTAACGCGAAGGTGAATTCTGAAGGAAAAACCCCCACCTTTCTTTCGGAAGGGGATAGTGGGCGTGTAAAATTTCGAGGACGAAATTTCTTAACAGTGGGAGAATGTAACGATTCCGACGAAACCAGGTATACCCTAACCGGTAGACAATAGTTACGTTATATTTAATGTCGGGTACATGAATTACCATAGTAATTATACGAGAATACATGGTTCACTGTATTGATTCTACGTGAATATATAATTCATCGTATTGAATATGCGATTAATCGATCGATAGTTATTGAAACCCGAACGAATCGAGGGTTCAATTATAGACGATATCTATAATATTTAGTGATTTTACGAAGCATTAATGCTTCGGGATAAGTAAAGTACGGCACAGAAATAGAATTTCGATTTAACGATACGTCGGTACGTTAAACGAAATATGAATACCAAACCGAGCAAGATACCATTATTCAAGCCGAAAAAGATGCGCAAATAATATTATTAAGGTGTTTTAAGTAAACAAGGGTTATGGTTTAAACTTTTAAATGTATTAAACCGGTTTAAATGAAATGCATTTTTAAAAGCCGAATTAAGCGTCTAAACGAAAAACGAACCGAACCGAGTTTATCCAAAACGTTATCCACATCTGGAAATCTTAATATGTGGATGAGAATGAAGGAGGTGGGCCTCACCCCACCCCCTTCAAAATCTGCCATAAGGTGGATATTTCCACCATAATTTCATTTCCCATCTTCTCAAGTAAATAACCAAAGAAACCTCCATCATCTCTCTAGAAATCCAAGGATTTTGAAGACAAAGCAAGGTAAAAATCGAGTTATTTACGTTCTCATCTTCATTTCTTGAGTTTATTTGTAAGAAAATGAGGTTTCAAGTGAAAAAAAGGGAGAAAACCCGAGATGAAAACCGATTCTTGCATGATCAAGTGATCTATACGGGTTATACAAGGGATCTTGGTCCAAGAAAGGAGTCAAACGAACCAAAAACGAATTTTTACGGTTTAAACTTTAGTTTTAAAACAATAACCGAAACTATGGTGTAAAAGGCTTGATGGTGAGTGTAATTTGCTTGGTATTGTGGTATATTGGCTGTAGGTCCTGTGTTTAGTTTGTAGCTAAGGCGGAAAAATCGAGATTTAGGCGTGTAAAAGCGGAAAGAGCAAGGTATTTCGGTTTATAAATTTGTATATGTGTTTGGACAGATTGTGATGTAGTTTGAGCTGGGTCACGAAATTTTGCAGGGATGATAAACATATGAAAATATGACTTCTGTGAATTTTTGGATAAATATAGAATATTTGGTGAATTTAATGCTAGATTTTGGCTAAAAATTGTGAAAAATAGTTAATTCCTTTAAAAAATTCTGAAAAATTTCAGATAAGCTTTTAGGTCATGTAAAGGTCACACACAAAATTTCGGGCCATTTGGAAAACCCTAAGTATGATTTCTGGATAAACGAGTTCTAAAGTTTTTAGCTCGGTTTTGGCATAAAAAAGAGTATTTGAAAGTGAGTCTGGATCTGTAAATTTTTACAGGGAACTTATGGTATGGCAGGGGCTATCCTGGAAAATTTGGGATTTTTCGGGTGTCGTTTGGTATTTACGGCATATTTAGTGTTTAAATGAGTTTTAAAAATGGATAAATAAATATTAAGTACAAATAAATTTTGGAAATATTTTTATAAAATTCTAAACTGTCAAAATGTTATTTGTGCAAAATCTCAAGACTCGAGGATGAACGGATATTTATTTGGAATAAAAGTGAACTTTTATAATATAAAACGCGTAAACCAGCAAAGTTCGGGTAGACGAGCTGACTGGTATACGAAAGCCCTAAAAATAAGCTGTTTTCATATTATTTATTAAATCGAGTAAAAACGAACCATCCGAAAATAATTCGGATGATTTGGGTAATTTTTATAAGGATTAATAGTTTCCAGTACGTTAAAAACGGATACGGATCCCGTAGCTAATCGGGACATCGAAACCCTGTTCTGTTTTCATAACCTTAATCAGTTTATCAGTCAACAACTATTTTCGAGTCGTGTGTGACCATACTCATTTTCGAAACGTAAAAACGGACAACTGTGCAAGGCACGCAAAACGGGGAAAACGGGCCGATAGTGATTTTGACTATCGGACATTATACGACATCACAATCTGAGTCCAGAAACCTATTTTTGGGTTAACACTGCTCCCAGAATGGTTATATTACAGGGGTAACGGTGTTCCCCGAGTGACCGAATGATACGGTTAAAGCTTATATAAACAACAATTGTATAATAACGATCGTAGGGATCATATTACAGATTGGACGTGTTAACTGATAATGACTGTTGTTACCTGCTTGCATGTGCTAAGGTGAGTTTCACGAGCCCCTTTTTCTGAATTGTTTTTAAATATTTTCTCGGGGCGGAAAGCATGTTACTATTAAAATGTTTAAGTACATACTGAACGCATGGATTTGCGTGTATTTATATATATTTTATTGTACGGGAATCGTACGAAAATGTACTAAGATGGTGATTGTCTGAGTTGCTAACATTGTAAGGCCCCGCAACACGAGTGATTAGCTAAAAGCCGGTAGAGTGTGAATAGTACTATTGGTCTGACAAACCCAACTGGTCCGGCATGGATTTGCTGATGTTTCCCAGCCAGTTGCACATGTCTATTTTGTTGTTATTTAATTTGCTATGTAATGTTAGGCATAACGGTTTAGGGCAGGTTCGTGGGCGGAGTATGCCACGGGGTTGTATGTGGATAGTCAGAGGTTTCACTTGTGGGCTCAGCATAATTACATCGATAATATTATATTATGATATTGATTTATCATGGTTTACTCGAATTGTGAAACTCACCAACTATTCGTAGTTGACCCGTTTTCTCACATGCTTTTCAGGTACGATTAAGATGAAGTGATTGCTTACGTTCTAAGTGCTTGATGCGTGTAAGATTTGCGTGCGGGATGTTACGATACATTATATTAAATAGAATTATGTATCGTATTGTATGATGTGTATCACCTAGACGGTAATGAAATATGAGATAATGTAATTTGAAGTATATTAATGTATTCAGTTTTCTTTATAAACAATGTGGTTGATATTAGAGGTGTCTGTGGCGCCCCGGTTACGTTTCCGCTGCGGTTGCGGGGTGTTACAAAAAACCTCATCAAAAAAAGCCGATTAAAACCAATCATACTTGAATTTGGATGGATTTAACCATTGAACGCTTAATTGGCCGATTAACCCAGAATTAACAATGAAGGGGACTAGCGATTAATCAGGGATTAATCGACACCTAGTCGGAATTTTTGCAACACTTCATGTAGTAGGTGGATGTTAATGTAAGACACAAGACTAAAGGGTATAAAGGTCAAAACAAAAGATAAAAAAATGCAGATAGCCACATTGAGGCACAAGATTCTAGGCGCAACGAGTGAGACCTGGTGGGTCAAAATTAATTGGCTTAGGAAATCTTGCTCGTGGGTTGGATAAAGTTGATAAGAAGCGGGCATGAGTTAGAATAAGGGAAGAATATTGTAGTTAATTTCAATAAAAGGAAAACGAGTTTGATAAAAGTCATGTTCGGTTTGAGCGACACAACGAGTAGGGGGTGATAGTTGGACTTAATTTTCCGTGTTCACAAGTGAAACGGGCCCGGCTTGGGATGCAAGGAAGAAATCGAAAGACTTTGGTTGTAAGGCTGTTGGTACATGTGTGTCAGTAGTTCATAGTCTAGCATTTGTAATCGAGTCTGTAATGTAATTATGTTTATGATTATGTTTATGTTTTTTGTAACAAGCGAAGTTGTCAACAAGTTCGCTCAGGCGAACTTGTTGAACAAGCGAAGTTATTGACAACTTCGCCTGAGGCGAAGTTGTCGTGTTTATATACTGTTCACCGTAACAGTTTAAGGTGTTGGTTAGGTTTTCGTTTCAGTTGTTCAGTTCGAGTGTTACGTGTTTGCTAGTCAGTGTCTGTAATAGTGACCTCGAGTCACGTGTTCGGTTATCAATATAACGTGTTCGTTCATTGCTCGTGTGTTTGATTTACATATTCTGCACTCGTATCTAACTACGCAGGGATTCCGCACCTGCGCAGATAGCGACATCCCGTGTACGATCCGTCCAGGAGCCTACAATTGGTATCAGAGCCATCGGCTCGATTGTGAGGTTCGGGATTTCACGCGGGTGTAGAAAACGTCTCGTTTGACCTATTCGCGGGACGTGTTTTTATTGGGATTGTGTTATACTCGTGTTTGACAGTCATTTTCAAGCCACTACATCGATCGGAAACTGCTAGATTGACGAAATCAGATCTGAACAGTTTCCTTGTTCATCGGGCGAAGTTAATGTTCTTCAGGCGAAGTTGCCGTCACTGGAAGTAGGGTTTCGGCGAAGATATAAGGATTAAGCGAAGTTAATCACAACTTCGCCTACCTCATAAGTTCGCCTAAGCGAAGTTATCCTCAACTTCGCTTACCTCCCAAGTTCGCTTACCTCCTAAGTTCGCTCATTCTAAGCGAAGTTATTCTTAACTTCGCCCAGTCAAGCGAATTTAAGACCCAGCGAAGTTACACTTTCCAGCGAAGTTAACTTTCAAGCGAAGTTATTCTTAACTTCGCCTACTGTGCTGTTTGGAAGATTTTTTTTAATTTTTCGGGTTATTCGTGTTTTCGCAAAGATGTCGTCAATTAACATCTCCGATTTAGTCAAGATGGAAGTAGAAGCGGGGTCAGCCACTAAGGCCCCGAGGTTAATGAAAGGAACTGACTTCATGGCATGGAAGGACAGATTCATCCAATACATTAAATATCAGGATGCAAAAATGTGGGTGTGCATCCAGGATGGATATATCCCTCCAACTATGCAATACGAAGGTCTTGATGTGGTTAAGAAGTATAGCAAAATGGAGGACGAAGAAAAGAAAATGTATGAGGCCGAGAGCAAGGCCCATGCTGCTATAACTATGGCACTTCCTCAAGAGGTTCTCCATACGTTCCGAAAGTACACTTCTGCGAGAGAGCTTTGGGATGCTCTTGAAAATAGATTCTAGGGGAACGTGGGTATCCGTGCATCAAAGATTAAACTTTTGAAGACTCAGTTCTCCGTCTTCAAATATTTGAAGAACGAATCACTGGATGATATTATCACCAGATACTATCATCTAATGACAGAGCTTAGCAATTATTCGATTGCTTACCGAGAAGAAGAGATCGTTGAAAAGCTTCTCGATGCTCTCCCACGGAAGTGGGAAATGTACACCGTTCTTATGAGGGAAGACAGAGACTTTCCTAATTATGATCTGGAAACGGCAGTAAACAAGCTCAGAACTTATGAGCTTAATATGGTTCGAAAAGAAACACCAACAGATCAGATACAAGACCCTGGTATGTATGGTGCAAAGGTTAACTCAGGCTCAAGTTCGAGGCCTGAATCAGCTGCTTATTACTCAAAAGGGGAGTCAGGTTCTGACTCTTCTCATGAAGGAAACGTTTCTGTAAACTCGAACGGTGATGTCTGTTTCGTTGCTGGAGGATCAAGTACTTCAAAGCCTCAAGCATCCACAAGTGGTTTCTCTGCAAATGCCTCAAGCAATAATTATTCCAAGATGCCTATGAGTGTAAAATCTGCTGAAGAGCAGTTTGCAGTCTATGCATCATTTATTGCTTCCTATGAAAACTACATCCAGGGGAAGATTGTGGACCTTGCTGTTCTGGATGAGGATTACGACCAGATCGATGCTGATGATCTGGAGGAGATGGATTTGCAATGGCAAATGGCAATGATTGTGAGGCGAGTTAAACGGTTTATGAAGAAAACTGGGAGAAAGTTTGTTGGTGGTAGGCCTGGATTCGACAAATCTAAGGTAAGGTGCTATAATTGTCAGCAATACGGGCACTTTGCCAAAGAATGCAGAAATGAAAGAGTTGAACGTGGACAAGGTCGGCCTACACAACACTCTGGATTTAACAGAGAGATTAATGCCATGTTGACCAGAGAAGCAGGTGAGTACAACTGGAACCTGCATTCAAATGAATCTGGTGAGCAAGCGAACATGGCTGAGGCTGAAGTTGAAGAATGTGAGAAGGTTGATGGAAATGAGAAAGCTACTGAAGAAGAAACCGCTTTCATGGCAGATGACAAGGATAATCGCTCCGAGGTAAGTACTAAGAATATTTGTACTAGTTGTGAGAATTTGTCTGAGCAACTAACAACAATAACTGATCAGTACGTCCGTTTAGATGCTGATTTTAAAACTATTAAAGAAGATCACCATTTTACTAAAGCAAGAGAAAACAGTTATAAAATTAAAATAAAAGCATGTGAAAAAGACATTCAAAGCTTAAAAACTAAACTTGCTGAGAAAATTGAAATAATTGATCTTAGTTATGAAGTTTTAGAAGAAAAAACTAAATTGATTGCTGATCGGGATAAACAGATTGCTGACCACCAGGTAAAGGTGGTGGAACTGAACCGCAAACTTGAGCAGTTCAGGAATTCCTCGGCCATCCTTGATCACCTCGTGAGTGATCAAGGTACCTCTGCAAAGAGGGGAGGAATCGGTTATCACGAAGTTCCACCACCCTTTAACCACAACTATACTTATAATCCGAGTGTTCAGAAATCTGTTGATTTCGAGGTTACTCAGACAACTCCCATCAAGGTTACAAATATAGAACCAAGTGTTAGCTGTGGCGAAACGAGTTCGCCTGTTTCAAATGTGAAAGTTTCTGTCTCGAGTCCAGTCTCATCGGAATCGGATAAGTTGTCTGAATCTTGTCAGACAAAAGAGAAGGTAGGGTTACCCACCGGTGGAGATAAAAATAAAATTTCTAAAAAGAGTTCTCCACTCAATCCGTACGTCCCACCTTATGTGAGACGAACGGCTGGTAACACTGCCTCTACATCCAAACCAACATTTGACAAGAAAAAGGAGAGTCGGTGTTGCTTTAGATGTAACAAATTAGGACATCTAGTTGCAGATTGCCCTCTGCAGCCGAGATTCAGAGGTGTGAAGCCAAATAAAACTGAGGATAAGCGTCATTTTGTTACTGCTAAAAATGAAAACTCTACAAAATGCCAAAATGTAACTAATTCAAGTTTTCATAAAAACAAACCTCAGTTTTTCAACCAAACCACAAGATATAACACTTTCAATTCACATAGGTTTGGAAGGCATTACACTCAATCTGCAAGGAGATTTCCTAACAGGACTTACAGAAATTATCCTGATGCTAACTTGAGAAAGCCAGGGTACGGGACGTATCGATCCAAGACCAATTGGTCTTGGGTCCCAAGATTCTAACTCTTTGTTTTATTGTGCAGGAACAGTTGAACAGGGCTGCCAACAGTCTTTGGATTGTAGATAGCGGCTGTTCCCGGCACATGACGGGCAACAAACACTTGTTGCAAGATTTAAAACCTGTTCAGGGAGCAAGAGTTAGTTTTGCTGGTGAGAGCGGAGGAAGGATTACTGGTAGAGGAACAGTGTCGAATGGGAGAATGACATTGGAGAATGTGAATTTTGTGGAGGAATTAAAGCACAATCTGCTGAGTGTGTCGCAGATTTGTGATAAAGATTACACTGTCCATTTCACGAAGAATGAAGCGATCGTATTGAAGCCTGGTTTTCAAATACCAGACGAATGGATAGTTATGAAAGCTCCACGTGAAACGAATACATATGTGATGGACATGAGGTCTACTGAAATGGCCACCGGAGAATCTTGTTTAATGACAAAAGCAAGCGAATCAGAATCATAATTGTGGCACAGGAGAATGGGACATATTCATCTTCGGAAGATGAACTTCATTGTCAAGAATGGGCTTGTGATGGGCGTTCCCTTAAAAAGTTTTAACTTTGAAGACAAATGTATAGCATGCAAGAAGGGAAAACAACACAAGAAAACCCATCTCACCAAGAAGGTCAATTCTATTGCCGGTACTCTAGAACTACTTCATATGGATCTCTTCGGTCCAGTGAATGTAAAAAGTCTAGGTGGTACTTCTTACTGCTTGGTGATCACTGATGATTACTCGCGATATTCGTGGGTATATTTTCTGAAATCGAAAGATGAGACGGCTCAGATGGTGAAGAATCTAATTACAAAAGTTGAGAACGTCATGAGTAAATCAGTTAAATACATCAGAAGTGACAATGGGACAGAGTTCAAGAACTTTGAAATGGAAATCTTCTGTCTTCAGAAAGGAATTGAACATCAATACAGCGCTCCGTATACTCCGCAACAGAATGGAGTGGCTGAAAGGAAGAACCGAACGTTAATTGAAGGAGCCAGAACTATGCTGGCAGACTCGAAGCTTCCTGTGATGTTTTGGGCTGAAGCAGTTGCTACAGCCTGCTATGTTCTGAATAGGGTGTTAACCGTTAAGAGACTTGGAAAAACTTGTTACGAGCTTATGCATGGAAGGAAGCCCAACTTGTGCGGTCTTGAACCATTTGGGTCTCCTTGTTCGATTTTGAAGACTAATTCGAAATTTGGTGAAGTAGCCGATGAAGGAATCTTAGTCGGTTATGTAGTTGGGACTCCCAACAGACGGGTCTTCAATACTTCGACTTGCAAGGTGGAGGTGGTTTGTAACACCGACATTACTAGTTACCAATCGCCAAAACCAAGCAATGGACCTGCTGAGCTTTTCGACTATGTTAAGCTTTTTAAGTCGTTTAACGTACCTGATTTGGAAATTTTTGAAGAAGACGAAAGAGCTGTATCGAAGATGATACTTGATGAGGAAGAGAATCTATTGCAACGACAGCTGATTGAGAAATCTCAATCTTCCACATCAAACACTATCGGTTCCCCTGCGGCCTCAGCTGAAGATGAATTTATTAATCCTTTTCACTCTCAGCCAGAAACAACCATAGATGAGATCTCTTCAAATTTGGAAGATAATTTGCATGTCGGATCTGTTCCCACCACGAGAATTCACAGAGATCACCCATTGGAGAATATTATAGGTGATGTGTCCTCCAGTGTACAAACCAGAAGTAGCTTGAATGAGCAAACCTGTGTTTATACAAGCATTAAGGAAACGGGTATACTGAACGAATGTTTGTACTCCTGCTTTATAAGCCAGATTGAACCAAAGAATTATCAAATGGCTTTAAAGGACAGCTCGTGGGTCGAAGCCATGCAAGAAGAGTTGGCTCAGTTCGAAAAGATGGAAGTTTGGACTTTGGTTGAAAAACCAAAGAATGTGCATGCTATAGGCACAAAATGGGTGTTCAAGTGCAAGAGAGATGATAAGGGGATTATCATAAGAAATAAGGCGAGGCTGGTTGTTAATGGTTTTAATCAGCAAGAGGGTATTGATTACAATGAGGTGTTCGCTCCTGTCGCCCGGTTGGAGGCGATTAGATTGTTTCTAGCATTTGCTTCTTTTAAAAAGATGAAGGTATTTCAGTTGGACTTGAAGAGCGCGTTCCTAAATGGGAAAGTTGATGAGGTTGTGTATGTTGAGCAACCTCCGGGTTTTCCGGACCCAGACTTTCCTGATCACGTATACAAGTTGAGCAAGGCGCTATATGGATTACATCAGGCACCTCGTGCCTGGTATTCAACGTTATCAGACTACTTGCTGGAAAACGGTTTTGAAAGGGGATTGATCGACAGTACGTTGTTTGTGAAGAGAGAAGGATGTGACTTCCTGCTGGTTCAAGTCTACGTGGATGATATCATTTTTGCTGCATCAAGAGTATCCATGTGTCAGGATTTTGAGGCTGTCATGAAGAAACGATTCGAGATGAGTGCTATGGGTGAACTAACTTTCTTTCTAGGATTGCAGGTTGATCAGAAGAAGGACGGGATGTTCATTCATCAGACGAAGTACGTTCATGATGTGCTGAAGAGATTCAAGATGGAGGACAGTTCTCCATATGACACTCCAATCTGCGTCAATCACAAATTGGGCGCTGAATCAGATGGTGACGCAGATGTGGACCCAACTCTGTATCGGGCAATAATAGGTTCATTAATGTATTTAACTGCTTCTAGGCCTGATATAATGTTTGCTGTTTGTCTTTGTGCACGTTTTCAGGCAAGTCCGAAAGAATCTCATTTGAAAGGTGCAAAGAGGATACTACGGTATCTCAAGGGAAAGCCGAAGCTAGGGTTGTGGTACCCAAAGGGAGGAGACGTTGAACTGGTGGCATATACAGATTCTGATTATGGAGGATGCAATCAGAGTCGGAAGTCAACAACAGGAGGCTGTCAGTTTCTTGGAGGAAGATTAGTTTCCTGGCAGTGCAAGAAACAGACATCAGTTGCAATTTCAACATGCGAAGCTGAATACATGGCAGCATCCAACTGCTGCTCTCAGGTTTTGTGGATTCAGCAACAATTACGCGACTATGGTCTGAATTTCTTACTCACTCCTATTTTAATTGATAACACTGACGCCATCTCAGTAATTAACAATCCCGTGAAGCATAGTAAAACTAAGCATATTGACATTCGTCATCACTTCATACGGGATTGTGCTGAGAAGAAACTGATCAAGATCGAAAAAGTTGATACACTGGAAAATTTTGCTGATTTGTTTACTAAAGCGTTTGATAAATCCAGATTTCAAAACCTAATTGAGCTGAACGGGATGATCAATCCCGAGTAACCATGTCTTTGTGTTTATTTAAAAAATAATAAAAAAATGTCATTATTGCTTAAAATTAGTCGGTTACCTCAGTTTGATGGACATATCATCGGATATGTTTTGGTCCTCGGTTCGACTTAGAGAATGAGGATTGCCATTAACCAGAAGACTGAAAGTGATCGGGGCAGTTTTGACGTGTGTTCTTTCAATTGCTGAAAATTAGTCGGTCATTCTTAGTAAGAAGGACACATACTTCTATGTGGTCGGTCCAGTTGATCCATTGGATCTGGATCTTCAGGATTGCCGTTTACCTGAAGACTTTGAAGTGATCGGGGCGATTGAAATCAAAAATTTTATGGGGAAATGAAATTACTTTTCAAGTCTAATACTTCGTAAGAAGTTCTTTGCTTGTTTAACAGAAAATTGATCCAACCTTGGAAAATGATATATATACTGATTGTGTGTGCTTAACTAGTGAAGTTATTAAGCTTAAAAGGATTTAGAACAGTCATTGTATGTCATGGTAATTTTTATGGTGCGTAAAAGTGTATGTGATACTAACTTAAACTACTCGAATTTACGTGGAAACTCCTTAAGAGTTTTGTATGTCTTCATACATATCTTTCCGAATGATAGGCAGAAAAGCGACTACCCAGTCATACACGAGCCCGTGAGTGTTCTGATTCCCGTGAAGAAAGCATTTCAAGACACTGCAGTGATCCAGATTCGGGACTTGCAGTGGTTTAGTACTCCGAAGTCTATAAGTATGTATAGTTAAAAAAAAAAAAAATACATATATACATGTATATTTTTCAGTACTTATGAGTCAGTGTAACAATCAAGACTTCTCAATTCTGGAGTAAGAAGAGAACGGGAGGCAGACAACGAGTATCTACAAGTTAATCAGACACTATGGGTCGAAGTCAATTCGGGATGACTTGGGTATAGCCAAATACGCTTTGAGAATAGATAGAAGGCATCATTATCTCTGAGTTGTTGCCCACTTAAATTTTGAGTTTAATTGAACCTTAATCCGTATCACAGAAACGATGAAAACCATTTAAGTTATTTACATGCCTACAACCTGTTTCTCTATGTCATAATACAGCTAAACACGGATCCAAGTGACAGTCACGTAGTTAGTATGATTCCTGTTAGGATCTTTTCTAAAAACGTAGTGGTCCCTAACTAGACTGAAATTTGATCCCTTATTTCGTTAAATTTTTATAAGTTTTCTATTTTTGTAGTTGTATTATTGTATAACTGGTTACTTGGACATGATCATATTTGTTTAACTCTTTTTGGAAGCTTCTAATGTTAAGTGCAAGATTCTTCAAACTTAAAGGGTTGATTTTGAAATTACGGGCGAAGTTGTTGAATTCGGCGAAGTTGTGCTTAACTTCGCCTAGGCGAAGTTAAGCGTAACTTCGCCTGAACAAACTCTGCCCTATATAAGGACTTTTAAACAGTAACAGTATCATTATTCTCAACTTATTTCCGGCGAACTTACAAAAATTCTGGCGAACTAGAGTTATTTCCGTTTTCGATCTTTGATTCCAGTTTCTATTATTCATTGACGGTATGTGGTGTCGATATCTTTCACAAACATACTCGTTCTTTATAGTTTTTACCCGGTTCGAGACTGCGGGTCGTCGGACCTTCAAAACCTAGTTTTTCAACCTTGTGATACGTGTTCATGGACGAACTTTACGTCTCAAAACCATTAATATATGTTGTTCTTCACTCCTGGATCGTCAAATCGTTGCGAAAACATCGGATCTAGGCCTTATGAATCTGAACAGTCGCCGTTTCAGATTCAGGCGAAGTTAGGGTTTAGGCGAAGTTATCCGCAACTTCGCCTGTGGCTTAATTTCGCCTAAGGCGAAGTTATCCACAACTTTGCCTGAAGCTTAATTTCGCCTGAGGCGAAGTTATTTTTAACTTCGCCTTGAACTCAAATTCGCCTGAGGCGATGTTGTGATAAGGCGAAGTTATCATCAACTTCGCCTATACCAATTCACTTAACAGTTTTTAGACGAACTTACAGATGAAGCGAAGTTGTTCCCAACTTCGCCTCACCTTTAAGTTCGCCTGTACAGGTTTAATCACAACTTCGCTCGTGGTACAAAGCGAACTTGTGAGTTGCTTAAACGTTGTCTAACTTGTTTCGTTTTGTGCAGATATGGCTGCTGTTGGCGGTGCTGGTGGTGACGACGGTGATGATCAACGACAGTTCTTTCCGGCCCATAACCAGTACATCACGTTAGATCCAGACGCAAGAGGTGTGGAAGACTACAGGGAGATAATCACGTTTCTCCAGCGCTCAAGGATCTTTCATGCGATCACAAATACCCTGCCCATTTCACTGCCTAACATAGAAGACTTTTGGCAGACGGTTTATTATGATTGCAGGCCTGAGCCCCCGGTGATGCGAGCAACCGTCAATGGTCATGATGTGCAGTTTTCCTCGGAAGATATACGGTTGGCTCTGCAGTTTGGTGAAGAAACAAGGGATGACCCAACGGAGTTCGTAGCTCCTTTTCGTGATGGGGCGTACCTGAGGATGGGTTATTCAGGTCCGTTGGGGGACACACAGAGGAGGAAAGGTTTTTTACTGGATCAGTGGCGCTTCCTAATGCATGTCTTGATTGTATGCATGTCTGGGAGGAAGGCAGGAACGGATGGGATGGGCGCGACAATGCAGTCAGCCATGATTGCGCTGACTTACAACAGACGATATTCTTTTAGTCAGCTGATATTTTACGAGATTGATCGTCAGAGGAGGGCGGTGGCGCGCGAGCGATTTATTATGTATCCTCGGTTCTTACAAATGATTCTTAATCATGTCGCTCCGTCGCTACCGCAGAGACGCCCTATTAGATACGTCGAATGTGTGACGAAGCGTATCTTTGCTCAGTGCCGGACTTCGAGCACACGTAGCAAGCCTGAGCTGCGTCCCAGGCATACTCCACTGTTCGGGTATCTTATCAACCCGAGGTATGTTCCTGCAGGAGGGGACGAGTTCAGAGACCCACAGCCACATCAGGCGGCAGCACCCCATGCTGTACCAGCTGCGCCTGTTGTATCTACTGTTGCCTCTGCTGCTGTGCCAGCTGCTGCATCTCCTGCTGTGCCTACTGATGAAGATGTCGATCTTGATGCTGCTTTTAGCGGCCATGGATTGTTTGATATGGAGGTCTCAGGTTCTCAGGTCATGGAGGTTACTAGAGCAGTTACTTCGGTAGCTGACTCCGATCTTGACGAAACATTTGCTGAAGCGAGACGACTGATGGTGTCTCGGGAGAGAACTACTGGAAAGAGGCCGAGAACTGTTGACGAGGATGATGAGGAAGTTGATGAAGAGGAAGCAGTTCAGATTGTGCTCAGACGTTCACGAAGAGAACGGACAGATATGGGTTCGGGAGCTGGAGAATCTTCGAGGCTGGTACGTTTTGCTCCACCTGCCTTGTCTGGTATGTCTCTTATTCCTTCTACAGCACAGGTTACTGCTGTCGAGACGTCGGCCCCAGCAGTTGTGTCTCTACCACCCCAATCGCTTACTCCACCGGTGGTAGTTGCACGATTTGTTGAGTCGACCGTCACTACTACTGCAGGGTTACCAAGTGTACCACCTGCGGTCACTTCTGCTGCTGATGTCCCGCCAACTCCAACGCCTACTTCAGATTCCGAAAGGATTACATCGCTAGAGCGTATTGTTGCTGTACAGTCAAAGACCATTGAACGCCTAGTGGAATCCAATCGACTACAAGCAGCCCTCCTGGTTGAACACGGAAAAGTAATAGATGCCTTCAAGGCATTCTTGGCATCTCAGGGGGAGAAGACTTGTAGGGGAGATGAGTTGAGGACAAAACGGAGAGAAGATCAAGACGATGATCCCAATGCACCGGAAGGTGCAGGTGGTGAGCTGCCAAGAACCTCTCAGGCTCTTGGGGCTTCCACAGCTGAGGGGGAGTCTACAAGCGCAGCCGGTGACGACGTGGTAGATGTTGATGATGATGCTAATGTTGAAGATGTGATAGACGCGTTGAAAGAGCTGGATGAGGATGATGATGAGTTTATGATTGAAGAAGATGTGCTGCCGGTTGATGAGATCGAGAGGATCGGAGAGCAAATTACTGTTGAGAATGTGATAGAGGAGGGGGAGATTGTAGATGACTCCGTGGAACACGAGATTCCGGAGGTTGAGATGCCAGAGATGGGTGATAAGACTGTAGAGGAAGATACTGAATGGGAGGAACAACCGAATTGGAAGGAGGGTTGTGCTCACTGGTTCATAAAGACGAAGAAGCCGGCGGTCCCTAAAATGTTCAAAAAGAGTTACAATATTAAGGGATACGCAGAAGCAAAGAAAGGTATTATCTGCTGGATATATGATGAGCAGCTGCGGCTCTTCGTGATCAAAAGATACGATGGAATTCAGTACTTCAGGAGAACGTTGAGATCTTTAAACACACTGCCTGAATGTGAGGTAAAAGATTTAGCCAGATTGGGATTGATAAACCGAAGTGAAGACAACATGGCTAGAATCATCAGGAAGATCGTGTGGAAGGAGTGTATTAAGGAGAAGAAGTTTGAGCTGATGAGACCACAAAAGGGAAACTTGTCGAAGACAAGGATAGGGGTCTGAGAGTTGATGGAAAACCTTGGATGGTTATGAAATATAAACCGATACGGTGCCTTAAAGAAGTACCGATGAAGCTCATGCCCAAGGACGTGCTCAAAGACCTAAAATGGTGGTTCGTGGACTGTGAGACAGCGGAGGCGGTAATGGAAGATGAGGATGAACAAGAAGTGCTTAGGGTTTACGACCCGATGCATCTTGTTAATCTATCGCAGGCTGATCTGAAGGTGCTCAACGAGAAGAAGATCTTCTACATTCCTGCTTGGAAGGATCAAGCTGGGAAATATCAACGGGTGGTGTCGGTGTGTGTTAGAGAGGGAGCGCACGCGTAGAGATGCAAGATTACCAGACTCAAGATTTGAAGATCAAGATATGAAGCTACTGCCAAGGGGGAGTCTGTTGGTACATGTGTGTCAGTAGTTCATAGTCTAGCATTTGTAATCGAGTCTGTAATGTAATTATGTTTATGATTATGTTTATGTTTTTGTAACAAGCGAAGTTGTCAACAAGTTCGCTCAGGCGAACTTGTTGAACAAGCGAAGTTATTGACAACTTCGCCTGAGGCGAAGTTGTCGTGTTTATATACTGTTCACCGTAACAGTTTAAGGTGTTGGTTAGGTTTTCGTTTCAGTTGTTCAGTTCGAGTGTTACGTGTTTGCTAGTCAGTGTCTGTAATAGTGACCTCGAGTCACGTGTTCGGTTATCAATATAACGTGTTCGTTCATTGCTCGTGTGTTTGATTTACATATTCTGCACTCGTATCTAACTACGCAGGGATTCCGCACCTGCGCAGATAGCGACATCCCGTGTACGATCCGTCCAGGAGCCTACAAAGGCCCCGTTACCGGTAACCCTACTTTCGTGTTGGATTTACTCATAAACACAGTTCTAAATATCAGAGTTAATTAAAACATTTACGCGAAATATAAAACTTTCATAAAACTTTACATAATTCATAACTTGTCTCAAAACATTTATTGTCTTTCACATTAAAGCATTAAAATTAACACATCATAGGTCTACAGATGCCAGATTCTTGTTCAGTGCCATGTGTCTCCTCAAGCGAGCTGCCTCATCCTACTCACCTGCGTGCATACTAAAAGTCTGCTACGCTGAGTGAGTTCTAGATAATCACATAATCATACCATTCACATAACATTATATTCTTTCATTCAAACTTTTATACTTTCATACTTTCTTACATTCATACTTTCTTACTTTCATACTTTCTTACTTTCTTTTGTATTAACTTACTTTCATATCTTATGCTATAAAGAGCATTACGCCCTACATTCCTCGAGTATTATTAGGGCTCGGTACCCTCTTTCCTCGAGTATTATTAGGGCTCGGTACCCTCTTTCCTCGAGTATTATTAGGGCTCGGTACCCTCTTTCCTCGAGTATTATTAGGGCTCGGTACCCTTCTTCCTCGAATATTAGTAGGGTTCGGTTCCCTAGTTCTCGAATATTAGTAGGGTTCGATTCCCTCTTCGTTACCATACAATCATACATCATACCTCGAGTATTATTAGGGCTCGGTACCCTTTTCGTAACCATACAACCATACATTATCATTTCTTTCTTCTATTATCTCTATCATGTTCATACACATAAACATACATAACATACTTACCTTATACATAGCGTTACAACCTGACAGTACGTGCAATATCCGAAGATCGTTCACGTACCATCAAGCAATCATTCATACATTTCACATTATCCACATAAGGCATACACTTATCTCTTAGGATAAGTGTATTAACAAACATGTTGAGTATGCACACAGCCCCGAAAACATAACACATAAATGGGGCTAGAAACTCACCTGAACACGGTTACGTTCTCCGTTGATCGTAATCCCTTTCCTCAGTTGTGCACGGCTGACTGTATAACAAGTATACATATTAATTTAACTATCACTACTTATAACATCTTTCTAGTCTTAGTTACTACCCACAACGAACGGGGGTCCGGGGGCAGCGCCCCTGGCAGCGGGGTCTAGGGGCGGCAGCCCCTAGCAGGGTCCAAGGGGCAGAGCCCCTGGCTGGGGTCGAGCTGCCAGGTCAGCTTGGAAAAATTTTATTTCCATTAACTGTCTTAACACATTTTCATTAGATTTTAAATTTATTTTCTAAACGAACTTGGCTTTAGGCGAAGTTAAACCTCAGGCGAACTTAGCTTTAGGCGAAGTTAAACCTCAGGCGAACTTAAACCTCAGGCGAACTTATCATCAGGCGAACTTAAACCTCAGGCGAACTTGTCATCAGGCGAACTTAGCTTGCAGGCGAAGTTCATCAGGCGAACTTAGCTTGCAGGCGAAGTTCATCGCTTGAAGGCGAAGTTGCCCAGATGAAGGCGAAGTTGCCCAGATGTCCGCTGTTTCGGTTTCTGATCAACATTTCGGGCGATTTTAACACCCTTGTTAAGGTTCAATACCACCCATTACACTTCCCGACCATTTTCGGTCGTTTATACACTAAAAGCTCGGATCTTTAAACTTCCAAGATCAAGAATCATACCTTTTGAGCTTGTTTGGATCTCGTTTATCTTGGTATCACCACTAATCTTTCTCTCTTACCCGGACCTCGCTCGATCCTTCCTTGTTTCTCGGCCCGGCCGGCGGCGGTTTTGGGTGTGCTTGGTGTGTATGTATGTGTGTGTTTAGGAGAGTGGGGGAAAATGAAGATATTTTGGGATTTTGGGGGTATTTATATCCCTGAAATCCCATTCTCATTTAACCCATCTCAATTAATCCAAGTCCAAGACCCGCTCCTTCCTCGACATTAATCAATTACGCGAAATCACTAAACATAACTTCCTTTATTCATCATTAAAATTTTAGGATGTTACATTGGTTCATTTTTGTCATGATTTAATAGTTAGAGGGGTTACTTAGTAATAACCAGGAGTATCTCATAAAATAGTAACCAAAGTTTAAAAGTGTTTCACTAGTTCACTCACGCAAATTTTTTCAAAAGTACGTGTCTTTGGATCAATTTTTTCATGATTTACTAGTTAGAGGGGTTACTTAGAATAAACGAGAATATCTTATGGCATAGTAAACAAACTTAAATTGACCGGATAACCTAACCTAATTGAGACGAAACACAAGTCGTATTAATCCATTAATGAGTAAATGTGTCAAAGTTTCCAACTCTAGTGCTTTATACAATTACACAAATAGTGATATGTTAGGTAATTGGGTCAATTTTTTTACTTATATCTTTACTTCGAAACTCAATTTTTTTTATATTTTTGAAAATTAAAACTTATAAAATGCATATACTTAATTTCTCACAATTAGCAAACAGTTTGTATTAAAAATTTCAAATTTATAAAGTCAACATGTAGTTTCAATTAGATATTAATTATACTGGACAATTTTTTGAATCAACTGATTCCACGCTTAAAAGACGAACAAGAATAATGATTTATTCGTGTTACTCATAGAATCATAATATTTTGATAATATTCCGGTTGCATGTTTTACTATGTTACTCATTTCATCTTTACTTTTTTGATATCTAAAGGGGTGGGTCTAGGGCCGGGCCATAGGGGTGGCGGGGTGGTCGACGGCCATAGGCCTGAAATTTTTATTTTTATTTTAAATTATATTTATTTTTATTAAAAATAATATGTATATTTAATGTTTAAACCTAATTGCATTACCACTAGCTTGGTCTAGTGGCAAATGTGTATTAATCTTAACCAAAAGGTTATGGGTTCAAGTCTCATTTGAGCCATGTTTAATCCAATATTTTTATAAAACAGAATTTTATACAACCTAAATTATAACCAAGTAAACCTATATAAAAATTTAATTGTTTGAACCAACGAAATACTCGTTTTTAATTAAGGCCCAAAATTTTTTTCCCTTCAGCTCAAATTTTTTTTTTGCTTTCTTGGAGCCGGGCCTGGGTGGGTCTAACATTGTGTAAAGGGGTGGGTCTAACATGTTGGATAATGTTAGGGATTCGGGTATTGCAACACACACACAAACACAAATAATATGCAAGAAAAAATATAAACAAAAATGAACACGCGATATTTACGTGGTTAGGTCGTCTGATCTACGTCCACGGGCTGCAACCAGGATACTTTTTATTATTGCTTTCTGTCTCATTCATGATGAGTAATTACAAGTACAAGATATCTATTTATAATTACAAGATTCAGGTTAACAACTTGTTCCCCAAGAATATAATAACGGGCCTAATATAAATTAAAACCGGGTCATCTGCCTCTTTAATTAACTACCACCAATTTAGTCTTCTAAAATGAACCAGCCCAACACCAATCGAGCCTCCATAACCTAACAATCTCCCACTTGGAGGCTTGATAATCTTCAAAATGCCTACCAATGATTGTTTGTACCTCTTGTAATCTTCCTCGTCTTTCTGGTTGCATCTGTCTTCTCATCAGTTAACCTGAACGCCCGTTGAAGCTCCCACGAGCTCCAACACATTAGTCATAGCTACAACTGCCACTGACTCGTTCTCTGTCCCTACCAGCTCCCACTTACATGAACTGCCGAATCCTGGAATACCTTGAGAACAAATAACACTTTCCATATTAAGTAGGTAATCTTCTGGAGAGACTTTAACCGCTGAAATACTGGTTCTCTTAACCCACTGTCTGGTAACTCTGGCAAAAGCTTTGACTGACTGACTACCAGTCTTCCCACTGCCATGAAAACCTCTGACTGGTTTTCTGAACCTCTTCTAGCACGTTCAACCTGAATCTAAGCCGTGGCTCTAGATTTATCTCCTGCAAAACAAACATTCTTCTGCCTACTAGACTCTGCGAACCGGAATTTGGTCTTCTTCTGAACTGGGTTGGTCACTCCCTCAGACGATAAACTAACCATATACAATGAACCCCTCTTTCTTCCCCGAGCTATGACAAGATTTCCCTTTACAACTTTGCACTCATGTCCTTGTTCATCCAACTGCCCGACAGAAATCAACTTTTTCTTTAAGCTTGGAATCACTCTGACATCTTTCAAGGTCCATGAACTGGCTAAAGTAACTAATTTCATGTCACCCATGCCCGTAACATCAAGAAAAACATTGTTCGCCAATCTAACCTTACCAAAATCACCTTCTTCAAATTCTGAATGCTTCACTGTTGTGGGTTGCATGAAATGAAGCACCATAATCCATAACCCCGGTTTCAACATTATCCTCAACACTAAGAGCTAAAAACTCAACATTTAAGCATTCTTCTGCAGTGTTGACTTCTTTCTTTTCCTTTTTATCATTTAGACACTGATTCCTAAAGTGTTCCACTTCATTGCAGTTCCAACATACCACATCCTTCTGAATCCTAGACTGACTCCTTTTCTTGTTCCCGCTCCCATTACCTCTCTTATTTTTCCTTCCTCTGCCAACATACATTAAATCACTTGATGATTCACCTGAATTTCTTCGTCTGACGTCTTCGCGTAAAATAAGATCCCGAATCCCATCAAAAGTGAACTCACTGGTAGAACTAGTAATCGCTGTAACAATCCCTGATCAGGTATCAGGCAAGGACAATAACAGTAGTAGAGCCTGAACCTCATCCTCAAATTTGATACTAACTGACCCAAGTCTTAACAAAATCGAGTTTAATTTGTTGATGTGCACTGTAACTGAACTTCTATCTGTCATCTTCGTGTTCACCAGTTCACGAATTAGGAAAACTTTATTAGCTGCCAAAGGCTTTTCATACATATTAGACAAAGCATTAATTATCCAACGCGCCGTGGTTTCCTTCAAGATGTTGAATGCAACATCCTTCGATAACGACAATCTAATAACTGCCTTGGCTTTCTTATCCAAAGTCTCCCACTCATCTGGTTTTATCTTCTCCGGTCTTTCACCCAATACCATGTCCAAATCCTTCTGAACTAGCAAATCCTCCATTTTCATTTTCCACCAACCAAAGTCTTTACCATCAAACTTCTCAATATGAAGTTTCCCGCTCTCAGCCATTATCTCAAACTAAGAATTTCGGACTTTGGATCTCGGTAACAAAATCAGGAAAATAACTCGGACAAACAAAATAACCCCCAACACCCACAACAAAACCACCCGGCTAAACTACCCGATAAACGCCAAAAATCAATAATCAAGCCCGAAGCCAAAATTTGCACCGATCAATATTACTGAACCAACCCAAACCCTAGCCAACAAACAGTAACTAATAGAAAAAGGCACAGATGCAATACATCTCCAAAGTTTTTCTTAACGTCGGGTCAACCGGAATCTTCCGAACGAACAACTGAGTTAATAGTCAACTGCCAAAAAAAACCCTAGTTAGATCCAAACAACTTCTATTGCGTTGTGTTTCTTCTGTGTGTAACCGTAACCTCGGTTGTTGGGTCATAAAGTGGTTAAACTGACGCATATCAAAAGGCCACGACATGATCAAGACTAAAGTGAAATAAGCGGAGACGATTTGAAGAATTGCATTATGGTTGTGATGGTGTAATACCAAAATCCATAGGGATTTCGGTTTGTCTAGTAACATCAATAGGCTTAGTTGGGCTTGAAAACTTTAATAATAATTAAAGTTTTCCAAAAAATACGGGTGCAAGGGGTCGAACTTGCGACCTCCGCCCCATATATAACACCCAGGTAACAGCTGAGCCAGACGATCTATTGATTAAAAGATGAGAACAATGAATTATAAACAATTGGCAGTTCAACCCAAAACCCATATGAACCCTAATAATTACAATCTATCAAACCCGTTATCGTTTATTGAATTAACCTTAGGGCTTATGATCTGAATGAAATCGCGATCATGACTGTAAAACTTAATTACCTTAAATCGATGGTAACATGCTTCAATTGAACAGAACAGCGCCGGCCACTAAACGGATCATGAATCCCGATTAACAGTTATTATAAATCAATTGGTGAAGGGGTAAGGGACGGCGAGGGTTGAAGGAATGTGGCTGCAAGTTTAATTGGATTTATAACGGCGATTTCATGTATAATAAGTTAGGGTTAAGGTCGGCTATGCATAAACGATTTGCAGATCAAAATTGATGGGTTTAACAAACTTAAAGTGTCGGTAGGATCGATTATAGAATGTATAACAATAAACATTGACTAATTTCCATGATTGAGACGAAAATTACGCTTCAAGAAACATAAACGGGTCACGGGTCACATGGATACGGGTCTGGGTAAACGGGTATAACAATATTAATATCAAATTTGCAATTTAGTCCTTGTAATAATGAGGTGGAAGCATATGGAGGTAAAAGTTTTAGTTTGGGGGTATTTTTGTCAATATTTGAAAGTTTATATAATATTAAATAATGAAAAAATATTCTTGATAAACGCGATAAGAATTAACCCGAACGTCGAAACGGATTAGGTATTTAATATAAAATATTAACTTGAAAAATCGAGTTGTTACAGTCTCCCCTACTTTAAGGAATTTCGTCCCGAAATTAAAGAATACTATACAACACAATTTAATTTTTTTGAAGAAGGGAAAATTCAAAATAAAATTTAAAAATTTAACATGACACAGAACTTTGAATAGTTAAAACAACGCTCCAAATAAAAATCCGATAAGGGCACTTATATATAGGATGTAACAGCGACGTATCACCATGTCCTTATCATCTTTATATTTGTATCGTTAATCCAACTACCTTCAATTCTATATTATGTCACACAATCAGACAAGTTGCCCACACTTGTCATCATCGGCAAACTAGCAAACATAGCCGCCAGAGTAGCAACAGTGGAAACCGCGGGTGCAACAGTCATTGAAGAAATCGCCAAAGTTCTTGAAACATAGACAAGAAATGTTAAAAGTATAAGATGGGTTATGTAAAACAATATAACCAACTGAAAATATTATACCTGGCGATTTCACAAGACTTCTAATCTTCACGAATCCACCAAGGCGAGGTTTCTTGAAGAGGCGATGCGCCTCTTCCTCTTCTTCTTCTTCTTCTTCTTCTTATTCTTCACCTGCAGGGGTGGATGCCAAATTGTGTGGAACAGTGAACGCCCCACCGACTGATGAGGAAGAAGATGAACTGGTAGATACGAAGTTCGTATCCACAACAGTTCTAGGAGTTGTGGCTGCAGAAGACACAAGATCTGTAGCCATCAAAATTGGAGTTGTGGCGACCAGACTTGTGCCCAAGACAGACACAACAGTCACAGGCTGCGAGACTGAAGGCAAGGAGAAGCCAACAGAAACCTGTGTGGAGGCGGCGGGGGAAAACGCAACGCCAACGCCGGAACCAAGCGGGCCTAGTAATTTCGCCGAAGAAGATACAGGAGGCCCAAATGAACGGCGGAGATGAGGACGACATCATCATCATCATCCACAGCGTTTCTCACGGCGACGTCTATCGAAGACGCAACCGCCACAATGTTAGATCGTTACCTTGTGCGGTGTTATCTCTGCATTTAGGAACACGCACAATGTTAGACCGTTTACCTAAAAACGCAAACCAAACATTAGAAAACAGACAAATAAAGAAAAGCGTTTATCAGCAAGAAGTGTTTAAAAACCTACCCTCATGTGGGTTAACGAAACTGGGAGGTGGGGGTGGTCGTGGAGGCAATGTCCGCCTCATAGGAAGAGGAAATACAAAGTTATGGGCAGTCTTCACAAGGATAGGCTCCTTACGGGGACCTAATCCATCTGGTGCAACAGCTTAGCGCCCTGTGGCGTTGCAGGAGGAGCATGAGATCCTCCTCCTCTGGAAAAAAGAACAATGTCAGATCGCCAAAGTAACAAAGTAAGAATATAAACAAATAAATACTAACCTTGACCACCGTTAAGGATGTCGGCACCTTCGTCGCATCCTCTTAAAGATGACTCATACCTAGTAGCACCGGCGCACGCTCCGAGTAATGACGGAGTGGAGAAAGGCTGTCATGTAAAGTGGTAAACCACTAGGTCCGAGAATAGGGGACCATTTTAGGCTCAGCAAGTTCCTTCACGTCCGTAAAATACATAGCGTGAGGAACCACACGCGCAGAAACATAGAAGAAAATGCTTTTCCACTCGTGCAAACTCTGCGGTGCTTCGGAAGCAATGGCCTTGGCGCCGGGACGGGTAAACAAATTATACCACCTTTGGGAGAAACGCCACCGGTAAAAGGCCGACAACTTGTCTACCGTAGGCGTAAAGCCAAGACAATGACAAGTATACTAGAAATGGCGAAGGCGAGCCATTCCAAGTGGATGAATCTGGCTGAGGTGCAGCCCAAATGCATCCAACACACCCAGAAGAAATCGGGTAATGGGCAAAGGAAAGTTAACCAAAAGAAAATACTCCTTATACACGGCAATCTTGCCGGCAGGAGCTTGGCGAGCCGTTTGACCCAAACGAGGCAATTCAGGCTCGAATTCAGGTCCAAGGCCATACACCTTGACCATATTATTGAAATCCTCGGAAGCCATACGGCAACCGACGAACTCCATCATATTATTATTCTTCTTCACCTTTGGAGCTTGAGATGATTCAGCCATAAAAAGAAGCAAAAGATTCAAGAAAGAAACGGTGAAAAATATGAAAACTTGGATGAGAAATTAAATCCCAAAGGAGCCTCACCTCCTTTTATACTAATCACAATTAATGAAGGGGATGGGTGCAGAAAGGATGAAATACACGCGGTCCAATCGCTAGGCGACACGCTAACAAATTGACAGAAAAAATGTGTTACAGCTGGGCGCGTCACCGGGATTCTCGCCCACTCGCCTGACACAGGCGAAAAAGCTGCACTGAAGGGAAACCGTCGTCAAACTATCATGTCAAACCATCGTTTCACTGATTTGCATTTAATTCACTTCTTCCCGCCCAATAACACGTCATCAATTTACATGAAACGATGACAAGTATCACCAAAATAGGCTACGCCACGGGATGATTAACATCAATCACCCGCCAAAAGGCTACGCCATGGGATGATTATCAACAATCACCCGCTAAAATAGGCTCCTCCATGGGATGATTATCTACAATCGCCCGCCAAAAGGCTACGCCATGGGATGATTATCAACAATCACCCGCCAAAATAGGCTCCGTCATGGGATGATTATCAACAATCACTCGCCAAAAGGCTACACCATGGGGTGATATCAATAATCATCCGCAAAAATAGGCTCCGTCATGGGATGATTATCAATAATTACCCACCAAAAATAGGCTCCGCCATGGGATGATTATGAACAATCACCCGCCAAAAATAAGCTCCGCCATGGGATGATTATCAACAATCACCCGCCAAAATAGGCTCTGCCATAGGATGATTATCAATAATCACCCACCAAAAATAGGCTCCGTCATGGGATGATTATCAATAATCACCCGCCAAAAATAGGCTCCGTCATGGGATGGTTATATATAATCACCCGTCAAAATAGGCTACACCATGGGATGATTACAAATAATCACCCGCCAAAGTAAACTACGCCATGGGATGATTATCATTAATCACCCGCCATAATTGGCAAGGCTACTTAAATAACCATCCGCTAGGTAGAATGGTTTTCATCAACCAAACACCCAAATAGGCAACTATGGTAAAAGGCAAGCGGAAAACGAACGGCTAAAAAGAAAATTAGCAGCCAAAAGCCCATGATAAGTCCATAGCCCCCCTTCTTCATGATGGGAAACTATGGACTAGGGGGACTTGTAGAGGTAGGGTATTAAACCCACCATTTAATCAAATACAACACCCAAATCAAGGCCAACTCATGCGCCGGGTGGAACATCTGGCGCCCCAACAACGGCAGACATACTATACACCAAACATAATGCAGGGCGCCAAGGCTGTAGCCCAATATAATAAACATTCCCTAACGCCTAGGGAATGGTAGCGCAAAAAGTCTCCACCAGCACGGGATAAAAAGATACAATTTACATGGGAAATAACACCCAACCAATGGGGATTGGACAACACATAAAGGACGGTACAAAACAGTATAATACGTCCATGTCAAAAGGCCATAATTCCCACCAACTTCCACCAACCTCCACGACCGCACAGTGGAGAATATTATTGGTGGAAAACCTGACAAAGTAGTTGACCACATTCTTTCTCCTCCGGCTATAAATACCATTGGATCTCCAAACAGTAAAGGATATACACTCTCCACCATTACCACTCAATAACATATATTTGTACAATCAAGTATTGATTCTCACGCCGGAGGGTGGTTACGAGAGAATCCACCCATTCCTCGTAACGAGCTCACCGTATTCTTTTTTGCAGGATATACTCGTCTGCGCCAAGAAGGTTTTATAACCCATCGTGGGAAATACTTAATCATACCCCTCGGACTAGCGTGTTAGACCTTGAGGGGTGGATCTGTGTTTCTTCAACTTGGTTTGGTTTGTTTTTCTTTGGACGATGGGGAGTATAAATGTAGTTTTATGACATTAAAATGCTCCCAATGAGTACGAGGTTGATGACCAAAAGGCAAAAGATATGGCTAGCCACATATTTTTTCATTTGATTTTCTTGGTTAGACATTGATTTTCTTGTGGCAGTTAAAATTTTGATGGAGTTTCTTGATGGTATGAGGATTAACTCTAAGAAGAAAAAGTTTGTTGAGATGGTCGTTTTCTTGACATGGTGGGTGCTTTGGGGATACGGGAGAACGTCAAACTTACACCCATCCAAGCTAAGGAACAGATAGATTTTTTATTCTATTTTAAATTATTCGTGTATTTATGGTAAGCTCATAGGAACCGTAAAGTTTTATTTTATTGGGACGAGTGGTGAAAGTTAATAATCTTTAGCTCAACCAGCATGGAAGAGAAATTAGATATTTGTGGTGGAGACAACATGGTCTCAACTCTCATGTTAGAATTTGATCCCAACCAGGTTTATTCACATTGGGCATTCGGACGACAGGTTTTTCCCTGGAACAGGAGATGATGGGCCTATGCAGTCGCGAGCGAATGCAATTGCCTTTTAACATTGGGTTACCTTGGGACGATGTTCACGAGTCGAGTCAGGGTGGGTTCAAGCTCGAGCTCGAGCTCGATCTTAAAGTTAAAAGAGCCTAAAATTGAGTAAATGATCCGAGCCATGACCTGAGCCGAGCTTGGGCAGAGTTCGGCTCGGCTACAAAAATGAGCTAGCTTGTCTCAGGTCGTTTCAAATAAGGTTTCTTTAGCTAGTTTTATTCAAGATTTTATCGAGCAAGCTACGAGCTTCAAGTTGCGAGCTTTTTGAATAGCCCTACAAAGCCGCACAAACCGGTTCATTTTGTTAAACAAAAGTCAAAACCGGTTTATGATCGGTTTCGGTTAAGGTTTTTTTTAGAGAAAATACTGATCCTTTTATATATAACACAAACCGAACTATATCTGGATAATGGGTAAGCGAGCAACAAGCTGCGCCGCTATCCCCTTTTGAATCGCAAAGCCTATTCTACTAAATATAAATACTTGGTTCCTCGGGCTCTACGAGTCACTGTGGACCACCTTCTGCACCCGCTCCAAGAAGCGAACCGCCTCGGGAGCTAGGGATCCAAAAGTGTCAAAGGCAAATGGAATGAACACGTGCTGATTCTCCAAACACGATGTCTCATGCTTAGCAACCTTCCTAGACTCCGCTCTCAAAACCGCCTGTCCCGGTACGAAGCCACTGTCTCTCAGCCCCACCAACGGAGACACCCCAGTGAGGTTAACACACGCATGCTTACCCCCTGCCCAGCCAAACACAAAAACATCCGCAGGACGCAGGGTAGATCTTCCCTTAAGCGGATCAGTCAAAAAGTTAACAGGTGCCTTTTTCTTGGCTGAGATCCCGGCACGTCTAAGCACATCCCATAACACATCTCTAATCCAGTCATGACGATACTTGAATCCCGACAATTCCTTACAGTGGAGGGCATGCTCACCGAATCTATCCAAACAAGCTTTTTTACAAATGGGGCATAATTCATCTAGAGGGAAAAGGAGAATCATAAGCCGGTATTTAAGGATGACTCTGTATTCAACTGCCGACATCCGTTGCCCAAGACCTTCAATGGGCACAACATTCAAAAAATCCTGGGCATGAGCCCCCTTGAGACAAGCTAAAACTGCCTTTTGTCTCGGGGTCATATCGAATCGCTCCTCCAAATCATGTACGTGTTTACCATAAAGAGCACTCGCCAAGGTTTGTTGAGGTTTCTTGGGGACGGTCTCCTTATCAGTAAAACCGCCTATATCAAGGTTCGGGAGAGTTGTTCCAATATTACCAAGTGCAAAAGAGTAGTCAGGATCTACCCCCGTAACACCAGCGTTTCGCAGGACGTGGTCCTGCAATTTCCACGACTGAGACTTGGAAGCCACAAATGCATATGCGGAGACATCCTCAGCCGAAAAAATTCCTAAGCCTCCGCAACGCATAGGGAAGGAAGCCAACCTCCACTGGAGGTCCCCAAAATGCGGTCCTCCACACACAACAATATCTTCAATTGCCCCCCGTAGGCCCGCATCAAAGATTGACACAGCCTCTTTGACATGTTCAGGTTGACAGGTCCGGAGCCCAAACACTAACTTAGCAACCCCCATGCACGAGCGTAACAAAAGGAGTTCACTTTGGGGGTCCCTCAAGTCTGGCAGGCGTTTCATAAGTTCAACCGCCCTCAAAGCTCTTTTAGTTGCCAAAGACCGAATAAACCCTGCATCCCGACTAACCGCTCCCCCCAAGAGTTTAACTCCCATCGCAGGCCTGCTAATCTCTCCAGGGAATAAACCCGACACTTTCTTCGAATCATTACATGACAGCCAGAAAACCTCTGTTTTTCGAATATTAAGCCTAAGCCCTAGAAACACCCCCTCTGAGCGAATAATGCCCAACGCTCTAGCGACCTCCTCAGCCTTACCAATAATAGTGCCATCGTCTAAATACCAAGCATGGAAGGGCAAGGAACAGGTCCCCTGCACCCTAAGGATGAGCGGACCGGTTTCAAACAGGGTTGGTTAACCGGGTTGGTGGAGAAAATTACGAACCGGTTTCAAACCCACAGTTTTGATCTGTTGCAAACCAACTTATACAAAATTAGTTTTAAACCAATTTGGTTTCGAATCGGTTTATTTGCCCACTATCAAGTAGTTAGGCTTTTATTTGTTGTTGGTTTAAAAAACAAAGAAAATAATAAACACGTGGACAAAACAGGAAAAAAGTCGTGATAGTTTTGTATGCTGTGGCTGTGGGCGCCCCCATTCACCCTTTTAATTTCTTCTGCAGCTGCTTCTTCTTTACACTTTCCATTTCTTCGTATCATATCATATCAGTAACCTAATCAATCTCTTCAATAATCAGATCCTTTGTAGTTGCTATAACTAATCACTCTGCATGTATATCCTCAACTTTATTCCTTTAATTTTACATCATATCATATCTGTCTGTTTTTCGATGAAATCTGGCATTTGAGATGACTTGATTCTAGTGTTCCTTCAATCGGATTGCATTTACTGTTTTACTGGCCTAGATTTACTGGACGATTACTTGATTTTGCACCAGATATTTGAGTTGTAGGTTTGTTGTTATGTGTATTGGACTGTCTGTACTTGTAGCTAGTTATTCATGCATTTGAATTGATTCGGCTTGTTCTTAATCGCTTCTGACTTGCCGTGATTTTAGATGAAATCTGTACCTGTTAGTTTATAGGCTGTTGTTTAGAAGCTCAATTACTCTATTAGTAAACACTAATTTCAAGTTTTCTTACTTACTGTTTACACATACCTTAATTACTTGATGCCATGGGTGTGTTGGGCTAAAACTTAATCAAAAACCCAAGCTTCGGATTCGAATTTTTGTAAAATATTCGGTTTCAGTTTTTCGGTTTTTATTCTGGGTTCAGTTCGGTTTTGCCATATGAGCTAGAAGATTTTGGGTTGAAAATTTTTTTTGGCCCATTTGTTAATTAATGAAAATAACTCATTGATTATTATACGTTTGGGCTAAAATATTTGAATTACATATTCGATTAAATTCTTAAAAATTACTTGCAATAGAAAGTAAAAGCTCTAAATTCCGTTCAGTTTTTTGGTTTTAATTACATGCAGAACCATAACCGAACCATAATAAGTTCTGTTTTTACAAAAATATAAGACCAAACCGTCGATTTTTGTTTTGATTCGGTTTTGGATCAGTCCTTTCAATTTCATGCATCCCGAGTTGATGGAATTTTCATAATAAGTTTTATCAATACTTTATGATAAGAGAATAATTAGCATTTGTTTTATTTTGACAATATTATCAGATTATTGTGAAATGCCATCACCATTGTGTTGATATCTCACGTGTGTCCTCATGAATTCGATATTATCAATATCATCATCTTCCCTCTCGTGCCTTCCATCACTTTCCCATAATCCTAAACCTTATAAGACTTATAAACAATTATCACAATTCTCTTTCAACAATAACCGGCTTTCGTCGCTTTCATTTCAATCCACTTTAACTCCACTTAAATCAACCGAAGGAACCGTTTCCGTCATCAACTTTGAGGATTTTGTGGAGAAAGATTGGTCATTTCTTGATGCAGATGATATTAATTCGGATCAAGTTTATAAACAAAATGTTGATAAAATAATATCTTATGGGAAAATTGGAGAAGATTCGAAGGTTCTGATTTCAACCGGTTCCGAAGGGTTTGTTGACCGAGTGGTGGAAACGTGTTCTTGCAAACAGCTGCTTGTTGTTCATGATTCTTTGTTTGCGTTAGCCTGCATTAAAGAGAAGTATGATAAGGTTAAGTGTTGGCAAGGAGAGTTGCTGTATTAGAGCATACGAAGTAGTTGGTTCGGTTCAGATTGAGACTATGATCTGGGACGGGCCAACCCGACTGTGTAAGCTTTGCTATATGAGTAGATGATTTAAATAGTCCAGGTTTTTTACTTTCCAAAGTTTGACAAAAGTTTAGAGTTTGGAGTAAGGGTATGAAAATTTACTTATGTATTATGATAACTAAGCTGTGGATTAAATACTTGTTTCATTAGGTGAAGTTTTAGTGTTTTACAAGCCACTTAAATGGTTTGGATCATCTGATATATCATGAAAACCCGTAAAGAGTACTGACCATAACATAGCCTTACACAAACCGAAACAATCTTAACACCATTTCATAATATATTACAGACTTAAAACCACCATTTCTTGTCCAAAACGTCCAAAAGCGAAAAAAAAAACAAAACGCCCATGGCGTGCATCAGTGTCCATTGACTAGCAGTTACCTCATACAAGGATTTGTCTGTTCTGTACAAGAGAATGACTTCTGGATTCGTAATGCCGTTAGGATTCGGGTTGGTCAACACCCGCAAAACACACGACACACAATTTAAGTATGAAACTTGAGGGTTTTACAATCATGGTTGCAATCGCTAGGCGGGCTGTGGGGTTGCAAGGATATTTAATCAAAACTAACTGAATTATAGATTTATATTTAATAACTTTACAAACTTATTGATCAGATTGAATAAGTATATTTTTTCAAATACTTGCATGAGCGCACAAAATTTAGACCGCCTAGCGATTTTTTGGTGATTTTAACAAACACCAGTTAAACAAAACAAATGAAGAAAAAAAGCAAATAAGAAATTAACCTTGGAGACTTTGTGTATTGCAGACCATTTCTCTTTTCATAGAGGATTTCTAGACCATTGGCGTCAATGTTTGGGTGAAAGATTTTAGTCTTAAATGTAACCTGAAGAAGATCACAACTAGGGGTACGTGGCAAATGGGTTGGGTTGAAACGGGTCATGGGTCGGAATGGGTCAATTAAAAAAACGGTTGTTTTGGCTATATATTGTATTTTATAGTATTGTCAATTGAAATTACTATTGACTGTGTGTGTTTGAGTGTGGTGTGTAAGTGTGTAATTGTATGAGATTTCCCTTTGTTAACCTCTAGTGAGATGACCATGAACAAGATGGAGTAAGAGAGTTATTTTATTATTTTCATCCTCCCCTATTACAAAGATAACATGCACATACTGGGGGAATCTTCCCTCCAGACCGTTGCTCCCTTGGGTCCTCTCTATTAACCACGGGTCCCTCTGTCTCGGGCAGGAAGCTAGCTATTATCCATTGGACACTCTTTTTCCTCCAAGATTATGTCAACCTCCCTTCTGTGATGCTCTGATCAACAAGGACAGGTCAGTTGTTAACCTTGGACCTTGTTTGGAGTACTTGGGTTGCTGGTGGGCTGGACTTCTTAGGCTCTATTTGGGCTATTCGACCTAGTCTCTTCAAGTCCCCCAGTCTATTATCGTTGTTATTTATGACAACGGTAATAGACTTGTTTCAAGTCCAACTTCCTTCTCATTCCTCAAGTCTTCTGGCCTGGGGCTGACAGTTTTTTGGGCTCCTTCATAGGCAAGGCCCACTGAGTCCCGGAGGAATCTTTTCTGGGACCGATACCCTAGGGTCTCGCCTATTATCCACTGGTTATTTCCCTCCCTCTCTTCCACGGGAGGCTTGCTTTTGTCTGCCGGGTATGTCCTTTGCTCCAGGAATACGTAAGCTCCAGCTCAGTCGGGTGCGAGACCAACATCGACTGGTCCCTCGTTGACCTTAGTCTTTGTCTTGGTGTGCATTGGGTATCCCTGGGCTGGGCCTTTTATCTTGGGCTCGCCTGTCTTGATGGTGCCTTTTAGGCTTTATTGGGCCAAATCCGGGGTAGTCTCCTCAAGTCCCCCAGTCCATTATTCTTGTTATTTATGACAAGGATAATGAACTTAGTCCAAGTCCGTCTTTCACTTCCTCTCTAGTACTCCCTTTCTTCTCTTCCCCCTGGGGCTGTGGCTGGCCTCCTTTTATCCGCTGGATATTGTCTCGCCTCCTGGAGTATGCGTGCCTTGGGACCTCCCCTAAGTTAGGTGCACCGTAACTTTTGGCCCCTTTAACTTGGTCTTTTATCTTATTATACCCTTTGTCCTTGGGCCTCTTTTCTTGGGCTAGGTATCATGTTCCTCACTTAATGGGTTGTGACCCAGCTCAAAGAGCCCAATTCCCAGGTAAGCTCTTCAAGTCTCCGCAGTCTATTGTGCTCGTTATTTATGACGAGTATAATGGACTCAAAAACAAGTCTATCTCGCCTAGATGGTTGTGAGTATCTATTATTTCATGTTGGAATGGGTGAGTACGAATGGAAGATCCCCACTTTTTATATAGCCCTAGGGGCATCTTTGATATAAAAATAATATCCATAGAACTATTACATGCTGGTTATTGTCCTAGGAGCTTTCTCCTGGGCCTTGTTTTCTTTGCCTTAAGCTTCATCCTTCCAACAACATGGCATGTCGCATGCGTTGTTCTGACCCTTTCTTTTGGGCTGATTCAACTAATTTATTCAGATCAATATGATAAGTCCTTAACCCCTTAGAACCTTTTACTTCGTTTATTTTCTTTGGGAGGTCTTTTAGATATTCTCTTTTAGACTTCCTTACTTTAGCGACCCTTAATTTGAGCTCGTGTTTGCTACTGGACCTATTCATCTTATCATTTGGGGAACCCCTTTCAAGGGTGACCTCTTCAAGTCTTCCCCGTCTACTATCCTTATAACTCATGATAAAGGTAATGAACTAAACTCTGCCCCGGCTCATCCTTACCTTTCTTTGTTTTATATTATCCAATCTCATTTCATCTTTTCAGCCCATTACTGGCCTACACTTGAACCGACAACATTTCTAAAAATGCCTCGCCTGCTTCTCGCAAGATGTCATGATACCTTCCGAATCGTCTTCTTTTTTCTTAACTGCTGGCTTCCTTTTCTCACTTTCAGAATTACATTTCCTATCTTCTTCTTATCTGGTTGGTAGGATGTTTGGTTGGAGTATCTAATACTCTCCAAGTATCTTGGTTTCTCATGGCTTTCCTGACTTGGTCTCTATCATGGGACGGAGACCCGTTTTCATAGAATTCTCTTATCGCCTACAGGATATGCTCATTCCTTTTACTCCTTTTAGACCCATTCCTTGGGCCAGTTTTGGTTGAGGTTCTCTTTTTATATTTTTGTTGAGGTAGATGATATTTAGTTTCCAAAACTCTTCTTGACCTGATTCTATTGACAATTTAAATCTACCACGATAGAAATACACGGTCCTTTTTCTGTTTATACTTATCAAATTTAGATCCAATAAGGTCGAGATAGCTAATTCATAAGGATCGAGCATATCTAAATTCATCACCCATGTGATGGGCCCGTCTTGGAACTATTTATTCAAGTCCCCCAGTCCCTTATGCCAATTATTTATGATTGGGATAAAGGACTTTAGGCCCCAATTTCTTTAACATAACCAAGAAAAGGTTAACTTTTGTTTATGGGGTAGTTATGTTGGTTGTACGTGATCTCTTTTTTCTTACTGAACAACCCTGCAAAGGTTGTTAGTAGACAATTAGCAAGCTATAACAATGATCATGTTGTTCTTGCTTTATTAGGATTGGACATAGAAACGACGATATAAACAATTTCAGCGTGATGATATATGTTGAAAATATATCAAGCCCCTGACATTAAGTATGATCATTCAAATTCTTTCATTATGTTTCTTCTGTAAGGTCTTGCCGGTTAACATAAACAATCGAGTTAAAAATGTTAGGGGACGTATATGTATGGTGTCCCCTTTAGTAGGAAATATATAAGTCGTGAGCCCTCTATTAGGGGCCATATCCCACTCGGGGGAATGTAAATTCTGAGCCTTTTAGAAGGGGCTATTTTCCTCTGAGGAAATTATAAATATTGAGCCTCGTGGATTGGGCTATTTTTGTATATGGATCCAAGCCCCTCAGCCGGGTCTTCCTTTCACACTTGTGAAGGAGAATTGATGTCATTTTCCCATCTGGGGGAGTTTTAAGTGTTGTGCCTCTTAAATAGGGCTTTATCCCATCTGGGGGAGTTATAAGTATTGTGCCTCTTAGAGAGGGCTTTATCCCAACTGAGGGAGTTATAAGTATTGTGCCTCTTAGAGAGGGCTTTATCCCATCTGTGGGAGTTATAAGTATTGTGCCTCTTAGAGAGGGCTTTATCCCATTTGGGGGAGTTATAAGTAATGATCGAACAATTATATTTGTTATTCATAAATATAAAAACATAATCGGTTTACTACATGTTAGAAGTGTTACACATGAAGGTTGATGGAAAGGGCTAATAGAAAGGACACCCCCTTCCTATATGCTGATATGGAAGCTTTTTTCACCATGGGAAACTATTGGAAGGTAAAGTGTTGCTACAGGAGGTTGTTTCCTTCCCTAGAGACTTTGTCATTCTTTGGAGGGGAATTCTTCTTCTTCAAAATGAAACTCTAGAAACATGATATGTGCTGTAGAAGGCTCTCCTTACTCATGGGAGGAACTTCTCAAATACTTCCTTCATCGAAAGGGGATTATTTTTCTTGAAAAAATCTGGAGGAGGTTCTTTTCCTTTGTCAAGAACTCCTGTCCAAATGATATTTTTCCTTCCTGAGTTGGGGGGGGGGGGGGGGGATTTTCAAACAACTAGTTAAATAACTAGAGGAGCTTTTCCTTTGAAAAAGATTCTTGTAATGTGGTATGGGGCTTAAGTATGAATTTTCTGGGGCTTTTGAAATGTAAAGTGTTGCTGATTGAGGCTCTTTCTCTCTTTATGGAATGGACCTTTCTTAACCACCTTATCCCCCAGAATGAGCTTCTTCTTCTTTGGATAAGCTCTTGCGATGTGATGTTTGCAAAGCTTGTTTCTTTAAAATCTTGCGGTTACGAAACTAATAAAATAACACTTTTTGAAGTTACTCTCCATATCTGAAACCTCATTCATTGCTTATAAGTCTTATATTATGCCAAATAATTTGATTCTTGTCATGTTTACCCAAGTTGGTTAACGAAGAATAATGATACGGCTTCCCTTTCCAGGGAAGGGACTTTCCATATCCCTTGTCGTTTAGATGGGGTTTATTCCCAACCTTAAGAAAAATCGCGGTCCCTCATGAGGGATTCTTCCTTCTTGAAAAAATAAATTCGAATCCGTATAAGTAGTTTCTCAAATTCGTCTCAAAATTTCATGTGAAACAAAATCAAGAATTGTCTCCCGTTTGGGGGGTTTGAGTATACAATATAAGTCATATAGCATGCATAAGTTGGTAAGACTTTTTTTTATAACTTTTAAACAGAAAATGATTATCAATTCAACAATTGTTTCTAATCATTTTGTATCATTAGCTTGTATTATTTTAATATCCAAATATATAATATTTTTCTTTAGCACCAACATTTTTATCTCTTTATTTACCCTTTATTTTAAGAAATGGTTATAAATAAAAAATGTTAAAATCTTGTGAGGTAAAGTGGGCACTAGGGGTTTGACCCTAGGGCATATAGGTATACAAAAAGATGTATGTTTGTGGGTGAAGTCACATCAGCTTTTAAAAATGCAGACTTCCCATCATTTTATTTGTTAAGCGTGAAATTTGTGTTTGATGGGTCAAACACACATGCTTCCCCATGTGACATGTCTCCTCTTTTGTCACACCCTCAAAATCCACTAACAGAATTTTACCGTCAGAGGGTGTGAACTGGCAGGATCGGAATCATCAGTTATAATCAAACCATAAAATAAAGTTTCAAAACCTCGAAAACGTTTACGAGTAATTAAATGCGGAAGCGTAAAAACCTTTAATCAAAAGTTGCGTCACACAGGACGACTTAAAACCAAAGATAACCATTAAAAATAAGTTTGCAGGACAAAAGCGTTTTCAATCAATGCATGTTCCTAAACCGCGCGCCCGCCTCGGCTACCTGAGAATAACATACTAAAAGTGTCAACACAAGGTTGGTGAGTTCACAAGTTATATAAAAATAAATCGTTTAGCGTTCGCGTTCAGCGTTACAGCGTTACAGCGTTTTGCGTAACAACGTTACGGCGTTTTGCGTTACCAGATAGTGTTATGTCAAATTATATATCGATAGGTAGCTAGTCTATACAACAAGTATTACTAAGTGTTCGACACCGAAGCTGACTCGTTTAATAAGTGCCTTGTCACCAGGTCCTCCAGACCATGGTACATGTTAGCCAAAATTACACCCGCTCGACCTCCAGTCGAGTTTAGCGTTGGGTGGGGTTTGTCAAACCCAGTAGTACTACTCAACAGTGACTCGCTATTCTAAATATTAACCGGTTCGATGTGTAGGACGTCAAATATTTCGTTTGCCACTTAGCCTTTACAAGTGATATATAATTTATAACAAAATCTTAAATGCGTTGTGGAGTATGTTATCTCCCCCAAGTGAAAAGCGTTTGAAAACAGTTTAAAGAGGGGAAAGTGAAACTCACTGTTTGCGAAGAATTTCCCAAAATAAATCACCAAGATGCGCGTCACCGAAAAACTCTCTCTAACGTTCTAAAACAACAAAGAGATTTTTCTAAGTGTCGGAATATTATCGAGTCTCTAGACCCGGCACATAATACCTATGCACATAACATGTTTCGTGTTTCGTTTGTGAATCGTGTGTGACTTTAACAAGTGTTTTTGTGACACATCACATGTCTAAGCAATCATATACGTGTCATGTATTCATAACGTACATTACTAGCAATTATTCCCCGTAAGGGCATTTTGGTCAACAAATAACAATTAACTAGCCATTATTCCCCATAAGGGCATTTTGGTCAAATTATGACAATCAATTAGCAGTTATTCCCCGCAAGGGCATTTTAGTCAAAACATGACAATTATCTTGCAATCATTCCCCTCAAGGGCAATTTGGTCAAAACACGATAATAAATTAGCAAGTATCATATTTCATGCATTTTCACAAAACTCAGCAGCTAGTTTCACCAAGACAGAAATCCTACTAGAAATATTGTACTATTTTACCGATCATAGCATCTCAATTAATTTACCAAAAATCATCACAGAAGCACATACGCCTTAGGTTTCCAGAACATATTTTATTACATTTTTATTCCTCATAGTTTTCTCACAATCATCAAATCATTACAGCAAACTAATAACAGTCAAATTCATGCGCAACAGAATGTTATTTGCAATTCCCGTTAAACGAAAAATCTAATAAATGCAAGACCACTTGGGTTAGGTTCCTAACTCAATGAGTCAACTTCCAGGAGTGGAACCAACCCAATTGGTCTCGTAGTTCATGAGATATAACATTTACAACATAACCTAACAGCAGGTCTAACAGCTCAGCTTTGCACAATGTTTTTGTAAAATCATAAAAGTTAACTTCTACTTGTCCAAAAATTACAAGTTTATATTCTTTAAAAACTAGACTCAGCCTAGTTTACTGTAGTACCAACAATCTCAACCAATTTTCATGTTTACACTTCGTTACAGTCACTTAAACATTAAATACACATTCTGTCCAGAAACTGTTTGCATCCAAACTCAACATAATAACAACCTATGAACTATCATGCATTCATATGACCCTCTAGACTCCATAAACACCATCCATGCACATCAATTACATGTTACATACTTGATTAGGGTTTGTGTTTGAACTCAAATCAAAGACACAACAATTTACATGCAACAAGATTCAATCTAGTTATCAAATCATCATCAATCAACAACAATCATGTTAACTTCATACATACATGAAATCGGCTCATCTAGGGTTTTCAATTAACCCATTAAACATCAAAATCAATCAACAAGAATGTATAGAATAATCAAATATACCTTCCTAGCACCTAGTTCTTCAATCAACCACTTGATTTGATGTTGTATGTGTGTGTATTGATGGACGGCAGCCAAGGGTTCACAAGGAAGGAGGCCGATCGGGATTTGGTGTGGGAAAGAAAACAAGTTAGGGTTAAGTTAATGATATATTTATAAACATAACAAGTTACACTCAAGTCCCTCCACTTCTAAGTATTACTTTTCTAGCCTAACTAACTTGTTTTCATCTTGAGTTAACGTTTATAACCATGTTATCACATAACACATAAGTCTAACACATAATTATCACATAATTATTATTTTGACGTTTTTCGTTTATTTATCAATCGTTCGCGTCAACTCGTTTGCGTTTCGGTGCAAAACCCGAAAGACTACACATGTAGTAAGTGTTAAGCGTTATTTAAACCCTAGTTTAAATGTAATGAAGTGTGCGTTATAGATTTAGTGATCTTAAGTTTGAATTGACGGAGTTGAGTTAACGGAGTTAACCTGAAACTGACGATTGTCACATCTTTTGCAACACATCCATATTAAATTAATACTTTTACAAAAGTGAATTTCCCAATCAGGTATATGTAGGCTTTGACCTCATTTTTCTTTTCTTTTTTCCTTCTTTTACTTTTACTTTCACTTTTACTTTATATTTTTAGAGGCCCTATTGCATGATAATTTTAATTAATTAATTTTTTTTAACTAACATTCGCTCTGCAGAAGAACGTAGAGTACATAAATGATAGTGACGCAAACATTATTGAGTACATAATTTTTTCTTTTTATTTACTTAGTTAATAATAACATTAAATGTATGCGGATTATATGGGAAGATAGTAGTTTAAAAAAATAATGTGTGCAAAGAGAGAGTAACATTCTGCATGGTCTTTTCATAAATTAATAACCCCTGCTTTTACTTTTGCTTTCCCTTCACACGGTCAGAAACTACAACCATGTTTTTACTAACAAACAAAAGGAATCTTTGACTTTGAAATAAATGATCGAGTTTATTACTTAATAGTCAGTAATAATACCTGATGAGTATCCCTTAAATGTTACCGGAGAGATTGTGAACATTGATGACATGGACCGTCGAACCATAACGTGTGTCGCTAGCTCGTATATGTTAGTTCAATCACGAGCATCGACGAGTTTCCCTCTCATAGGCCGAAAGGGCTTCGTAGCACTAAAAGTCAATCTAGTTTGTTGATGAAAGATTTGAATAGCTTGCGGCTGTGATATCTTCAACTTCCCTATCGTATTTGTTTTCGAACGAAACTGCTCCACTGGTGTTCTTATATCTTCCAGGTATGGATGTGCACTTGTGGGCACTGTGGACTTGGTGACGGGGCTGGTTCCGATGGAACCGGGGGTGGTGGTTGCGGTGGCGTGTCGCCGGAGTTTTTGAAATTAATAAAAATAGGCGAGCATGTGTTTTACTGGTTGAAAGCATTCATCATGTATGACTTTTCAAGACTCGCCGGAGAATATTTCAAGGTTCTTGACTTCATGAAGGATTCTGAAGAGTCAGAAAAAGATCCCGACGACGGAAAGGACGCCTGAGAACCTAAACCGGGTTGGAGCTTATTTACCGTAATAGTGGGTGAACAGCTCATAGAACCTTTTGCCTCAAGGTACCGGTGGCGGCAGTGTATTTGATGGTGGTCATCGGCCATTATTTAGAGGTTGTGGGTGGAACCCTTTTGCCGGAGCTCAAGGTCCCACGGATGGCGCCAATGTAGAAACCCCAATTGAAATCACTATTGACTGTGTGTGTTTGAGTGTGGTGTGTAAGTGTATAATTGTATGAGGTTTCCCTTTGTTAACCTCTAGTGAGATGACCATGAACAAGATGGAGTAAGAGAGTTATGTTATTATTTTCATCCTCCCCTATTACAAAGATAACATGCACATATATAATGTCCTGGGGGAATCTTCCCTCCAGACTGTTGCTCCCTTGGGTCCCCTTATTAACCGGGTCCCTCTGACTCGGGCAGGAAGCTAGCTATTATCCATTGGACACTCTTTTCCCTCTAAGATTATGTCAACCTCCCTTCTGTGATGCTGTGATCAACAAGGACAGGTCAGTTGTTGACCTTGGACCTTGTTTGCAGTACTTGGGCTGCTGGTGGGCTGGACTTCTTAGGCTCTATTTGGGCTATTCGACCTAGTCTTTTCAAGTATAGCATTGTCGGCTCAGCTTCCAGAATTTTCTCTTATGAGTTATGACCCACTTTCTTAAATTATATATACAAGTGGAGTAATATTGTAATTACTCTACTTAATTCCCACGTTAATTTCATTTATACGTTAACTTTCCCTTCATATATAATGTGGATATGCTTTTATATAGAAGGCCGATGATGTTGTGTTTCATTGCGGAAGCTCGGAAATTAATTATTTGCTTATACTGAAAACTGACATTATATTAATATTTAATTTATGATATCATCAATCATTAGTTTTGACTATAGATATTGAATTTATGGCATGTGATGCATCGTCAGCTACGTACATTAATTCTTGTGGCAACTCCTGGAAGATGAGTTGACTTATTGGATTATAATTAATTAATTAGTGGATATGAGTTCAATTTTCAAACAGGTCTTCGTTAAGGTGATCTTTTGTCTTGGCTATGGAGGGTTTTCATGTGGCATTGGAAGAAGAATGTCAGAAACGGTAGTTGCGGGTATGTTTACAGGTGCTCGTAGCCTCGTATTAGTCAAGATGGTTTTTCTTTGTCATATTTATATTATGCGGTATGTGGTGTTAATGGGGGAATTGTCTCAAGAGAATATGAATGCTATTGTACTAGTTACTAAATGAAGATGAAGATGAAGGAACGCTTCTATCTGAAGAAGAAGAAGAAGAAGACCAGCGATGATGATGAAGAAGAGGACCTGATGAAGATGAAGAACGTGGCTGTAATTTTTATGTTAGGATAAATTGATTTTTAGATAGGGTAAATATAATAACAATAGAAGATTGGCAAAAATAGTCTTCAAGTTATGTCTTAGTTAACGTCAGTTAGATGGAGGGACTCAACGTTTACAGCTTTTTAAACGTCAGGGATTCCAGTAGGCCATTTTTTTTTCGGGGATGCATAGTGACTCCGGTAAAATACCCCAGGGACTCTTTCACTACTTTTCTCTTATTTCAAACTTGATAAAACAAAATTTAAAGGCTTATATGTGTGGGTAGAAGTACTCCCAAGTCTTTTCTAATGATATTGGTGGGTCACATGTGACCCGAGAATATATAGCGTAAGTCTTTTTATTCGTTTTAATCTTTTATGAAATAAAAAGAGACATGTTGTGAAACAAGCCTAATAGCCAAACATGTGAGAAAGAGATGTAGGGAGAAAGATGGAGATTTCATTAATATGATGTGTATAAAAATAAGATACAATAATATGTATATATAGGAAAAGATAACTTGGAGAATAAGCCTAATCTATATTAGGTATTGATAACCATAATAATATATATATTTATAACACTCCCCCATGGTTATCAACTCAATACGCTTGGACATGCTGCCTCATTAAAAACCTTGCTAGGAAAACCCAGTGGGACAAAACCATAGCTAAGGGAAAAAGAGTGCAGCGCGTATTGTCTCCCCCTGATTTATATATCCTTTAAAATGGTAAATATAGATCTTATGTGAAAGTTACCCAAAACTTTTGTAGTCAATCATTTACATTTTCGTCCTCGACATTTGAATCTTTAAGTTGAATAATGTTGTATGATCTTCACGTGAAAACTTCTATTGCTTCATCTAGTAAACACTATGATTCTGTTGTGTTTCTCTGCATCAACAAGACGAACCAAACTTGTTTTGATGTGTTATTAAATATATAAAAACATCTCTTTCATACCTGAAATACATGCTTTAACCTATTCTGATGTCTCCTAGCAAGGCACATGCCGATAAACATAAATAAAGAAAATAATAATCATATATTGCTAACAGTACAACATAATGCATATATGCATTTAATTATAGTATTTTCGAACCAATAATATTTCATATTTAGATAGGAAATTATAAAGAGTCATTGTGTGACATCCTTTAACGTGCTAAAATAATTAAATTTGTCCATGGTAAAATGTCTCAACATTTCATAGATCTTTGATGGATTTATAAACATATAAATATATAATTACACATATACTCGAACTTGTCAAGGTCTTTCAAAAAGAATTTTCTCTTTAAAAGCTCATAATTTTCTCTCGGTGACATATCATCATTGTAAACTGTGATTATAATGCACTTTTAAGAGTGAAATTTTGATAAAAATATGGCTAATTATACCCAACTTATCTCCCTCTTTATCAAAATATCTCTTGATTTGTGCCAAGCTCAATTCGAATAGTTTAGTTCATACGTAATAAGCATAAATCCATGCATTTACCAATCCATCATGGACTTCTTTTCTACTTGACAAATTATGCATACGCATTCACTCTATCAGGATATTTGCTGCATAAACTTGCTCATTAACACATCACTTTGTATCACATATCAAAATCCATATTGTACAATTTCTTTGTTTATTGAGATATTGTACTCATAACATGTATTCTCTTTTATGTGTATGCTTATTGATGCACATAGTTAACTAATCTTTCAAGTATACAATTACCTTAGGAAACTTTTCAGGATTTCCATCTATATTCAATAATCGTAAAGTATCAAATATGACTCTATACACAACAATCATTATGTTCTCGAGTTAACTTACTTACATGATTTGATAATTCAAATCCTTCATAGATTTTCTTGTAAACTCTCAGTATCAATTGAATAACAATATTTATTGGACGCATATCAATTCTCTTTTTATATTACCAGATTTAGTTATCGGAAAGTCATTGCTTCCACCATTGGAGAATGTGTCTCCTCAATCCTCATAATTAATCAAGGGTCTTTGCAAAAAATTTTGTGCCATCAATTTTGTTTTATATCAATTGATGAGTTTTCATAACTCATATACAAGACCCGTTTGTATCTAACACATTTTACAACTTTAGTTGTACGAACTGCGGTCCAACAAACTTTCCGTTATTTAGAGAATTCAACTCTGCCCTGTTTGCGTTTTTCCACTTTGGCCAATCATTTTTTATAGGCGGATTTAGAATCTTGATCCTCATCATTATTTCAAGCGCTAATTATATATATAAATAAAATTATAATGGCGTCGACTTTATTTCGATTCCATATATCTTTGTAGTCATGATACAATATAATTTATTGAGAGCTCTTTGTTTTCAGGTACCTAAGGTTCTTCAAGAACCATCATGCCTAATCTCTTTCAAGAGACCTTTTACTGCACCTTGACTTGACCATCTTTATTACTTGCTCCAATTTTCGAGGGAATTTTAACTTTGGAACCGATCAATCTACCACGCTACAAGCGTGCATTAGAATTATTATCAATTTGCGTTTGTCCTTCCGGGACATTTATTAATTGGAGCATTAGCAGTTCGTATAGGTGTCTTAGCTAGACACTCTCTTTTGGTCAGTGAATCATATGTTAATTCATTCGTTGATCTTTATTCATGAATTATCCTTTGAACTTTTAGTTCATATAATTTAGTTTGAGGATCAATGATAATTCATTCCAACTAAATTTTTTTTCCAACTGCTTTAAATCTCCCCCCTAATGTTGGGAATGTTTATTCACTAAAGTGAAAACTAATGAGTCATAAGCAAATATCTCATTAATTGCTCTAAGTATTTAATCATATATAATATTTAATACCGACATATATTCCCAACTTCCTTTGTGTTCTCATCTTTGTGTCTTGTGGTGGATTAATTTCAGCATATAACACATACGAAATATTAGATGAGAAATATTTGGTTACTGACAAAAAACCAATTGCAATGGGGAGGAAGTATCATAACTTGTTGGCTTGATGTGAATTAGTTTAAAGACTGTAAAATCATATGTACTTAAATACAAACATGAACCTTTGCTCTCGTGATGATTCCCTTTGCAACGAATTATAGACGTTGAGTAATCGTCTTTAACAATACAATTTATGTAAGAACATAATATGTTATAAAGTTCAACACTTATTCCAATGATTATTATTAACTTGGGAATCAAAATTCATTATTATAACCGAATGTAAATATACCAATATGGAATAATATGCTTGCAATCTTATTAGCTAAGCCATAGATCATGCAAACATGAAGTTGAGATCTTGATAACCATTTAGACGATGCATCGATTTTCGAAACACCAAATGGTATCATGTTAGGATATGTGTATCATTTTCTCAATTCCATAACATCTGAGGATTCACACCCTCCTTCAGTTGGTAAATAAATGACTTCCCTCGAGAGCAATATTACATGTATAATGAAGAATCTTTTGGTTCCTCAATAAATTTCACATCATTGACTCAGTGTGGTCTAACCGGTCACGCCATAAGATACTCATGATCCATAAACTTTAGGTTTATGATCGTATATGTATCAATGCTTCTTTAGTACAAGATTGTAAGTATGATTGAACATTGTATTATCGTTTCAAACGATCATGTGATTTCACTTTTGTATTTCCAGATTTTGTTCTCATATATGATCAATCTCTTTGCCACATGTGGTGGGCGATCTCATTATTAACATGACCAACATTATAATTCCGATAGTCGATCTCATTATTAATATAATCATTGTTACAAATTTTCTATTATGTCCATGATCGCAACAATTAGTGCGTATTCACATTCACTTTGGGGAATGATATCAAACCAAACACTTGTCCTGGTTTATTCATAATTTTCTCGGACATAGATAAAAAATCACTTCAAACCCTTCATACGTTTTAATGATATGCTACTTCATGAACATATTTGAGGTTTGACAAATGAATAATGGTCTTAATCTTGTGTTTTCTCATAATAATCTTCTCTTCATATAAAAAGTACCGAGAAGTAATTACATGAATGAGTCATGCAAAAATTTATCATGCTATATTTTATAACCTTCAATAATAAGAGTTAGGAAGAATGACACTTTAGGTGTCATATCTAAGCATAATTATACTCTTTCATGGGAGTAATATAAACAAAACTTTGGTTTAATTGTTCTATTCAATACCATGTATATAAATAAATAATAGCATATAAAGTGCAATGTACACATAAAGTCAAATTATACAATACATGATATTATAGCATGTCAACACATATACTGAGTTATAATAAAGCTTTACTAAACAAGTTAATTCATTTTCATCAACTACAAATATATAGGATTTATGTATTATTATCCTACCATGGTATAACCAATCAAAAATATATCAAACGTAAAAAATAAAAACTGTCACGCGAAATATAAGGAGGATGCAAACACATATAAGACGTATCATGATGAAACTATATGATACAAAGAACCATTACTAAAATAAATAATATGTCATATTGTGATAATATCATGCTCAGTTATCAAAAACTTGGTGGTTCATTTTATATTGTTCTATTATGCAATTAAGTAAGAAAACATATCACAAATAGGCGTTTAGTTCATAAATCAACAATTTAAATGCAATTTAAGAGACATGATAAAGTTCATATCAACTCTATTATGTTATATTGGTTTGATCATTAATTATTGCATATGTAATTGAATAACAAACACAACAAATAGATTAAAAAATAATTTTATTGCAGTAGCATATTAGAACCAATATTCGTAAATCAATCACTTGATTTAATCCATCTAAATTGTTACAGAAAATTTGAAAAACTATAATAATTAAAACTAAACTTGCATGGTACATAACTTTGCAATTAAGATTTGTCATTATGTCTGTAATGAAATACTCATTGTGCACGGAACTCAAGTTGTGCATTTGTATACGTTTAGGAGAACTTTAGGTTTTCGATAACATATGTGAATGTTCTGACAAGTCATCTTGGATTTTAAAATTATTGTTTTATTTGTAAATTTTTGTAAACTTATTACATAACCTTATTACAAATATAAAAGTTGCGTATATAAATGTGAATATACATTTAGAATAGAAAATTCGCATCGCAACGGAAACGTACGGTGCTAATCATGTGTCAAAAAGATCATAAGCTGGGATAAATTAAACATATAAATGCTTTATTTTTATTAACTTTAATAATTTATTTGCAAATTAAATGTGGCATCCTATAAAAAAAATAAAAAATAAAGATCATATTAAGTTAATTAGAAATAATATGATTAATAAATTAGAGAATATACCAGTATAATGTATTAAGTATTTAAATGTAATTTAACTTGTTTTAGAAACAAATAAATGCCAACTGAAAATCTTGTAATCGAATATTTATTCAAACTAACCATAAATTTGCATAAATTCAAAACAAAAACTTCTTAATCACCTAAACCTCTTTTCTCTTTAGGAAATCAAAGACTTTACACATTTATAATATTCGACTTAAAAAAATTATACGGGACCCTAGTTCCAATGTATTAATACCTGGTTTCCAATCACCCTCCAAATCTCACGAAATCAAAACCAAACTATTTGATTTGCTAAACAATGTAAAATTTATAATTGTATTAGAAAATAGTAAAATAAATCTAAATTTAACTCACAATCATATAAATTACAATATTGATTATTTTGAGAGTTATAATAAAAAGTAAAACAAGTAAAAGTTAATTAGATGCTACTTACCTCATGATGATGTTATACGACTACAAACGCAACTCGTGCTGATAAGGTGTTGTGAAACAAGCCTAATAGCCAAACATGTGAGAAAGAGATGTAGGGAGAAAGATGGGGATTTCATTAATATGATGTGTATAACAATAAGATACAATGATATGTATATATAGGAAAAGATAACTTGGAGAATAAGCCTAATCTATATTAGGTATTGATAACCATAATAATATATATTTATAACAAGACAAAGATTGTCATTTCTTAACCTATATATGTTCGAGGGGGTTCTAACAATTTTAAAGGCTTAAAACATTAATGAAAACTTCGGGACCATTTTTCAAATTTCATTGTTTATGCATACTTGATTGATAATAATAAGTTTTTTTTTGTTTTTTTTTTTCTTTATGAAACACACTAGCTTTAGAGCCCGTGTAACACACGGGATGATCTAAATAAGTAAGTTACAAATAAAGCTATACATAATGTATATAGAAAAATGTATTACACCTATGCTTGTATCATTATACATAAATTGATTTTATTTATATCATAAAATAATTTTTCCGAAAAAAATTAACTTAATAAAAAAAATAATAATGCACGTGCAAAAAGATACCCAAGAACACTCAATCTATTGAATATATATTCTCGGTATCATATATGTATAATTGAAACAAATTTGGTTATGAACTAATTACGGAGAATACTTCTCATATAATAATAGTTTTGAGCTACACCATTAAAACTATTTTGATAAGTTTGAGGGGCTTCTCGACTTTGCCAATTGAAAAAAAAACATGTTAACCCGTTTGATTTTGTGAATGTTTTACTTCACTTGAGCATAATTTTGTTTGACATGTTTCACATAAAACATTCTGATAACTATTCAAGGAAAAGCCAATGCTGACACAAATGCCTCTAATTTGATAAAAGTTAGAAGCATTGATATGCCTGGAGGTGGCATGTCGGAAGTGTTTGTCATTTTTCTTAAATTTTAGCAGTCATGAAAAAAATACTCAATGTGCAAAATCCTGAATCTTTTGACTATTTCCAAAAATCTCCTTTAAAATAAATTCGAATCTCAATCATATTTAAAATTCTAACTTTAATTTGTTTTACATTTTCAAGTCAAAACTTTGAACCCGTAAGACGATAAATCTATTTGCATTATCAAATTTTTAAAAATATTTAGATTACCCTTTTTACCCGTAACAAATTTGAGTCAAATGTAGTTAATTTATACCAAATGATTTATTTGCGAACTTTTAACCCGTAACAATCAAATTTAAGTTCCACAAAAAACCCGAAACAATCTTTAATAAAAAAACCCCAAAAATCTAAATATGATAAACTTTATTATATTTGAAAGTTATTGGTGTATACTATTCTTACAATTTAACACATATATGTATAGTTAACTAAATTAACCGAATAAACTAAATAGATAGATTTAAATCATATATTTATAATTTATAAATTTATATGACAATGCACAATTAAACCAATAGATAAATGGATTTATTTTTAAAAAAATGGATAAACTTTTAAGCGTATATTTATAATTTAATGATTAAAAAATTATTAATAAATTGAAATCATATTATAGTTTTTTTTGTTTTTTTATTTACAATCTTCAACAATATACATAGCATAATATGTTAATGATAACATTTAAAATTATATTATTTTCAATATTTAGCAAACACATTTCGTTCTTGATTTTTGGTTTTCACCAAGTATGTTGTGAAGTATATTCTAACAATGTATAGTAGCATAATATGTATATAGTTATTTTTACAAAAGTGTATAGATATAATATAAATAAAGTTTAAAAGAAAAATGAATAAATTAATCATGCAGTTAATATAATATAAATAGAGTGTAAAAGGAAAGTGAATAATTATTGTTCTATGTCATATATTAGTTTTGGAGGGAAACAAATTGTGATGATTAACCAAAAACTGACACGTGTCTACAATTATTTTACTTTATTAAAATAGGTAGATCTAATAGACTAATACTCCATCCGTCCCATTATAAGTGTCAAGGTTTGAAAAACACAAAGTTTAAGGTGGATTGAATGATTATTTTTTTTCTTACCAAATGACAATAATGCTCTTGAAAAGTGGGTCCATCAATATTGTTTATTAATGTTAGTTGTGTGTGTTTAAGGGTAAACTGGGAAATTGGCTAATAAATTTTGAAAAATGGACATTTGTAATGAGACAAATAAAAAAGGAAATGTGGACACTTATAATGGGACGGAGGGAGTAGTACATTAGTGAATTAGCTTTTTGTTTCTTATGTATTTACTATCAACTTCATAGCATTAGGGTGGAACCCGCCCTTTCCCGATCTACCGCTGAATTATGCTTGGTTTTGAATTGGCCGGGAACTCAGAGGCGGATGCAGCCCATAGAGAGGGACATAAACGAATAAATAAAAATAGTAATAATAGTAAAATATTAGTATATGACCCTAACAAGACGAACATAAATGAACCTAACCAGACACACGTAAACAAATAAATGAACATATTACCGAGCGTTCACGAACATGGCCTCTGTTTGTTTTTGTTCATTAAGCTTACATAATGGATTTTTTTTGTACATGTTCATTCATATATTAAACGAACAAAGGTAAATGCACTTGACCAAAAGTTTGGTGGTATTGTAATAATATAACGGATGATGGATTGAATTGATTGGTAAATTACTTAGTATGAGTTTCAGAAGCCATCAATGCATGTACAGTAACCATTATTTGGTAAAATATTTGTATTTGATCCAAACCCAATGCAAAGGTGAGTGTGAGTATGTTAAGTTTACGTTTAGTTTGAGTGATTAGTTTGCCTATTTTAGTATAATAGATGGGTTAGGGGTCACCGTAAAAGTGTTAAGAAATATAATAAAGCAGAGAAAGAGTCAATCTTGGTTGAGATCAAATTTCGTGTCGTGTTCTTGGCAGTTGACACTGCCACCTTTGAATCTAAAACTATATGATTTCTCCAACAGTCTCATAACTTCATTAACTTCTGTTCCATAAATGAGTTTAATATAAAATCAGTAAGTGTTCATGTTTGTTGTATTCTAAGTTTTTAAAGTGTGTATGATGAGTAAGATAGGATAGTGATCATACCGATGCCTCGTGAGTGTTTATGGACTTGAGTGGGGCTGCGAAACCTTCAAGGGAACCTAAGAATACTTCCACAAATGTTTGGTTCGGTGTCAAGAGCATGACATCTCTTAGAATTATGAGAAATGAAAAAGTGTGATTATAAAATTTGAACAAATTCATAATTTAACAAACTATATAGATCTAGCTAATTATCAATGCCAATTACATCAAAACTAAACTCAAAATACCTAATCTACTTATCAAGAACATTAATGCATATTTAAAAAACAATCAACATTACAAGAGTTTGTAAAGATAAAACAAACTCGAGTTGAGTTATCAATTTTTTGTTATGAAAAATAATTGTTTTTGATTTGTAACAGTGATGTTTTGTGAAGCTGTTTTCGAATATCTAATATCAAATGGTTGTATGTGTTCTGTTGTAGCTATGCAATAAAGAAGAAAGATGAGATTGAGAGAGTTGCTAAGGCAAATCGTTAAGTTTTACGATGTTGTTTCAGTTTGGATCTTGTGAATGAACTATTGTTTTGAGAAAAACAGGTTTAGCATGGATTTTGGTTTAGCTTTTTTGTTCTTTTTTGTGGTGCATTTTGTTTTTTTTCTTGGTGTTGATGTTTTAATCGAACACTATATGTTGGTATGTTTTGACCATACAATAATACTGTGTTAGAGTATTCCCAATTCATTCTTCAAATTAAAAGTGGACGTAAAAAAGAAAAAAATATTACTGTTCTTGATTAAATTTGGATAAACACATTGTTCTCCTCTATAATTTTTTAGTAATTTTTTAAAGTGATTGTGAGTGAATGAGAGAGAAAAGATAATGATAAAAGTATAAAAAAAATTAATTGAAAATGAAAAAGAATAGTGTTTTAATGTAGTTATATAGATGAAGATAGAGAATGGATTGAGAATGCTCTTATACACAATAGAAATTGCAACGATGGGTGTGTTTGTTTGTTTTTTTTTCTTTCAAATATTATAATCTAATTTAACTACTATATTAAAGTAAAACATAGTTTTCACATGGCATTTAACTAAACTACCCACATATAATTCCACATCAACAATTTCTAAAATTATAATTTATACATTATTTAATTTAAACTATCTATTTAATTTATTTAATTGCTAACAAAGTTACAAATATAACTTAAAATGGTGTATCAAATGAAGTAGAGAATAAATTAAATTTTCTTTTTTGCATTTTTATTTTTATTATCCGTGTATTACAAACTCATCTTATTTGCAGCTCTAAAACTGAATTTACAATGTTTTATAATCTAAATAAAGCAGTAGTGTCTTCATAAAAAGACATAAATGAAAACGACATGACCAAAATACAAACGAAAATCGATGGTTTGGCCAACTAAGTGTATAGATTTTCATTATTACTTTTGAATACTAAGTAATTTATGAGAGTAACAGGTAGAGCATGTCAAATATTATAGCTCAAATGTGTATTAACCATTTAAATATTAGCTAAAAACAAAAATTATATCTAAATTCATTTGGATAAAAAAGTGCCCAAAATTTTCAAATCCAAATCCGAAAGCAAAACCAAAATCAGAGATAAACACCGGACCCTTTCAAAACATTATAATTTCTGGTTTTGGTTTAGTTTGGCTTGTTTTGAACTGAAAACCTACTCAAACCAACTCATACATATTGCTAAAACAAAGTATAATTTTTAATTCATCAATGAAAATTTTCTTTACAACTGATGAAAGGTTACCGGTCAATAAACTAAAATATATTTGGTTTGTTAGGCACCTAATCTTACATGCGAAACCATCAAAACAACGTAGTTTTGATAAAAAGTTTCTAAAAATATCGTTTTTTTTCTTTTGTGATTCTCTTTCTTCTTCCTTGAATTTTGTAAATTTAGAGAAAACCCATGATTTGTACTTTACATGGGTATTATTGTCATTTGTTAAGTAAAAAAAGTAATCATTTAGTCTACCTTGACATTTGTGTTTTTTAAATAATTACACTTTTAATAAGACGGATGGAATATATTTTAATCGTACGCCTTCATCTTATGCTTTCATCTACAATGATAAATTGTGAGTTGGGTGGTTTTTCTCTAAATTTACTAAATGCAAGGAAGAAGTAATAGAATCAAGAAAGGAATAAAAACGGTATTTTTAGAAACTTTTCATCAAAACTATGTAGTTTTGATGGGTTCAAGTGTAAGGTTAGGTACTTAACAGCCTCATATTTACTTTTCATATATATATATATATGAGAAAATAAAAATGAAAACATCTATCCCATAAAACAAATACAAGAAAAAACAACAAACAAAGAAATAGAAACTCCATTTATCTTTTATATACAAAAATAATGAAAAAATATCTCTTTTTATATTAAAAAATAACCAAAATAGATGTTTCTGAGAATTGTATAAAATTACTAGGTATTAGCCCGCGTATCTCGCGGGTAACTTTAATTTTTATTAATTAATATGAGCTAATAATTTGGTGGATTAAATTTTAATTTTGTTTTGAATAGTGCATTGGAATAAACAAAAATTTGCTTATCTAGCATTTTCAATTAAATACAGTTATGCCAAAGATAATAAGTATATATAGTTAAAGCCCGTAAAGTAAAACATATGAGATGCACAACTCTTACTAAATGCTAACACACTAAAAACATACGCCTAATCAAGTACATATGTTGAACATACAAAAACAATTATATAATATAATTATTATGAATTAATATGATTTTACATAATAAAATTCTTCTTTTTCAGTTTATTAGCGTTTTAGAGTTTAGCCACCAACAGGCAACACACATTAAGGACATGGCCTACTTTTAAGTACATGTCTTCAAATCTTTCTTTAGGAAACCTGGCTTCTATGTTCTTATCTTCTTTGAATTTGAGTTCACATTACCTTCTCTCTAAACATTACATTTTGGATGCTTTTAGGTCACTAGTAAGCCAAACCGTTCTTAATGGTTTTTGTTGTTGTCCTTGTTTCTGCTGAACGGTCAACGATTATTCAGTAAACTCTTTGATAAAGAGTTGATAAAGGACAATGTACATTATGATGTTGTCGTCTAATAAATTGTTTTAAAAAGTAAACAACAAACAGTTTTCTCACATCATTAGTAACATATCTCTATTCCACTACGTGAATATTGACCTTCAGCCACACGAAAAAAGTGTGGCCGTAGGCCTTTAGCCACACACATTTGGTTCAGGTCATATGTGGCCAAAGGTCGCGACACCGTGGGTATGATATGGCCACACACAGTTTTTAGTGGCCTTATGTGGTAATAAGTGTGGCTAAAGGGTACAGGCATTAGTTGCTGGCCATCAAGAAGCCTCTCCAATAAGTGTGGCTAAACAGTAGAAAATGGCCACATGACTATTTACTATGAGTGACCATTGCACGTATAGAGCCACATGAATTTTATAATAATGTGCCCAATAGTGTTGTGTTAAGCGTGCATTGTGACCTATACCGTGGGGATATAGCAAAGCAATGGTCACTTAAATTTAATAATAGTGTGGCTAATTATATTATATAGAAACTGGATATTACATTAAAAGTGGCTAAATATGTTTACTTGCCACTCAAACACTCATTTGTAGATTATAGTGTGGCTATTGTCTTACCGTTTGTCACACATAATGCTTTTCTTAATTTAAAGTGTGGCTATTATCAAACTTTTCGTCACACATAGTGAGGTACTGTGTGGCTAATCATATCATATAGACACTGGAGGTTATTGTCAATGTGGCTAAAAATGTGAACTTGCTAGTCAAAAACTCTTTTGTAGTTTGTGGTGTGGCCATTATCTTACCGTTTGTCACACATAATGCTATTCGTAATTTAAAGTGTGGCTATTGTCAAACTTTTCGTCACACATAGTGAGGTACTGTGTGGCTAATCATATCTTATAGACACCGGAGGTTATTGTCAATGTGGCAAAAAATGTGAACTTGCTAGTCAAACACTCTTTTATAGTTTGTGGTGTGACTATTGTCTTACCGTTTGTCACACATAATGTTTTTCCTAATTTAAATTGTGGCTAATGTCAAACTTTTCGTTACACATAGTGATGTATTGTATGGCCAATCATATCATATAGACACTGGAGGTTATTGTTAATGTGGCTAAAAATGTAACTAAACACATTAGCATAAATTCAAAACATGTTTTTCATAAGTTTAACAAAGCCAACAACATAAATTCAAAACAGGATTACATTACCATACCGTCACTAATAAGTTATAAATTCAAAATATTTGAAACTACTACTAATTACTACCGACCTAAAACTTTCTCATAAGCTCATCAGATTGTTTTTGCCTCCTTTCTTCATTTCCTTACGTTATTTTTCCATTTGTTCCATTCGTTGCTCGTTCTTCCAACTCGTTTCTTGACTTCCTTTCATTTTCTAGTTCTTTTTTCATTTCGGCTCTAACTTTTTGAACCTAAAATTGTTAAAAATATTAGCATCATAACTAATAAAGGGTTAATGTAAGGCGAAACCTCAAAGCCAAGTAGGGGTGTTCACGGTCCGGTTTTCGCAGTTTTTCGTCAAACTATAAACCAAACCGTCAGTAACGGTTTTTAATTTATGTAAACCAAAACCAAACCGTATAACTTTTAAACCGAACCAAACCAAACCGTTACTAACGGTTTGGTTCCGGTTTGGTTTCATGGACCTGAACCCGAACCAACCCATTTATATATTACACCCACAAAATCAGTATGTAATTTTCATTTAAATTTTTAGTTATAAACCGAACCAACCCGTTTATGAGTATACCACATGTATATTAAATTATAGTGTTAGCAGTTTTTATGTTACCACATGTATATGAAATATGAAACGGTCTATTTCATTTGCTCGCCCCTGGTTGATATGTTATACCTAATTATATAACAAAACGAAAAATGATAAAGATAGCTTACAAATGCGTGTTCTGTACAAAAATCAAATCCAACAAGGCTATTAATGTTGAGCTCGCCCACCCAATACTTTTTCTTGCTTTCTTTGTTGAGGTGGGTATCTAAGAATACTTCAATCCACTTAACTTTTCGACCATGTTCTTTCTCCTAATAAGAAGTAATGTAATAAACGTTAAAGCACAAACAATTATAAATTTTGACCTAATTTTTTAAGATTGAATTTACAAATAAAACTAGCTTACCAAGCGGATACGATGCTCATCAAACCCTATTGAACCGCTCGTATGCTTATACTTCCATCATTACCCTCTTTCGTGCGGTTGTCTCTCCCGCTCGCGGACTTCTTTAGCCATTTTTCTGTGTTCCAACCCTATAAAGAGAGAAATATATATGATACATATATAGGGTAAAAAATATAAAAATAAAAACTTGAATCGACGCATAGCACAACGACCTTCACGCAAAATCACATTAGACAACTGTACTAGAAAGTCCTAACATGTATTCACACATCGTATCATGGCAAATCAACCAAATATTCATCATACAACTTAACTTATGATCACTTAGTTCACGAGACAGATTATAACATGTACAAACTTATTTTATTTACTATGAAAAGATGAAGTATAAATTCTACAAAATTTACCACAGTAGAATATTTGAATTAGGTTTCTCAAACAATTTTTATTATATTTTTCTCATGCAAACAAAACTCACAATAATTCAAGCATTAAAGATATGTACCAACAATTCAGCAGATTGCACAACAAACACTTGCTTAATGGTTCTATCAACTCATTAATCCAAATTGTTCAAGACCAATTGGGTTGTCTTCAAAGCTCATAATACTAATTTTCAGAACTGGAACCAACCTGTTTGGTTTTGTCATTAGGGAGTTATGGTGTCGGAAAGACATACCAGAATATAACTCCCCAAATCAGTTTTGACCAGTGTTTATGTAAAATTATAAAAACTATTCAAAACTCGTCCAAAAATTACAAACCTTACCTTTCTGGAAACTAGACTCATAGTAATATATCCTAGAATCAACAATCGTTCAATAATCATCGTTTAACATCAAGTTACATACCAATAAATAAACAAAAACGAATTTGTCAGCAATGAAACAAGATGTACTAAGCTTCAATTACAAGTGAAATACATACCTTTTTAGAGTGAAAGAAGATGTACTAAGCTTCAATTACAAGAAATAACACTTAAAATTGAAAATTCCCAAACTTGGTTCTTAGGGTTTTTCACACTCAACACGAATTCGGCAAACATCTAGATAGAATTGATGGAAACCGACACCATACGTGAATTCCTCTCGCAAAAATAATAAGATTAGAGCCCAGAATCAAAGGATTTGGTTAAAAATTGAGTGAGTTAGAGAATTAAAGATGAAAGATGGTGGGTGTAGAGAGATGAAGAAGAAGAAGAATAAGAAGTAATTAAGAGAAAGAAAAAAAGGTAGGTTAATATGAAATTAGATTTAAGAATGAGAGGGTAATTAAAAATTTTTTGAAGAAAAGAGGGGTGAATTTAATTTGAAATTTTGAGGGAAGTAAAATTAATAGGAAATAAATATAATTAAATATTTTTATTTTTAATTAAAATAAAGAGTTGTTAGTGTGTGTGTGTGTGTGTGTTTGTGTATATACAACTAATTAAACCTTAAATAATATAACAAATTGTATTTTAAATATAAAAACATATAAAATAAATACAAGTGATATTTCTAGTTGCTCTAAAAGAGTTGTATAAGAGTGTAGTAATCAGTGTTAACGCCCAATAATAAACCATATGCTTATTAGTGGGTCATACTAGTTCTTGATCGGTGTTAGTGTCTCATTATAGCATCTATCATGACACAGTTGCTCTAAAAGAGTTGTATAGGAGTGTCATTAGTCATGGTTAGGTGTTAACGCCCGAAACACACCATACTTTCGTCAATAGGCCTTATTTGGCTATCATTAGTCAAAGACTCATAGTTAGATGTTAGTGTCCCTTGGTTACGTTAGTTGCTTTAAGAAGCTTGTATATGACTATCATTAGTCATACTTAGATGTTAACGCCCAAAACATGTCATACATTCATCAGTGGGCCTTGAATGGTACTAGTGGCCATTATAGAATCTATCATGTCCCCTTTGCTACAAGAGGGTTGTATATGAGCGTAGTGATCCATAGGCATAGTTGGTCGTCATACTTTGCATTAATGGGCCGTCTTGGGCCTTGATTGTTGTTAGTGACCCATTGTAGTCTGTATCATATCATAGTTGCTCTAAAAGGATTGAATATGAGTTTAGTGAGTCATAGTTTGGTTAACGCCCAACAAAATGTCTTACTTTCATCAATGTGCCTTATTGGACCTTAACTGGTGTTTGTGGCCCATTATAGAATTTATCACATCATAGTTGCTCTAAGATGGTTGTATAGGAATGTCATTAGTCATAGTTAGATGTTAATGACCGATAACATGTGATACTTTCATCATAGGTCTTATTGGGCCTTGTTGGTGTTAGTGGCCCATTATAGCCTTTTTCATGTCATAGTCGCTCTAATGGGTCATATTAGGGCTTGAAATCTCTTAGTGGTCTATTATGGCATGTGATATGTAACATTAGATATTTAAGGGTTATATCGTGTTATAGGGAGTCATATTAAGACCATAATAGACAAAAACAACTCATACATGTCCTAATGGATCATATTGGGCCTTGAAATCTCTAATGGCCCATTATGCATATAATTTTAAATTGTGTCTTAAGATGTACAACTCGCATAACCCGTCAATATACATTAAACATAGGGGTGACAAATGGGTTGGGCTGGGTCGAAACGGGTTATGGGCCGAAACGGGTCAGGTCCAAACGGGTCAATTAAAAAAAGGGTTGTTATGGTTCGGGTCGGAATGGGTCAGGGTCATAAGGTTCAGGTCATAACGGGTCCGGGTCAAAATGGGTCAAGGTCGGAACGGGTTAAAACAGGTTTCGGGTCATTTTTTTTAACAAGGACAACAGAGGAAATGTTTAGTTTTTTTACTTTTTCCGTTTTTTATTTATAAATTAACTTATGATTTTTTATTATTATTTTTGAATATTTTTTTAAATTGTGTCTTAAGAGGTACAACTCGCCTAACCCGTCAATATACATTAAACATAGGGGTGGCAAATGGGTTGAGTTGGGTCGAAATGGGTTATGGGTCGGAACGGGTCAGGGTCGAAACAGGTCAGGGTTGGAATGACTCAATTAAAAAAAGTCGTTGGTGATAATAAGTAATGTTAACAGTACCAAAAGTCCTAACATGTATCCACACATCACGTATAATATCCGAACATCACATATAATATCCGTAGGAACTTGTCTTTTAATCAAAGATAGTACATATTTTAAAACTTATTCATAATTCATTATCAATATTAGAAACTTGCACTTTGATGTGTATGGGTGTCCAAATCCGAGCACTTGATCTTCGGCGTTTCGCTTTCATTTGTGGGCTTCGCCTAAAGCAATCCAATATCAAATATTAGTTATTGCCAATATTTAAATATTATATATAAATAAGATATTAAACCTGAAGTAACATTAGTCAAAATGTTAAGCCAAACCAGGTCCAACGTAGTCTATGCCGGCTACCATTATGCAACTCCAAAGATTTAATTTATTATGTATCTTAACTCGCCCGATTGATCATAAGCTTCGCGTACCTGTTTCTAATCAGCATGATTAGAACCCATCAACATAATTACAACCCATTTAAATTAATCTTAATGTTATTTCACGTCTCAACTAAAATTCAACTTTAGAAACGGTTACAACTTTTCAACATATTATTTACAACCCGTCAAACAACTTAACGAATCATTTCTCTAATTAAATCATGTTGATTAGTCAAAACAACCAGTACGCACTAAGTATAGTCAAAAGAATCAACTTTCAATTAATGGGTCAAGGCGGCCCATATCCATTTGATATTCATAATAAATCAAAACATACTAATAAGACTTGTAACTTCTTAAAATAGATGTAAGATAAACTTACATTTGTTCGTAGGAGCTTGATTACACTTCGTCCATTTGACTCGTTGGCTTCCAAGTTTCAACATACCTAGCTTGTTAAAGTCAACTTTCAACAAGTTAGAATACATAATGTGGACACTCGGCATTAGTATTCTTTATATTTTTATACCACTCTCATTCATACCGAATAATTAACAAGCCAAGAATCATCAATGTGTTCATCAAGCTATCAGTTAAACATTTTCAAGTCATTTATCCACTTCCCCCGTTTTAACGGTTAACTTAGTAAATATACGACTAGGCTCTACTTAGCAACTTCATACATTATGGCATTAATTTACATTAAAACAGTTATGTCATAATCTCTTCTAAACAAATGCGCATACCACTTATTATTATGAAAAAAACTATTTTCAGTACTGCACCTTTTGTGCAACACCTATTCACCTCAACTTTTGACCAGTTAAAAGTCAGAACTAACTTAATATGCTCCAAAGTAAAATGTAGTAAACTCACAGAGGTTTCCAAGAATATAAAGTTCACCTTTATCGGAGCTATGGTTTATAATATGTGATTTTTAGCAAAACAGGTCAGCAACCTATTTCCTGTCAAAACAGTATGCTGAATCTGCTGTATTGCTCTAGAAACTAACTGTTTTGAACAATATTTCACCCGAAACAGCTTTTCATGTTCACATATAAAACGTAGTAGACTCAAGGAGCTTTTCAAGAAAATAAAATACATCTTTCTCGGATTTTTATACTATTTTATATGATTATTCAAAGAACAGGACAGCAACATAATTTAACTTCAAACAGCATGCTATCATCATTTTAATCTACTGTTTTGATCCGTTTTAAGTCTGAATTAGCTTATCGTGTTCAAAGATGAAACCTAGTACATCAAAAGAGGTTTTCAAGCATGTATAATACACATTCACCCGGTTTTCTATGATTTTTTACGAATTTTATTGACAGCAGTAATATGAATTTCATATCTTAACAACTCTTTTAATTCCTTGTTGGTTGAGACATTTTCACAAACACTTTTTGTGCATTCATTTGAAATCATTACTTTAAATCTCTACGCACGATCTAAAATTCCTATTTGCTCACACATTTTAACAATGATCTCTTATGTTTGATGCATTACAACAATCAACTTATGTGTACAGATTATAATCATATAACCACATCCATAAAAGATCTCTAATTTATCAACTGTGTTCATCAAATATGGTATACTCTTGAACACAGTTTGACACTACTATGATAGAATCAACAATTATAACTAGTAATAGATCACATAATCAATATTATCACTATCAGTTCATTAATAATCACATAAAACAAGTACTAGATCATCATGCATGAAGTGTAGATAACAAAGCCCCAACTTTAGGGTTAGAAAAACTTACCCAATAATCGATCTACTAGACGATGATTATGTATTTTCTAATGCTCGATTTGATAATCGATTTGAGAAGTGAAATCATCTGTTCTCCTTATTGCTCGTTCTCTTCTTCTTGCTTGTTTTCTTCTTCTGTCCACACACATCCAGAACATCCAAAAATATACATCACCCACCCTTTTGTTTTATTTCCTCTTTGACCCCTCTTTGGTTTAAAATCCATATTTATAAAAATCTTGAAATTTGGGATGTTACGTAATTGTTGTTTAACATCGAGTTACAGACCAATCAATAAACGAGAACGAATCTGTCAACCAACTGACCTCAACAAAACTCAAACCCTAACATTTTTTGACATCTCTAGGGTTCTAATTAATCATGTTGAAAACCCCCGTTAGATTTGATCGCAGGATGGTTGATGAAGTTTGGAGCAAGAATCAAAGTGATGAAGAAGAGTAATGAGCTTCAATCGATGTTTATGGATTAGGTTAGTAATTGGGAGGAGGTGAAGGTGATGATACTTAGGAAAAATAAAGCGTTTTAGCCATATAAAACTAAACTACTCTTTGGTCACACAACCTCGTATAAGTGGCCATATATTTTAAGCGTTTTAGCCACATTACTAATAAATACAATGGTTGTTCGTCATATTTCGCCACATTATTAAAATGTGGCTAACAAATGTGACATTAGGCCACATAACGTAATATAAGTGGCTATATCTTTTACCTTTTAGACACACCTCTTATCAATACAGTAGCCGTTCGTCACATTTGGCCTCACTATTAAAACATGTGGCTAGTTAAATGTCACAATTTGTGGCTAATGCATGTATTTTTGGTCACATGTATCAAAGATCAAACAAACTATGATTGTAGGTCACATTTCGCCACACGTTTTTATAATGTGGCTAGCTTTTGTCACAGTTTTTTTCGAAGTGTGGCGAAAAGTACCTGAGTAGGTATAGAATGGTCACATGAAGAATAACATGTGTGGCCAAAACATTCTGGAAGGTTTTCAAACATGGTCAAGCCACACATTTAAGCCGAAGTGTGGCAAATCGCCTAGACCACATGTGTGGCTAAAGGTCAATTTTCACATAGTGTTCATATTATTCATCATAAATTTCAAATTATTGCTCAATGAGATGAAACATATACAAAAACACACATATTAGACTAACACAAAAAAAATTAACACATACACACATCAAATACATACGGTAAATTTAAGAAAAACAGAAGTCCACATCTTTTTATAAAAACAACCAGATACACCTACAAAACTTTGTTTTTTACGAAAAGACTATTAGTTTGCCAAAAAGATCCATCAAGAAACACACAAAAATGACAGAATTTAAGTTTAATGTTAAATTAACCTTTTCTTGAACCGGTAAATCTTTAGAGGAAAAACTTGTGCAGATCAACATCAAGGACACTCACACATTTCATAAAACCTGCTTCTTCTATTTCAAGTTTGTCCATTTCACCCTCAAGCCTGTTATAATAATATAATAATTACTTAAGTTAAAAAAACACAGAAAAATGTGTTGTATACTTGTAAATAGATGTGTATTTACCTGAAATAATTACAATGATGATATCTACTCCTTCCATATCATGTAGTCCATATAACATTTTTTTCTGTATCAACTTCTTACAAATAAGTTGGGCCATCATGATCCTTTTTTTTTTTCTTGAAAGTGCACCTTTTATCATACATATATATCTTTTAATCTTCAATATACTAATAATAAAAATGAAAAGAAAAGAACGTTTAACCAATGAAGGGTAAAACAATAAAAGGTAAAAAACTTTTATATTAAAAGACTAATATTTACCTGTAAGTGAAGTTTCTTTAACCAGACTAGGATGTGGAATAAATAATTCCACATTAACAAACGTAAAATAACGAAAGTAAATGAACAAACACGTTATCTGACATTCACGGACATAAATGAACAAACACGACCTTACCAAACTGAACGAATAAAGCCTTGTTCGTGTTCGTTCTTTAAGCTTTTATTAGACAAAAAACAGTTCACGAACACACTATAAACAAATCAACGTACAATATATGATGTTCTGATTTAATTATATATATAAGTGTGTTCCATCATCATATTATCAGTACCTCAAGAACCATATATTATCAGTATGAAGAAAATGCCCTATAAGTAGAATCATAATATGCAACATATATATAACATGCATACATCCTAATGACCTGAACTACAACAACACACAAACCGATTATTAATATTTTAAATCTGTTGGTGCATGATATCAGTAGTTCAGTATCTAGTGTCTGTAATAGTGTTATTTGGTTTTGTTATGTGTTAATTAAGTTGTTTCACAAGTCCGCCCATCATAAGCAAACTTGTGGTTTAAGCGAAGTTAGTGACAACTTCGCCTAGCATGTTAGGCGAAGTTGTCGAATGATATATAGGTATAGCTACGGCTTATTTTGGAAGTAACGATTCAGTACGTGTAATCGGTGATTGAATATCACGTGTTATTAGTTGCAATACAACGTGTCTTTTGCGTATTGCAACGTGTGTTTGCTTGTGTTTAACGTATATCGCTTCTACGATCGTATCGTCTTACGTAGGGATTCCGCACCTACGTAGAACGAGATATTTTCGTGTAGATCCGGCTGGGAACCTACAATTGGTATCAAAGCGTTTGCTTGTGATTTTGTGGTTCGGGATTATCACACGGGTGTAGAAATCGTTCCGTTCGACTATTCGCGGGACGTGTTTACGTTGAAATACCGAGTTTTTGTGCCCTACTCACCTCCTACCATCAAACACAACCCATTACACCTTCGAATACCTCGCAATACGTCAAAATCAAACCTGCAAAAACGTTGTGTTCATCAGGCGAAGTTGCCGCCACTGTTTGTAGGGTTTAGGCGAAGATATAAGATTAAGCGAAGTTATCAATAACTTCGCCTACCTCACAAGTTCGCTTACCTTAAGCGAAGTTATCATCAAGTGAAGTTAATATCAGGCGAAGTTGGGAAGACAGCGAAGTTGTGTATTCAAGCGAAGTTACTCTTAAGCGAAGTTAAGAATAACTTCGCCTACAGTACTGTTCAGAATAATAAATTATTTTTGGTTTCTTTGAGTGTTCGTTTATATTTCTTCCAAAGATGACTTCTATAAATATTACGGAACTGGTAAAAATGGAGGTGGAGGCAGGTTCAGCTACTAAGGCTCCGAAAATGCTTAAGGGTACCGATTTCGTGGCTTGGAAGGATCGTTTTGAACAATATGTTAAATATCAAGATGCTAAGATGTGGGTGTGCATTCAAGATGGATACATTCCACCAACGGCTTTGTTTGAGGGTCGTGAACAAATTAAGAAATACAATAAGATGGAAGAGGAAGAAAAGAAGATGTATGAAGCAGAAAGCAAAGCTCATGCTGTGATAACAATGGCTCTTCCGCAAGAGATTCTTCACACATTCAGGAAATACAAAACCGGCAGAGAGCTATGGGAAGCGCTTGAAAACCGATATGAAGGTAACGTGGGGATACGTGCATCCAAGATTAAGCTTCTCAAAACCCAATTCTCTGTGTTCAAGTATCTGAAGAATGAGTCACTTGATGATATCATTATAAGGTATTACCACTTGATGACCGAACTCAGAAACTATTCAATTGACTATAAAGAAGAAGAGATCGTAAAAAAACTTCTTGATGCTCTCCCACCGAAATGGGAAATGTACACTGTCTTGATGAGAGAAGATAAAGAGTTTGCAAACATCGACTTGGAAATAGCAGTCAATAAACTACGAACTTTTGAACTTAACATGGTTCGAAAAGCGACACCAACTGATCAGGTTCAGGATCCGGGAATGTATGGTGCGAAAGTTACTTCGAGTTCAAGTTCAAAGTCAGAATCATCTGCTTACTACTCAAAGGGAGACTCAAGCTCTAACTCAACTCATGATGGTCATGTAACTCTCAACATGGATGGTGATGTATGCTTCGTAGCTGGTGGAACAAATTCTTCTAAACTTCAAGCAACAACTGGTAGTTTTTCCTCAAATGTTCCGAACAACAACTACTCTCAGATGCCCATGAGTGTTAAGTCTGCTGAACAGCAGTTTGCTCTCTATGCATCTTTCATTGCTTCTTACGAAAATTACATCAAAGGTAAAATTGTCGACCCTGCTACTTTAGACGAAGACTATGATCAGATTGATGTTGATGATATGGAAGAGATGGATCTGCAGTGGCAGATGGCGTTGATAGTAAGAAGAGTTAAAAGGTTTATGAAGAAGACTGGTAGAAAATTCGTTGGCGAAAGACCAGGTTTTGATAAGTCAAAGGTCCGGTGTTATAACTGTCAACAGAATGGCCACTTTGCTAAAGAATGCACAAATGAAAGAGTAGAACGTAGTCAGAACAGGCCAGCACAGCCGAATGGGGGAAGCAATGAGAATAGGGCGATGGTATCCAGACAGAACGGGGGATACAATTGGAATCTGGAGGTTGAGGAAGTGATCGAACAGGCCAACTTGGTTACATCGAAACTGAAGGAAACGGCAGAGAGACAAGAGAAGATCAAGCTTATATGGCAGAGGTGAATGATCAGCTCTCTGAGGTAAGTTCTGAACTCCCTTGTATGCAATGTGAAAATCTGTCTGAATAATTGAAAACATTAACTGATCAGTTTGTTAGTTTGGACTCTCAATTTAAAACGTTAAAAGAAGATCATTATTACACTAAAACTAGAGAAAATAGTTATTCAGTAAAGATTAAAGCTAGTGAAAAAGATATCAGAAGTCTTAAAGCAAGTCTTGCTAAAAAATTACATGTAATTGATCTTAGCTATGAAGTGTTAGAAGAGAAGACCAAACTAATTGCTGAAAGGGATAAACAGATAGCTGATTACCAGGTGAAAGTGGTGGAACTAAACAGAAAGCTTGAGCAATTTAGAAATTCCTCTGCAATACTTGATCACCTCGTAAGTGATCAACATTCCCCAGTTAAAAGGGGAGGAATTGGATATTCTGAAGTTCCACCACCTTATAATCATAACTATACTTATGATCCTAGTAATCAGAAATCTGTTGATGTTGAGATTAGTCAGACAGTTTCTGTCAAAGTTTCAATTAAAAAACCTGAATTGAGTGAAAAATATACGAAAAAGTCTGTTTCGAGTGTTAAGATTTCTGTTCCAAGTTCTGTCTCATCAAATTTGGACAAGACATCCGAAGCTAGTGAGACAAATGAAGAGGTAGTGTTACTAAAACGTGGGGAGGAATTTAAACCTACTGAAAAGAATTCCCCTCTAAACCCGTATGTCCCACCATATGTTAGGCAAACGGGTAGTAATGCAACCTCAACATCTGAAACAACAGTTGAGACGAAGGTTGAACACAGGAGTTGTTTCAGATGCAATCAAATAGGACACCTGATTGCTGCTTGCCCTCTGAATCAGAGGCCTCCGAAAACTGAGAATAAAACTAACAGTAATTACTATAATGGTAAGAATGCAAACTCATCAAAGTTCAGACATTGGACTAATCCAGGATTTCGAAGAAATCGATCTCAGTTTTTCCCTGTTAACAACCAAACCACTAGTTATAATTCATTTAACTCACGAAGGTTTGGATGGCCTCATAGTCAATCTACAAGAAGGTATCCTTTTAGGACTTACAGAAATCATTCTAATACTAACTTTGGACAGCCAAATTACGGGATGCCTTTTAACAGATTTAATCGACCCAAGACCAATAGGTCTTGGGTCCCCAGATTTTAGTCCTCTGCTTTAATCATGCAGGAACAGTTGAATAGGGCTGCAAACAATCTATGGGTTGTGGATAGCGGCTGTTCCCGGCACATGACTGGTAACAAGAATTTGTTACACGAATGGAAACCTGTTCAGGGAGGTAGAGTAAGTTTTGCTGGAGAGAGTGGAGGAAGAATCACTTGTATTGGAACCGTAACAAATGGAAAAATGAAATTGGAAAAGGTGAATTTTGTTGAGGAATTGAAGCATAATTTGTTGAGTGTGTCTCAGATCTGTGACAAAGATTACACTGTGCCCTTTACCAAAAATGAAGCGATTGTACTGTATCCTGGTTTCAAGATACTAGAGGCATGGATAGTGATGAAGGCACCAAGGGAAAAGAATACATATGTAATGCACATGAGGTCGAATGAGATGGCAACAGAAGAATCATGTCTTCTGTCAAAAGCAACTGAATCGGAGTCCGAGTTATGGCATCGAAGAATGGGGCATATACATCTTCGAAAAATGAACTACATTGTCAAGAATGGGCTGGTGCTTGGTGTTCCCTTAAAAAATTTCAACTTTGAAGACCAATGCTTATCGTGCAAAAAAGGAAAGCAACACAAGAAACCTCATCACACCAAGAAGATCAATTCAATAGTCAGTACCCTAGACCTACTTCACATGGATCTCTTCGGTCCCGTGAATGTAAAAAGCCTAGGTGGAACATCATACTACTTGTGATAACTGATGATTTCTCTTGATATTCTTGGGTATATTTCCTGAAGACAAAGGATGAAACGGTTCAGTTGGTAATTAACTTGATTACCAAGGTTGAGAATATTATGGGGAGAAAGGTTAAATACATCAGGAGTGACAATGGAACAGAATTCAAAAACTATCAGATGGAGATATTATGCTTACAAAAAGGGATAGACCACCAGTACAGCGCTTCGTATACTCCGCAACAAAATGGGGTGGCTTAGAGGAAGAACAGAACGCTAATTGAAGGAGCCAGAACCATGCTGGCTGATGCTAAACTTCCTGTGGTGTTCTGGGCTGAAGTTGTTGCAACAGCCTGTTATATCCTTAATCGAGTTTTAACTGTTAAAAGATTGAATAAAACATGTTATGAACTTATGCATGGTAGATAGCCTAACTTGAATGGTCTCGAACCATTCGGGTCCCCGTGTTCGATATTAAAGACGAACTCAAAATTTGGTGAGAAAGCCGACGAAGGTATTTTAGTCGGATATGTTGTTGGGACACCCAATAGACGAGTCTTTAATCTATCGACCATCAAGGTTGAGGTGGTGTGTAACACTGACATCACAAGTTACAAATCACCAAAACCAAGCACGGGACCCGCTGAGGCTTTCGATTATGATAAGCTTTTTAAATCTTTTAATATGCCTTACTTGGACTGTGAAGGAGTTGATGAGAAAATTGCTACGCAGATTCTTTATGATGAAGAAGAAAATTTTGTACAACGACCGCAGTATGATGAAGGTCAACCTTCCTCGTCAAGTGCAGTTGATACCCCTGCTGCCTCTACTAAAGACGAATTCTTCAATCCTTTTCACTCTCAACAACAATCGCCCATTGATGAACTATCTTCGAACCTGGAAGACAATCTGCAAGTCAGTTCGGTTCCGACTACTGGAGTTCATAAATATCACCCTTTGGAGAACGTGATAGGTGATCTGTCTGATGGTGTACAAACAAGACGAAGCTTGAATGAGGACACCTGTGTTTACGCAAGCATCAAAGAAACAGGTATCATTAACGAGTGCTTGTACACCTGCTTCATTAGCCAGATTGAACCAAAGAACTATCAAATGGCTCTAAAGGACAGCTCGTGGGTCGAAGCCATGCAAGAAGAGTTAGCCCAGTTCGAGAAGATGAAGGTTTGGAAATTGGTTGCAAAACCGAAGAATGTGCATGCGATTGTCACAAAATGGGTTTTCAAATGCAAGAGAGATGAAAAAGGTATAATCATCAGGAACAAGGCGAGGCTGGTTGTAAAAGGTTTTAATCAACAAGAAGGGATCGACTACAATGAAGTGTTTGCTCCTGTGGCAAGATTGGAAGTGATTCGACTGTTTTTGGAATTTGCTGCTCACAATGTGATGAAGGTGTTCCAGTTAGACGTGAAAAGTGCGTTTCTTAACGGTACAGTCGATGAAGTTGTGTACGTTGAGCAGCCTCCAGGTTTTCCTGACCCAGACTTTCCTGATCACGTGTACAAGCTAAGTAAAGCGTTATATGGACTACATCAGGCCCCTCGTGCCTGGTATGCAACCTTATCTGATTACTTGCTTGAGAATGGTTTTGAAAGAGGAAAGATCGACTGCACACTGTTTGTCAAGAGAAAAGGGGGAGATTTTCTTCTGGTTCAAGTCTACGTGGACGACATCATCTTTGTTGCATCAAAAGTCGCCATATGTCAGGAATTTGAAGACGTCATGAAAAGGAGGTTTGAAATGAGTGCTATGGGTGAACTAACTTTCTTTTTAGGATTGTAGGTTGATCAGAAGAAAGATGGGATGTTCATTCATCAGACTAAATATGTCCAAGACGTTCTCAAACGCTTCAAGATGGAGGACAGCACTCTATTTGATACTCCACTTTGCGTCAACCACAAACTGGGTGCTGACTCAGACAGTGATGCAGACGTGGACCCCACCCAATATCGGGCAATCATAGGTTCTTTAATGTATTTAACTGCATCTAGACCTGATATTATGTTTGCAGTTTGTCTTTGTGTTCATTTTCAGGCAAACCCAAAGGAATCTCACATGATGGGTGTGAAGAGGATATTGCGGTATATCAAAGGCAAGCCTAAGTTGGGGTTGTGGTACACGAAAGGGGGAGACTTGGATTTGGTCGCTTACACGGATTCTGACTATGGTGGATGCAATCAGAATCGGAAGTCGACAACAGGTGGATGCCAGTTTCTTGGAGGCAGATTAGTGTCATGGCAGTGCAAGAAGCAGACCTCAGTCGCCATTTCTACCTGTGAAGCAGAGTATATGGCAGCATCGAACTGCTGCTCCCAGGTTCTTTGGATACAACAGCAATTGCGCGATTACGGTCTGAATTTCACTCATACTCCTATTTGCATAGATATCACTGCTGCTATCTCAGTAACTAACAATCCCGTAAAGCATAGCAAAACTAAACACATTGACATTCGTCATCATTTTATACGGGATTGTGCTGAGAAGAAATTAATAATGCTCGAAAAGGTTGATTCGTTAGATAATTTCGCTGATTTGTTTACTAAAGCGTTTGACAGAACTCGTTTTCAAAACCTTGTTGAGCTTAATGGGATGATCAATCCCGAGTAACCGTATTTCTCGTTTTTTTTTTTTTTTTAAAAAAAACGTCACTATCGCTTAGAATTATGTCGGTTGCTTCAGTTTGAAGGACATATCTTCGGATGTGTTTGGTCCTCACTTCTGCCCGTAGATTATGAGGATAGCCATTAACCAACTGACTGAAAGTGACCGGGGCGGTTTATGATGTGTTTTTATTCTTTCGCTGAAAATTAGTCGTTCATACTTAGTTAGAAGGACACATACTCGTATGTGGTCGGTCCAGCTGATCCATTGGATCTTCAGGAGAGCCGTTTACCTGAAGACTTTGACTTGATCGGGGCGATAGAATTTCAAAATATTTTTAAGGGAGATGATATAAACTTTTCAAGTCTATAACTTCGTAAGAAGTTTCTTTGCTATGTTTAAAAGAAAATTGATCCAACCTTGGAAAGTGATAGACAAACTAAGTCTGTGTGCTTAACTAGTGAAGTTATTAGGCCTAAAAGACTCTAGAACAGTCATTGTATGTCATGGTAGCTTTTTATGGTGCGTTAAAGTAGAAGTGATACTAACTAAATTTCCTCGATCTTACGTGGAAACTCATTAAGAGTTGTGCATGCCTCCATATACATCTTTCCGAATGATAGGTAGAAAAGCGATTACCCAGTCATACACGAGCCCGTGAGTGTTCTGATTCCCGAGAAGATAGTGTGTCAAGAAACTGCAGTGATCCAGATTCGGGACTTGCAGTAGTTTACTCGAAGCTGTGTAAATCTTAGTATTTAAAAAAAAAATTGTTAAGCCTTCTAAAGCTTATAATGTTATACTTGTCATCAATCAAGAGGAAGGAAAGAGAACGGGAAGTAGATTCTAAAGATTGAAGTGTACTTATTATTTAATCACACCCTACGGGTCGAGGTCAACTCGGGGTGACTTGGGGAAAGCCAAATACGCTTTGAGAATAGATAGGAGACATCACAATCTCTGATGGTTTGCCCATTTAAGTTTTGAACTTAATTGAACCTAATCCGTATCACAGAAGCGATGAAAACCATACTAAGTTTTGTTTACCTGCTTACAACCTGTCTCTTTATGTCATAATACAGCTGAACATGGATCTGTGTGACAGTCACTTAATTAGTATGATTCATGTTCGGATCTTTTCTAAAAACATACTAGTCCCCGACAAGACTGAAATTTGATCCCGTGTACTCTATTTCTACATTTTGTTTTACTTATGTCGTTTTATGGTTTTATACCTGGTTACTTGGTATTTGATCGTAACATTTTACTCTTTAAAGGAAGTTTTAAAAGTTAATGGCATAACGTTCTATTTATAAGGGTTTGTTGTGTAACATTTATATCAAGCGAAGTTGTTAACACAGGCAAACTTGTTAAACAGGCGAAGTTAAGGGATAAGCGAAGTTGACCCTAACTTCGCCTATTTAACTTTGACCCTATATAGAGGATTTTTCTGGTCAAACACTTTATTATTTTCATAAACCAGCGAACTTAGTATCATAATAGTCACGCGAAGTTACCTTTTGATTCAATTTGTGTTATCTTTCTTCGATTTCAATCCGTGTTCAAGGTGTGTAGTGTCGATATAACTTATAATCTATGTCAATTGCGTTAATCAAAGTATATTTTGATCTGATTCGTGACCCGTTCATACAAACTTTCACCACCCGATTTTCAAACCTGTTATTACGTGGTCGTAATCAACTTGATCGTCTTGATCTTCTTAAAAACATATTTTGTAGAGTTCTCAATCTCCTAATTCACCAAATACACCTCATTTGGCCGTCTAATCTGTTGTCGCTTCAGATTCAGGCGAAGTTACAGGTTAGGCGAAGTTATCCTTAACTTCGCCTAACGCTTAACTTCGCCTGTTGATTTAATTGTTTATCATCACAAGAGGCGAAGTTGTGGTCAAGCGAATTTGTCATTAACTTCGCCCATTCACTAACTTCGCCCATACAGAAACAATCATAACTTCGCTCATGGTAACAAGCGAAGTTACGATCTGCCTTGACGATTCTCTAACTTAAACCGTTTGTGTTGCAGATATGGCAGCTGTAGCGGGAGCCGGTGGTGCTGGTGGTGACGAAGGAGGAGATAACAATCGGCAGTTTTTCCCGGGGCATAACATGTACATAACTTTGGACCCGGATGCGAGCGGTGTTGATGATTTTCGCGAGATCATCACGTTTCTTATCCGCTCGCGTATCTTCCTTGCTATTACTACAACACTGCCTATCTCTTTGCCAAACATAGAAGATTTCTGGCAGACAGTTGAATATGATTGCAGAGTCGAGCCCCCAGTTATGCGTGCAACGGTTAACAATCAGATAGTGCAATTCTCGTCAGAACAGATACGGGTTGCTTTGCAGTTTGGGGATGAAACGAGAGATGATCCTACAGACTTCGTGGCTCCATTCAGAGATGGTGCGTTTTTAAGAATGGGCTATTCTGGTCCATTGGGGGATACTCAGAGACGCAAGGGGTTTTTATTTGACCAATGGCGCTTTCTCATGCACGTGATGATCGTGTGTATGTCGGGGAGAAAGGCTGGTACGGATGGAATGGGTGCGACCATGCAGTCTGCAATGACTGCACTGACTTACAACAAGCGTTATAGACCGTCAAAGACGAGCGGTGGCGCGTGAGAGATTCTTGATGTAACCAAGATTCCTTCAAATGATCTTGAATCACGTGGCTCCCACATTACCTCAGCGCCGTCCGATTCGTTATGTGGAGAGTGTCAGCAAGAGGATCTTCGCCCAATGTATATCGTCAAGTGCAAGAAGTAAACCAGAGCTCCGTCCTCGACATACTCCGTTATTTGGGTACATGATCAACCCAGAGTATGTTGCAGCTCATGGGGACGAGTTTCGGGATCCAGCACCACAACAGGCTGAAGCACCTCAACTACCACCTGTGATACAGCAAGCTTTACCTGCTGCTCTTGTTGTGGCACCGGAGGAACATGTAGACCTTGAAGCTGCGTTTGGCGGTCAAGGATTTTTCGATATGGAACGTGTTGATCCAGAGGAAGAGGTACAGGTCTCGGTTGCACGGGTTTCTAGTGTGGATGTGTCAAGGGCAGCTGCTACTGTGACTAATACGGAAATAACTGATTCTAATTCTTCAAATGATGATGTGGCTGAAGCTAGACAGATTTTGATCGCTCAAGAAAGAATTCATGGGAAGAGAAAGAGAGACACCGATGACAGTGATTCGGATTTTGAGGAAGATTTACATCGGTTGGTTCGTAGAGCGAGAAAGGAAAGAGCGGGTGCAGGTTCAGGAGCTGGTGAGAGCTCAAGGGTGGTTAGTTTTTCGCCACCCGCACTGTCTGATATGACTATGGTCCCTACATCATTGACAGTTACAGGGCCGATCACCTCGGGTGTTCCCGTGTTGACTACCTCATCCTCCTTTGGCATACCACCCACTACATTTCAACTCCCGGCTCCAGAGATTGTGTCCTTGCCCCCTCCAAATCTTACTCCATCGGAGGTCGTTGCAAGGTTTGTTGAGTCGACGGTTGTTGCCACTGCAGGGTTGTCTGTTACGATACCACCTGCGGTTACGTTTCCACCTGTTTCTGATGTGCCGGTTACCTTGGGAATCCCTCCTCCGTAAGCTCAAGACATTTCACATATGAGGTTTGATTTCAATGCAACCCTATCCGACTCGGAAAGAATAGCAGCTCTTGAAAGGGTCGTGGCAGAACAGTCAAGAGTAAATCTGATCCAGACTCAAGCTATTCAGCGCCTCGTTGCAGAGAATCAAATTCAGTCGTCCCTCCTGATTGAGCATGGTAAAATTTTTGAAGCCTTGAAACAGTTCTTGGCATCTCAGGGGGAGACGAGCTGTAAGGGTGAGGAGCTGAGGTCGAAGAAGAGAAACGATCGAGACGATGATCCCAATGCATCGAAAGATGCAGGTGGAGAGTTGCCAAGAACTGAACAAGCTCTTGGGACTTCCACAACTTAGGGGGAGTCAACTGGTGCAACTGGCGGATCGGGGGGTGATGACGTGGTTGTAGTGGATGCTGAGGAGGTGTTGGATGATGATGTTATAGGTGATGAGGATGTGGTACCGTTGGAAGAGATCGAGAAGATAGGGGCTGAGATTGTGATTGACAATGAAGTTGAAGAATGAGAGATTGTGGAGGATAACATTGTGCATGAAATTCCGGCAGTTGAAAAGTCAGATTTGGGTCAAGATACGGAATGTGATGAGACTGAATGGGAGGAGCAGCCAAGATGGAAAGAAGGCTACGCTCAGTGGTTCGTAAAGACTAAGAAACCGGCGGTCCCTACTATGTTCAAGAAAAGTTACAACATCAAAGGGTATGCTGAATCGAAAAAGGGGATTATTTGTTGGTTATATGATGAGCAGTTGAGGCTCTTTGTGATTAAACGCTATGATGGAGTTCAGTATTTCAAGAGACTGTTGAGATCGTTGAATACTTTGCCTGAATGTGAGGTTAAGGACTTAGACAAGTTGGGGTTGATTAACAGGAGTGATGACAACATGGCTAGGATTATTGGAAAGATAGTCTAGAAAGAAAGTATCAAAGAGAAAAAGTTCGAATTGTTGAAACCGCAGAAAGGAAAGCTCGTTGAGGATAAAGACAGAGGAATGAGAGCTGATGGCAAGCCTTGGATGATAATGAAGTATAAGCCAATCAGGTGTCTAAAAGAAGTGCCGATTAAACAAATGCCCAAGGATGTGCTAAAGGATCTGAAATGGTGGTACGTTGATAGTGAAACGGCTGAGGCAGTGATGGAGAATGAAGATGAACAAGAGTTGCTGAGAGTGTATGATCCTATGCACTTAGTGAATTTGTCTCAAGCAGACTTGCAGGTGCTGAACGAGAAAAAGATTTTTTATATTCCTGCTTGGAAAGAAGAAGCCAAGAAATACCAAAGAGTAGTTTCAGTTTGTGTACGAGAAGGTGTTCATGCTTAAAGACGGGAGATACGAGAGTTTTGGGATTACAGGACACGTGTTTGAAGATAGAGATATGAAGCTACTGCTAAGGGGGGGGTCTGTTGGTGCATGATGTCAGTAGTTCAGTATCTAGTGTCTGTAATAGTGTTATTTGGTTTTGTTATGTGTTAATTAAGTTGTTTCACAAGTTCGCCCATCATAAGCGAACTTGTGGTTTAAGCGAAGTTAGTGACAACTTCGCCTAGCATGTTAGGCGAAGTTGTCGAATGATATATAGGTATAGCTACGGCTTATTTTGGAAGTAACGATTTAGTACGTGTAATTGGTGATTGAATATCACGTGTTATTAGTTGCAATACAACGTGTCTTTTGCGTATTGCAACGTGTGTTTGCTTGTGTTTAACGTATATCGCTTCTACGCTCGTATCATCTTACGTAGGGATTCCGCACTTACGTAGAACGAGATATTTCCGTGTAGATCCGGCTGGGAACCTACAAAATCAAGCAACAGTTGTACACAACAGAGTAACAATAAACACATAATTAGTAGCAGAACAGAACACATAACATGACATAATGGAGTAATTAGGTTGAATAATAATAATTACGTATATAATATACCTTCAAATGAAGCGGAACACCGGTATTAGGTCCAATAAAATAAGTATTTATCAGTAATTATACTTATTATCAGTACCTCTGTCATCATATTATCAGTACCTCAAAAACATTTATCGATATCTAGAGGATGTGGTGGTGGCCGTGGAGAGGGGAGATAGTGGTGGTGGTGGTAGCGGCCGTGGAGAGTGGAGATAGTGGTGGTGGTGGTGGCGACCATGGAGAGGGGCTATTTCGTTGCCGGCACTGCTGGTAGTGGAGGCCATGGAGAGGGCCGATAGTTCGTGATGGAGTTGGAAGAAATTTGGGATCTATGGTTTGATTTGAATAAAAGACGGTAGGAATAACAATAAAGGGGTGGGTAACCCATGTATGATTCATATTTTAGAAAATGGGTTAAAAATATGAGAATGGATGAGACTGTAACAAGTGACATATAGTAGTATTTATTTATTAGAGTAGTAAAATGTGTCTTGAGTCTTTTACTTTTAAGTTGTTACCGCCTACCCTATATGCCAAACACTACATACATATAATTTTTGTGATCATCATGAATATCATCCTATATACCAAACCCTATATCATGTGATTATCATGACTGCCTAGCTATATTTTAAAATTATAATTATCTTTAGAGTGACATAACTTGTGTCCTTCATATATCATGTGATTATCATGACTGCCTATATTTTAAATTTAAATTATCTTTAGAGTAACATAACTTTTGTCCTTCATGCTATTCAAAATAACGAAATGGATTCTTAAAAGTAACTACTTTTAGTAAGTTTTATTTATATGAAAAGTGTAACATTTCTCCATTTCGGATCTATGTTTTATGTGCAATACTTGTTGAGATAAATTGAATTTTATAATTTTAATATTATCCCTACTAACAATTTTACTAGTGACAATCACTACTTTATGTTATGTTAATAAAAACATTTCCAATCTAACATATCATTAACAGTGTAATTTTTATGATGTAGCGTGTTTTTTCTTTTTTATTTTGATATACAGATTTTGCATTTATAAAATAGGTCGGTGCAAGGTTAGAACCCAAGACCCTACAAGTATACATATCTAACCATGATCCAAGGCGTCAACTTAATTATAGGCTTTTGTTGAAGTGTTAAATAATGTATGAAAAAAACCTCATTTAAAAATGAATAGGGTAGAAGAAGGTTGTGGGGTCGTCGGCAAACAATCTGGGATTTTGGATGGTGTTGTCCTTGTCGTTCAACCTGCAACGTTCGTACCATCTTGTTCAAAAGATGCTTCACTTTAACCGTTTCCTGACATGGGTTCTTGTTTCCTTGCTATCAAATTTAGCATACATTTAGTTAATTATTTATTTATTTCATATCAATTGTAACGTTATGTCTCCTTCCGTTTTGGGGGATTTTGGGTGGTGTTGTCCTTGTCGCTCAACCTGCAAAGTTCGTACCAACTTGTTTAAAAGATGCTTCACTTTAACCGTTTTTGGACATGGTTTCTTGTTTCCTTGCTATCAAATTTAACTTTTATTTATTTATATAACTAGGATTTAGGACATCGCGCTTCGTGACGGGACCATTAAACCGAACAAAAAAACATACTCAAAATGTTAAACAACAAAAGCGTTGTGAGTCGATGTGAAATTAACATGTATCGGGTTACGACATCGAAATTAAACAAAAGTATAAACTTGTCAATGCCAAAATACAACAAACTATCATATATGGAAAAAAAGCCGGTACGTTATAGTTGCGAATCGATGCAAATTCGGTTAGTATCGGCAGTACGAACACAGATTGGTAAGCATGAATTAGTAAGCCAAAAAATCAAATTTTAAAGGTGTGGTATCAAACGTCGAAACGCGAATATAAAAACATGTGATAATTGGATAATTTTAAATTTTAAAAAAAGTTTCGGTCATTTTAAAGACTAACCATAAAATATAAAAAGCAAAGTTAATTAAGAAAATTTTTACCGACAAATAAGACATGTAAATCTGACACTTGCCAATGTTTAAGGTTTGTTAAATATACTAATTTTTTAAAGGAAAAAAAAGAGGAATATAGTAAATTGAATAGTACAAACGTGAGGGGGAAGAAATCCCCATTTTAATATATACTAGACGGGTGCCCGCGCGATGCAGCGGGAAACACAGACCTTAGTAATCATGTAATATATTTATGGGTGTTTAGTGTTTATTGTTGATATATTTGGATTAATCATTCTTATTTTAATCTCAAATTGTAATCAAAGTACAAACCAAATCGAAACCAAATCGTTGATAATGATTCGGTTTGGTAGGTTTCAATTTTCGATGACAAAATACCATTACTAATGATTTGGCTCACGGTTTAATTCAAAACGATCAAAATTGAACCACAAAAAATGTCATTTTTATAACTTAAACAAACTATAGCAATACCATACTCAAATTGAAGAGGATAAAACTCTCATTTTTATAGTGCAATTTAAAAGAAAAATTATTATCATACGAAAAAGTTATGAGCGTTTGAAAATCGTGGGAGAAATTAGGTTAAAAGTGAAATTAAAAAGAGCAAATAGGCAAAAGATAGATATTAAATTTGTAATTATTTTCTAAATTATAAAAACTTGAATAAAATTGAAGGAATAAGATTGTAACTATCATGGAGAAAGATGTAAAACACGTGATATTTAAGTGTTCAATTACCAATTTGTCACTCTTTATAGTTGTACCATGTGCTTAGGCAATTGTAAATCCATTAAAATCTAGTGTCTTAATTTGCCCTTTTTAATGTATTATATGTTGGAAGTTTTAAGTGTGTGAATGAAGGAAGTGGTGGAAGTGGTAAATGTTTGTCCCACATCGGATTGGGAACAAAATAATGAATGCTTTATAAGGTAGAGCCCTTACACCCATTTGAAATCTTTGTGACATGTTTTACCACAAGTTCTACGCGCGCGCAGGGTGGGTGCAAATTTGGGTTTCTGGACTAGAAAATCAAACTCGTGCGTGCCCGCACGTCCCGCGGACACGAATGCAACTCCGAAAACCCGAGCCCGCGTCAGACGATTTTTTGAAATCGGTTTTGAAATTCAAAATATGGTGGTCTAGTCAATACCATTAATAATCATAAGGATTATGATTATTGTGTTTCAGTTTCAATTCTTTTTGTTAATGGTCATTAGCTGAGTATTATTATTATTTAATATTCTTTAATGGTCATAACTAAGACATACTAGACGTATACATAATACGGTACGACAACTAATATCTATTGGAATTATCACTGTTGACTACGTGAAGTCAAAGGATAATATTACGGATCCGCTAACAAAAGGCCTAAGTAGAGAGTTAGTTCAGAAGTCGCCATGGGAATGGGACTGAAGCCCTTGAAAAATTAAAGTTCATGCGAAGGAAACCTAACTCAACAGACTGGAGATCCCAAGAGTTGAGTTCAGTAGGAAACCTAATTGTATGAGTTAGTGCGGTCACTGTGGGGGGGGGGGATAACCCTACAATTTTAAGAGGGAGTTTACCACGTTGCAAGGTAACCTTCCTAGTCCATTCCTAAAAGTGACAAGTGTGATGCTAAGCATATGGCTTTTAATGATTCGACCAAGGTAGTCATACATGGTGAATCACCTATGTGAGAGAGAAGTGGGGTCGCTTCGAAGGGTGTTGTTGGGCACAATACTTAATAGCTCTTGCAGAACCAGGCGCATGTTCATGACCATAACGAACATAACTATGAGGACTTGATTTTGTCAGGGAGAGTCTTGTGTGAAGTATATTGTCGTCTACACAAAAGGCATACGAGTTCAAAGACATCACTGTCTACTTAAAGCCAGTGGGCTAAGTATGCTTTATAAGCAAAGGTTCAAAGGATAACACCTACCTATTGTATGCAAGATTCAACTGTTGAAATCTAATTGGAATAATGTTGTTGTTTCGACCTCCATTCATGTGGGGGATTGTTGGAAGTTTTAAGTGTGTGAATGAAGGAAGTGGTGGAAGTGGTAAATGTTTGTCCCACATCGGATTGGGAACAAAATAATAAATGGTTTATAAGGTGGAGCCCTTACACCCATTTTAATTCTTTGTGACATGTTTTACCACAAGTTCTACGCGCGCGCAGGGGAGGGGGTGCAAATTTGGGTTTCTGGACTAGAAATTCATCGAACTCGTGTGTGCCCGCACGTCCCGCGGACACGAATGCAACTCCGAAAACCCGAGCCCATGTCAGACGATTTTTTAAATTCGGTTTTGAAATTCAAAATATGGTGGTCTAGTCAATACCATTAATAATCATAATGATTATGATTATTGTGTTTCAGTTTCAATTCTTTTTGTTATTGGTCATTAGATGAGTATTATTATTATTTAATATTCTTTAATGGTCATAACTAAGAGTTGATTATATGGTTATGACTCTTGGTTATAAATACCATGGCATTCTTCATTTGTAGACACACCAAAAATCACAACACACTTCATCTTCTTCCTATTGCAGCAACAGTATTATTTCCGTTTACGTTTCAGGCAAGTGTCCGAGTCCGGCAGAGCACCGATTCTGTTTCGAACCGGAGTACCCTGGGAATAGACCGAGAATCTGTTTAAGGGAATTGTGTTAGACACAAGCCCGGTTTACTGTGTTGATTGTTTCGTTTATTTTCGTTTAATCATCTGGAATTTATAATACAAGAATTTCCAACAAACTTAAACAGATTACTTATTATTCTTGTATTTTACGTTTCAGAATGGAATCCCAACCCATGAGCGTTGTTGTTTCTGCCATCGTGACTACCGTTGTTGCTGTCACAACCGGTTTGGTTGCTCCGCTGCCGAGTGCAGTCACGTCTCATGCTGAGAAACCGGAGAAGTTCACCGGTGTGAATTTCAAACAGTGGCAACAAAAGATGTTCTTTTATTTGACCACTTTGAACCTCGCGAGGTTCTTGACTGAAACTGTTCCTCATGTTGATGAAGGGGCAACGGATGCGCTGTCGGTAAGCGCGGTTCACGCTTGGAATCATTCGGATTTCTTGTGCCGGAACTATGTCTTGAATAGCATGGTTGATGCACTTTATAACGTGTATTGTAAGGCCAAGACTGCCAAAGAATTATGGGAGTCGTTGGACCACAAATACAAAACCGAAGATGCCGGTACCAAGAAATTCGTGGTGGCTAAGTTTTTGGACTTTAAAATGATAGACTCAAAAACTGTTATGAGTCAAGTCCAAGATTTGCAAGTTGTTCTTCATGATATTCATGCGGAAGGGATGTCACTTAGTGAGACATTCCAAGTTGCTTGTATCATTGAAAAGCTACCACCAAGTTGGGTCGATTTCAAGAACTATCTCAAGCATAAGCGAAAGGAGATGACCATTGAAGATCTTGTTGTTCGTCTTCGTATTGAAGAAGACAATAAAATTGCACTAAAAAGAATTGACGGTCCCGGAACAACAAAGGCCAATGTTGTTGAACATGGCCAGTCTTCAAAGGGTAAAAATGGTGGAAAGAAAAATCATGGAAAAGGCTTCAACCTTGGTCCGAAATGGGGAGTTGGGAAGAAAAAGAGGTTCCAAGGAACTTGCTATAATCGTGGAAAGCAAGGCTATAGAGCCAATGAGTGCAAGCTTCCAAAGAAAGAAAATGCTCGACAAGTTAACATGGTTCGGGAGGTTGAGAACCTTGTTGCGGTGGTCACCGACCTCTCGATTATGGTCACTGAAGTTAACTTGGTTGGGCAAAATAACAAAGATTGGTGGGTTGATACGGGGGCTACCCGTCATGTGTGTTTTGACAAAAGTCTCTTTAGCACTTTCAAAAAGATGACTAATGGAGAAAAGGTGTTTATGGGAAACTCCGCTACGGCCGAAGTCAAAGGTGAGGGGAATATGGTTTTGAAAATGACTTCGGGAAAGGAACTCACTTTGTCAAATGTGTTGTATGTTCCCGAAATTCGTAAGAATCTTGTGTTGGGGTGGCAGTTGAACAAGTGTGGGTTCAAATGGTGATTGAGCGTGATAAGGTCGTGTTGACCAAAAATGGTGTGTATGTTGGTAAGGGCTATGCCCTTAATGGTATGTTCAAGTTGAATGTAACCGTGTTTAACAATATTAATGAGAATGCTACTAGTTCTGCTTATATGCTTGAGTCTTCTAATGTTTGGCATGGTAGACTAGGTCATGTTAATTTTAATTCCATTCGACGTTTGATTAAACTTAAATGCATACCAACATTTGATATCGACTCAAATAATAAATGTGAAACTTGCGTCGAAGCAAAACAAACGAGATCGTCATTCAAAAAGATTGAACGATTTACCGAACCCCTCGAGATGATTCACACCGATGTGTGTAATCTAAAAGCAATTCCTACTCGTGGTGGGAACAAGTACTTCATCATGTTCATTGATGATAGTACAAGATATTGCTATGTTTACTTACTTAAGAGTAAAGACGAGGCTATTGATAAGTTTATCTTTTTTAAAGCCGAAGTTGAGAATCAACTAAATCGGAAAATTAAAAGAGTAAGTAGTGACCGAGGAGGTGAATATGTTTCACCTTTTATTGACTTGTGTGAAAAAGAAAGAATCATACATGAAGTCACTCCTCCTTAATCCCCTCAATCAAATGGCATAGCGGAACGTAAGAATCGAACCTTAAAAGAAATGATGAATGCCATGATGATAAGTTTTGGGGTAAGCCCGGACATGTGGGAGGAAGCAATCATATCGCCTAATTATGTCTTAAACATGATACCGAATAAGAAGAAAGATTTAACTCCATATGAGTTATGGACGAGAATTAAACCACCATATAAATACTTGCGAGTGTGGGGGTGCCTAGCCAAGGTAGTGGTGACTCCACCAAAACGCCTACTAATAGGACCCAAAACCGTGGATTGTGTATTTATAGGATATACCCTTCCCGGTGGTGCATATCGATTTCTTGTGCATGATTCCAAGAATCCCGGAATAAACAATGGCACCATAATAGAAGCAACGGATGCATCATGGTTTGAATATAAGTTCCCATGTTTGGATAAAGGAAAACCGAGCTATTCTAAACCGGTTGAGGAAAGTATTCAAAATGAGAATACTGGAGATGAACCTCGGGAACAATCTAAGACAGGAGAGGTTTAAATCAGGAAAAGTAAATGGCAAAGGACTGAAAAATCCTTCAGCCCTGATTTCCTTACCTACATGGTAGAAGAGGAACCTCAAACGTATCAACAAGCAGTGAATTCCGCTGAAGGACCTCAGTGGAGGGAGGCCATCAAATGTGAGATAGATTCTATCTTACAAAATCATACTTGGGAACTAGTGGATCTTCCTCAAGGGTGTAAACCACTAGAATATCGATGGATCTTCAAGAAGAAGATGAAACCTGATGGCGCCATCGATAAGTATAAGGCAAGGTTGGTGATCAAAGGATATAAACAACTAGAAGGTTTAGATTACTTTGATACATATTCGTCGGTTACGCGAATAACATCTATAAGGTTGGTGCTTGCCATTGCCGCCATTAGAAACTTGGAAGTTCACCAAATGGATGTAAAAACAGCTTTCTTGAATGGAAATCTAGAGGAAGAGATTTACATGGAACAACCCGAAGGCTTCATAGCCGTTGGGCAAGAAAAGAAAGTATACTTGTGAAATCCATGTATGGATTGAAACAAGCTCCTAAACAATGGCACCAAAAGTTTGATCATGTTATGCTTGATACTGGGTTCAAAATCAATGAATGTGAAAAATGTGTATACGTGAAAGACATATCATCAGATATGTCATTTTGTGTTTATACGTAGACGATATGCTCATTGCTGGAAGTGATGACAAAATCATAACGTCCACAAAGAACATGCTAAAAGCAAGATTTGACATGAAGGACATGGGTTTTGCGGATGTGATTTTGGGAGTTAAAATCACACGAACCCAAGATGGACTTATTTTAAGTCAATCCCATTACGTGAGCAAAATTCTTGAGAAGTTTAATGAAAATGACTCTAATGTAGCTAGAACTCCCATTGACACGAGTCAACATCAAGCTAAGAATAGAGGTGAACCCGTTAACCAGTTGGAATACTCAAGAATTATTGGCAGTTTGATGTATCTTATGAGTTGCACTAGACCCGACTTAGCATATGCTGTGAGCAAGCTAAGTAGATACACAAGCAACCCAAGTTCAAGTCATTGGAACTGTGTGATTCGGTTGCTTCGGTACCTAAGATACACTAGAGAATACGGGTTACATTATAACAGATATCCTGCAGTTGTTGAAGGACATTGTGATGCAAATTGGATATCTGACACGAATGATTCCAGAGCAACAAGTGGGTATGTATTCACACTTGGAGGTGCTACTATATCGTGGAAATCGTCTAAACAAACGGTTATAGCTAGATCCACGATGGAATCAGAATTCATCGCCCTAGATAAAGCGGGCGAAGAGGCAGAATGGTTACGTCAATTTGTTGAGGATATACCAAGATTGCCTAAGCCGATATCGGCCATCTGTATACATTGTGATAGCCAATCGGCAATTAGCAGAGCTCATAGCACAATGTATAATGGTAAGAATAGACATACTAGACGTATACATAATACGGTACGACAACTAATATCTACTGGAATTATCACTGTTGACTACGTGAAGTCAAAGGATAATATTGCGGATCCGCTAACAAAAGGCCTAAGTAGAGAGTTAGTTCAGAAGTCGTCCATGGGAATGGGACTGAAGCCCTTGAAAAATTAAAGTTCATGCGAAGGAAACCTAACTCAACAGACTGGAGATCCCAAGAGTTGAGTTCAATAGGAAACCTAATTGTATGAATTAGTGCGGTCACTGTGGGGGGGGGATAACCCTACAATTTTAAGAGGGAGTTTACCACGTAGCAAGGTAACCTTCCTAGTCCATTCCTAAAAGTGACAAGTGTGATGCTAAGCATATGGCTTTTAATGATTCGACCAAGGTAGTCATACATGGTGAATCACCTATATGAGAGAGAAGTGGGGTCGCTTCGAAGGGTGTTGTTGGGCACAATACTTAATAGCTCTTGCAGAACCAGGCGCATGTTCATGACCATAACGAACATAACTATGAGGACTTGATTTTGTCAGGGAGAGTCTTGTGTGAAGTATATTGTCGTCTACACAAAAGGCATACGAGTTCAAAGACATCACTGTCTACTTAAAGCCAGTGGGCTAAGTATGCTTTATAAGCAAAGGTTCAAAGGATAACACCTACCTATTGTATGCAAGATTCAACTGTTGAAATCTAATTGGAATAATGTTGTTGTTTCGACCTACATTCATGTGGGGGATTGTTGGAAGTTTTAAGTGTGTGAATGAAGGAAGTGGTGGAAGTGGTAAATGTTTGTCCCACATCGGATTGGGAACAAAATAATAAATGGTTTATAAGGTGGAGCCCTTACACCCATTTTAATTCTTTGTGACATGTTTTACCACAAGTTCTACGCGCGCGCAGGGGAGGGGGTGCAAATTTGGGTTTCTGGACTAGAAATTCATCGAACTCGTGTGTGCCCGCACGTCCCGCGGACACGAATGCAACTCCGAAAACCCGAGCCCATGTCAGACGATTTTTTGAATTCGGTTTTGAAATTCAAAATATGGTGGTCTAGTCAATACCATTAATAATCATAATGATTATGATTATTGTGTTTCAGTTTCAATTCTTTTTGTTATTGGTCATTAGATGAGTATTATTATTATTATTTAATATTCTTTAATGGTCATAACTAAGAGTTGATTATATGGTTATGACTCTTGGTTATAAATACCATGGCATTCTTCATTTGTAGACACACCAAAAATCACAACACACTTCATCTTCTTCCTATTGCAGCAACAGTATTATTTCCGTTTACGTTTTAGGCAAGTGTCCGAGTCCGGCAGAGCACCGATTCTGTTTCGAACCGGAGTACCCTGGGAATAGACCGAGAATCTGTTTAAGGGAATTGTGTTAAACTCAAGCCCGGTTTACTGTGTTGATTGTTTCGTTTATTTTCATTTAATATTCTAGAATTTATAATACAAGAAGTTCCAACATTATATTTAGTATAGATATAGATAATAATTTAAACTAAAATCTTTTTAACATTTATCTTCATCTTCCCTTTTTTTATTATGCACGGCCACCTTTTAAATTAAAAACCTGATTTACATAACACATTATCACATACCTCTTATTTTTCAACTATTCTGGAAACTTTTAACCAAGGTCTCGAAGATTCAAGTCCATGGAAGATAGTTGGAGAAAGGCATAAATATCCAAGATATTATTCATAAAATGTTCACAATTCTTAGATGAACCCAGAGAATTCCATGAAATAAATATGTGTAGAAATCTCTAGATGGCCTTGTAAACTAGTATAAAAAGAGGCGTTGCCATTTATGCAACTCACCTCAAAATCTTATATCTCTCCTAACGTATTCGAAGTACTTTCTTTTATACAATCTTTTGTTCTCAACGTCTCTCTTTTGTTGCTTAAAAGGCTTATCTTAACAAGTGTTTAAATGCCGCAAGAGAGTGAAATCTAAGTCTATGTTCCGTAAAATAAGTTTTAACTAATGGTGTTAACATACACGAAGGAACACCATTAGTTCATAGCTTAAACAGAGTCATAGACCATACATCCATGTATATTTTCTAAACCTTCTTGTTACTAAACAAACTATAAATTAATGATCTAAACGATCCGTTAATGTTTTGTTAAACATGAGTTTTTTTTTAAAATAGACAAGAACAAACTAATACTGGATTATGATAACTCAACCAACCCATGGCTATACAACACACATACTTATCATTGTTTTAAATTGTGGGTGTACATACGAGCGTATATGTATCTACATATACGGCCGTGTATGTTCTTATGCGGGCGTATATGTATGTCCATATACAGCCGTGTAAGTGTGTATATATATAGTTTGTGTTTATTATCAGTTCAGTTGGATTGTAATTCAGATAATAAAATTTCTCTCTTCTATATTTTCTTCTTCTTCATACATGTTTATCGTTCCTTGAACGTTTACATAGTATTAGAGCATGGTTTATAGTCATGCTCTTCGTTTTTCATCAATTCTATTTATCATATTTTTGATCTTTTGTCATGAAATCTTGTTTGTTTGGTCACTATTTGATCAATTTCTTTAGTTCTCATCAGTTTTCTTCCTAATTTTTAGGTTTTCAGATATGTTCAATTAGTTTGTGTTCGTTCGTGTTCTAATATGTTTGTTTGTTCGTGTGATGATCTGTACTTTCCTTTCTGCATTGTTTGTGTTCATTCGCATAAATAAAATCTGATTTTCGTATAAGTCATCTGACCTATATGCCATATACGTTTCTTATACTTAAACATTCCCGTATAAGTAAGTTTTTCGCCGTATAAGTCTTTATAGACTTATATGTTTCTTCACCTTATAAGCTACATATAAGAAACTTTTCACCGTATAAGTCTTTATAGACTTATACGCTCTCATCTTACACGAGATATAAGCGACATCGTGTTGTATGTTGAGACTGCCAAAGTTTTATGAAATGAGCTCAATGCTCGTTATGGTTAAGAAAACGGAGCAAAATTTTATCAGTTGCAAAAGAATCTTAGTCAAATCACCCAAGGAAACAATGACATTCCTACTTATTTTGCAAAAATGAAGTCTAACTGAGATAAGTTAAATGCAACTAATACTCTACCTCATGCACTTGTGGGGCAGCTCAAGCGTTTGCTAAAAGATATGCTATCTCGTAGAGTTGCGAGGTGAGCTGCTGAAGCTGCTGCTGCTTCTCCGGCTCCGGCGGTTGATGCTGAAGCTCCGGCGATTGCTGCTGAAGCTCCGGTGGTTGCAGCTGCTGCTCTGGCGGTTGCTGCTGAAGCTCCTCCGGCACCAGCTGCTGATGTTAATGCTAATCCGGTGGGAAAGTGAATAATCTCTAGATCTGGATGCTTTGATTTGCAATGTTGATCCTTATTTTACCATCAATATGATGATGATGATGATGATCTTTTGCAACAATTTGAAATTAATTAGGTGATCTTGTTTGTTTATTATGTTAATAGGCCAGCATTAATTCAACTAATTTTCTCAAAATAATAAAATTATCAAGATCTATTATTGATCCAATTAAGCAGAAGAAGATGAGTCAAATGTTTGCTTCTCTAAATTAGTTTCTAGAATTATGAATATTTGGTTGTTTCAACTATAACCGCCAACCGTCCCTCTATTTCCTGCGATCATTCTCCACTCGAATCAATATTAATCTCAACTCAACCACAACTAGCTAGTTGAACGACTCATCTACATTGATACTTCCGTGATTTCAAAAGGGATAAACTGCATAACCGAGACAATGGACATGGCGTTTGGATATAGAAACCTTCGATTAAAGCCCCCCCCCCCCAAAAAAAATGTCTAGCTCTCTCGCCGTGATGTTTTCGAAACACAAATTATAAAGAGTTGGACAAGCCGGTTCCAAGGTAAAAACCAGTTCGGGTTGAGCTGGTTGATATAATGATATGGTTTTTAATTAATTCAACAAGAAAATAGAAAAGAAGCTATATATATATATATATATACTAGTAGGTGCCCGCGCGATGCGGCGGAGACGTCAATTTACAACACAGTACTTATTTTCTGTTGGTTGATAACGGTTTTGTTCATTACAATATCGATTGGGTTCTTTTGAATATGTAGAGTTTTAAAAAAGAGAAAACAACCCACACGTAGCGGCTACATGTAAGGTTGTTTTTGTAGTTTAATGGTACATAATTAAAACTGAATCGGATAATCTTGTTTCGGGTTTCTCGATTTTGAACTTTAGTTTTGAGTTTAACCACTACTTACATTGCCAACAATGTTATTTTGTTTAGTGCATGGTTAAGTGCGTTGCATTAGTGGGAAAAAAATTATGACATTGTTCATAATCGCTATCCAACATGTAATTATCTACTACAGTTTACATAATCGACAATCTCAACATAGAGCCTATTTGGAAGGGAAGAGGTTGGGCATGTACATAAATGAGATTATATAACTTTGCATATGTTTAAAATTAATTATTTGCATTCAGTATCAAATCAACATTTAAAAGTCATTTATATGACCATGAAAGCCAAACTTCTACAAAATAATCTACTGAATGGCTTAGTCTTTACATTTGACTTTTTTTTGTCAATGCGATGACACCAACCAACGAAGCGCGCATTGATCAGAGAGCAAATGGGTCAAGCGCTCTCTTTTTGGATATCCAACTTTAGCTCATCCATACGTATTGCTGGTCGTGGGCCTTGCCATCAAAAGAACCAAATATGCATTAGCAAGATGGTAAGCACTGGATTTCTAATAATAAAATATTGATTTTATTATATTCATATACAAAATTAGGTCCAATTTTTTTTTGTCATAACCGTAACCCAAACCGAGAAAAAAATTTGTTTAAATCAAATTAACCAAACAGTATAACCAACAACCGAATCGAATAACCAAATTAAACTTGGTTACTGTTACAAAAACCGAATAAAATTTCAGTTCTGTTTTTACGGTTTCCATTTTTCCGGTTTCGGTTTAATCAACTTATCAGTTTATTCGATTTATTCAACAGGCTTATTCATCTTTAATTTGGTTCAAATTATGAATTAAATTAACTGAACCAAATAACCGAACCCCAAACCGAATAAACAGATAACCGAGTAATAATTCGGTTTTTTCTCGACATCGCTTTAATTGGTTTATATGTGAACGAAGAGACTAATTTAGAGTACATAGTACACATGGCCCAGTTGCTAACTGTTGTGATTGATTGGGCCCATAGGAAATTCATAAACATTTGACATTTAGAGTTGGAATACACATGAATAAAAGTGAAAATAATATTTTTCAATAAGGCACTTTAAAAGAGATGGTTTCTTATGTATGAATGTAATAAAGATAAGCTAATGACAGTTGATACTTACACTTCACAACTGAATTTGTGACATTATATCTAGTAACAAGTTGCTTTGTGTAGTTGAAATGGATGTAGTAGGCAATAACACATCAATCGTTGACTCCATATAACAGTCCCCTGTAACATGATTGTTATAATAAATTAATAACAATATTGATATCCTTTATTAAGGGAATCAGGGCTGCAGAACTAAAATTGTGGGAAAGGTATAACTAACTACAGTAATCATATTTACACCTGAAATCAAGAGTGTTAGCATAATGCAACTCGCTAGTCCACCGCCACTTGTGCATATGCTTGATTTGATTAGGACATGAACAGGCAGAAGCTAGCAGATTCTGGTAGCAATTATTAAACGAAGAATTTGGACATTAGTTATTTGGATTTGTGTTGAGCTCAAACCGAAACAATAATCGAAATATCTGTTTTTGGCTTTTAGAAACAACTCAGTTTGTTTTCAACTCCGATTTGGTTTAGGTTTTTTCGATTTTTGGTTTCGTTTCGGATTTGTTTTTCTTTGTTTCGGGATGCAATTTTATAGTTCTTGGTTTGTGTTTGTTTTTAGTTTTACGGTTTTTGGTTTCTTTCTGATTTCAGTCTTTTATATTTTTTGTTTCGATTCGGTTTCATATTTTTGCTTTAGTTTTTCATTTCAGTATCAATTTTTTCCGTTTTTTGAAAATACAACAATACTTTTTCCAAAACGTGTGTCAGAAACACATATACTATCATTTTTTCCAAAACCATTCAAAACATGCCAAATGACCAAAATACCCTTACGTTCTTTTGAAAAGACAACAATACTTTTTTGCCAATAAAAAATATTTATGAAACTCAACCTGACCCAACCCGCTTTGACTTGTCCTAAAGGACTCATTTTGACCGATTACACAACTAAATCGACCAGCCCATTTTGCCACATTTAAAGATATGAACAACAAAATTGATATTATCAAAAACAACAAAAAGTTTCATACTTGAATAGTGTTACCGGAAAGACACCACCGCTAGTCAATGAGACTCAGTTTCTTAGAAGCTTCATTTCAGGAAATAGTTGACCGTTGAATGGCTCATGACAGTCATGCCAACTTCACTGACTGGTGTAAACACCTAATATGACTGGGGACTCGCATGAACCACCTTTAGTACATAAAGCTGCCTGCTGTGGATAAAAAAATGAAATCAAAATAAATTAAAAACATAATATAAGAAACACAAACTTATATTAAAAAGATATAAATAACCGAGCTATACATGAGCTTATAAGTGACATAAACTATAAAATTTCTTTCTAATAAAAACTCAAGTAGACATTAAAACTTGTCATTAATTAACGATAACATAAGTTCAGTTAAGATTTTAAAAAAATATGATCACAGATTTAACATTTGACCAAAGGGTTAAGACTTAAGAGTTATTACCCTTTTAGCCCTTAGGTTTTTAGTAATGGGATCACACCATCCCGGCTTAGTTCAGTTTTTAAACGAGCCAAGCCCAAACTCATACAAGCTGGTAGAAAACTACACTTGTATTAAATAGGAAATATGAAGAATACCTGTTTTCAACTGCAATTGAATAAGAAATTTCTGCAGCCACGCACCATGTACAATCGTGTAATCACGAATGAGATTTTCAGCAACACGTGTAATGCATCATGAGACTATGTTTTGTCTCCTCTATCATCATCTTGTTGCCTTACTTCATATAAAAACAATCAAGTAAACAAATGAACGTGATAAAAAACAATCAAATTGCTATTAAAAATCTCCCTACAGCGATTTTCTCTGCCAACCATCCAAGTTCTTGCCTTGTAATTTCAGCCTCTTCTCTTAGTTAGTTGGCTAGCTGTTTGCTAAATGGTATAAATCCAATATGATTTAACAACATTTTAAAAATACAACCTAGTATCATGAGAACAATAATAAAAGAATATTTATTTATTTATTTATTTTTGCAAATAACAAGTTTACCGATCAAAATTATATCATTGTGGATCTTCAAATTCGTAACAGATCTTTTCGCGTATCCCCAAATGTCACTTCTCTTGAAAAGATTTCAAATTCCTCTCTAATAGAACAATAAATAAATCGTGCAATATTGTAAAATGGTTTTCAACAAGAAATTTTGGCATAACCATTCATACAAACAGCAGCCACATGTAGTGTTGTTCAAAAGGCTCGTGGCTCATGTCTTGCTAGATAATAACTCGAAAAAAGCTTGACTCGAAAAAAGCTCGAACCTAAACGAGCCAACTTGGCCAAGCTCATGGCTCGGTCTTCGCTCTACTTGTTAGCTCCGCTTGTTGGCTCGTTTAAATTAAACCCTAAATTTTAATATGAAATAATAATAGCATACCAAAATAAGAAAAAGTAAAAATAATACATATATTACCCCAGTCGATCTTTAAAACAATATAAAAAAACTAATATTAAACATATAGTGTTATAAATCTCTAGTTCGTATATTTATATAAAATAATGTTAAAGTTTATATTTTTATATCTTTTTCATAAGTATTTGTAAAAATAAAATTTATAGAAAATGAAAAATATTTTTTTTGAAAGTTAACAAGCTCGGGTCGACGAGGTCAGTGGCGGCCCAACCTTTTAGATGGCCTAAAGCGAAATACAAATAAGCGGCCTTTTGCATTGTTTTTATTTGATTAATAGCTTTGATATTATTCAATTTATCTGATTCATTAATAAAATTTTAGCCTTAGCTATACAACACAATCCAAACCAATCTTTTCACGCCCAACTACAAAATATAAGTAATTTGCTCATAAAATCTTTAGCTTAAGTTTTGTTCGATAACTTTAATACAAAATATTTTAACTAGTACACAATTATATAATTAACAAAAAAAAATGACATCTTTTACAATACAAATATGAAAGATATTTGCACATTAACATAAACAAACGAAAAAAATGCATGAGAATTATATAAGTAACAAAAAAAATTTATATCCTTTACAATACAAATGTGAAAGTAATTTGCACATAACATGAACAAGCGAAAAAAAAATGCATGAGAATTGCATGAAAAAAAAATAAAAGATAACCACAAAAGAAAACAAATAATTGAGACAATCCTTGATTAGCATTTAAAGATAAATTAAAGATTTTTTGGGCCTCAAGATGCCTCTACATTGACATATACATGGAAAAAGATTAAAAATTGAAACCCCAAAGATTCGAACTTCGTCCCTTAAAATCACAACTCAACACTCTAGCCACTCCGCCACATCAAAGACATATGTTTAAGTAGTTAAACTTTTAATAATATACACTATATATATAATTATTTTAATTTTCTTTTGAAACGGGCCTCAAAATTTTGGGGGCTTAAGGCCCTAGCTTCACCTAGTTACCTTATTGGGCCGGCCCTGGACGAGGTCTACTCAGGGTTTAAACAAGCTGAGCTCGAGCTTTCATCATCATCATCGTACTCAGTATATCCCACCAATAGCAAAGCTATGATAGGGTCTGAGGAGGGTAAGATGTAGACATCCTTACCTCTACCCCATAGGGATAGAGAGGCTGCTTCCGGTGAGACCCCGTCTGAGCTCGAGCTTTCAAATATGGAATTATGAAATAAACCGAATCCGGGTTATAATCTTAGAATCCCAGCATCCAATGATCCACAAAATACTTGATAAACTAAAAAGTAATACACACTGTAACAAGTTTCAGTTTGATCACCTGACAAAAGTAGAGCTTAATAACCATAAATTTGCCATAATTATCTTAATATCTGATCACTTCTTCTTTGTGGACTTCTTCACAGTTTGTTGCTTTTGTGGTTTACTGGCTCGTGTAAGTGCAAAACTCTCCCAATTTGTGTCGTACCATAGCATCTTTGATTTGAATCGGGCGATGTTTCTTGCCATTATGAATAGAAATACGACGGCCAACCATCTCGGGAATAACCGTTGATGCACGAGACCAGGATTTTATCGTGTGTTTTTCACCAGTTTCATTAAGCTTGGTTACCATTTTCTTCAAATAATTAGCAACAAATGGGAATCTGTTAATAAGTGGCGCCATTGAGAATCAAGCTTCTTTCTTTCTGTACCTGAGATCCTCCCAAAAAAAATGGGAAAACAAACTTAATATTAAACTTAAGGCTGTAAACAAACCAAACAAGGCCTTGATTATGTTCATCCGTTACGGTTTTATCGAACAAACAAACAAACAGTTCATGAACACTTACCGAACACAATTTCTTGTTCGTGTTCTTCATTAAGAAAATGGTCTTGTTCGCGAACACGTATAAACACAAGCAATGTTTTATTTAATTTGGGTAACCGAGAAGAGTCAGCGTTGACCGTTCGGTCCGTCTACCAAGTTCGTGTTTTTTAAAATTCATATTCATATGTTAATTTACATATATATAATCACATAACACTCATGTCTATATTGTTTTACTAGACGGGTGCCCGATCCATGCAGCGGGAAACGCAGACTACGTAATAAGTTTATGGGTGTTTATTGTTCGGTTTGAAACCGTAAAACCGTTCATCTTTTGATTTGACGGTTGATTTTTTTCTTTAACTTTTGGCCAGTTGTTTTCAACTTTCAAAGGTTTTGTCTTGGTTTTGGACGACAAAAAAAACTGTTACAAAAGGTTTGGCTCACGATTTAATTTAAAATTATCAAAACTATGCCAAAACACACATACATAAAATGTATTTTTTTTAACTGAAAAAAACTATGACAATATCATACTCAAATTAAAGATAAAAATATGCTCGTTTTTATGGTATAATGTTTTTAAAAAAATATTAACGTATGAAAAAGTTATTAACATTTAAAAATCTTGGGGGTATTTGGGTTAAAAGTGAAAATTAAAATAAGATTTAAGTAAAAGATTAAGGGTTATTGTTGTGATTATTCTTTAAATTTAATTATAATTAAGGAGTGAATATTGTAACTATATATTAAATAAACGGCTGAGTTTTGTTTTAACTTGAGAATGACTATTTTGTCCCCCTATAAGGTTGTACCATATGCAACATTATTTGTAAATCCCTTAAAAAATAGTGTCTTAATTTGTCCATCTTTGCTATGTTATATATAGTATAGATATAGATTTCTACATCATAAAATGAGAAAAGTCAGCAGAAATATTAAAAAGCTTTAACGAACATAAACAGACAAATTATCGAAAGTTCACAGTCACAGTTAAAGAGCATAGCCCTTGTGTTTGTTCATTTCGTTAATTGAATGATATTCCTTGTTCATGTTCGTTCATTTAGTTAATCAAACGAATTCCTTGTTCATGCTCATTCAATTATTAAACGAACGAACGAACAGTTTGCGGAACGTTCTCAGTCCGTTTACAGCCCTAAATTCAAACCCTAGTCGAACCATGGGGAAAGAAATCATTAATATCATTCTCAGTTGGCATATTAGAAATATATATTCAACCATACCTTCGTAAACGTAACACACAACATTTACGAATCAAAATTACAGTCAATCAATCACCGATTATTAATAAGTTCTATAGATCCAATTGACGTTGAAAGATTAATTAAAAAAATGGACCTCAGCTTAATCAATCGAATAAAGATACACCACGATGGAGTACATACGAATTCAAATAATGATAATAATAATCTCACCAGATTGAAATAAATCCCACTCACATTAACCCAATCCTCTTGGTCATACAGATAGATCCATAGGCTCACGACCAACCAGAGTGGAGTATTAGTTTTGATACTTTTTCTGGATATCCATAATTACCGAGAAGACAGGTTCGGGGAGCAACATTAGAAGTCCAACAGGACGTACAGAGAACCGGTTCGAGGTGGAAGTCAGAATCATCAAAATACCAACTGGATCCGCAGAGGGACCCGCAAGATTCACCTTGAAGAGGGACGTCTGCGCAAAGACCAACTGGATCCGCAGGACCCACCATGCTCAGAGAGATGAAGACCTTACACGCAGTAAGCCAGCTGTTCCCGCAGGAAAGCCTCCCTTGGTAAAGTACCCTGCCTGTTCCCGCAGCTGCAGATACAAGCCAAGAAGGAGGGCTACTCGCACTAACAGTAAGGCTACACGCATAAGGCACTAACTCTTACACTTCAGTAATGTCACCTGAAGAAGGAATGAGCAGGGCGGGAATATTCCCGCCCAAAAGAGCCAGTCCGTACGCTTCTAGAAGATCTTTTGTACTATACCTACCAAGGTATGGACAAATAGACAAGATCTGGCAAAAGCAACCCATGAACCAATCACAGGGTGACAGCTCACCGACAATAGTACGAGGAGCAGCACGCTCCAGTACAAAATGTCACTATTAGCCGCTGCCTACCCACCAACTCCCATCGTGGCACGAACATAGCCCGTAGTTGGTGGAAAAGGAATATTATACAGCTGGTCGTACCTGCTTGGAAACCTACCTTCGGCTATAAATACTCCAACACCTTGGAACGGTATCATCATCTTATCTTCTCTCTAGCTATTTCTCTCTATATACACTTATATTCAGAGCAGTCTAGTCTGATTCTCACGCCGGAGGGTGGTCACAAGGAGGAACCCCCCCCCCCCTTCTCAGTGACGAGCTCACGGTCTGTTTTGCAGGTCGAGAAGAATAACCATCTTTGCTGGACCTAACCCTCGTGGGAAAAATCTACTTAACCCCCAGATTATCCTTAATCTGCTGGGGCCATCTAGTGTTTCTTCATTGGCGCCATCCGTGCATTAAGCTAGAACTAATTCTTTTTCTCAGTTTTTTCAAACTTCTGGAAAGATGGTTAAGGTTACTCCAACGCCAAGGCCACCGAGTGACCAAGAAACTCCGGTAACCACAACCCCAGCTACTGGGGGGGAACATCGGTGAATACACGATTTTTACGAACACTACCCCGGTTACCCAAGTCGGGGCAAGTGCAGTAAACAATCCTCCCCTGGGATTCATTGATACCTAGGTGGAGAAACAACAGACGAGACTTCCCCAACAAACACTTGAACAAGTTAAAGCTTGGGCGGAAGCATGTCAGAAAGAATTCCAGGCTGAGTTGGACGAACGTTAACGTTCACTCCAGCAGGCCAATGACAAATTCGGAAGCACTAGACAACAGCTCAGCATGAGCAACGATTGCGAGTATGTGGATGATGAAGATTGGGAAGAATCTGACAGTGACGCAAACCCTCGTCATAAGGCGAAAGGGAAGCGTAAAGAAGACTTCCACTCGAAGAGAAATTTCGAGGAAACCTTCAAACCAAAGAACACGGGGGGAAACCCACGTGACTTCTCCAAAACTTTCAGGCCAACAGCTGCGAATGCGGGAACGTCCTAATTTGCAAGGGACATTGCGGAAGCAATCGCCCCAAAGAGTGCCAAACAGATGTCCAACATAGGCACTTATGATGGCGTTTCTGACCCGGACGATCACTTGAACAGATTTATAGCGGGGGCAACCGTCAGTAATTGGACGGAACCCACACGGTGTTACATGTTCCAGATGACGCTCGTCGGGGCAGCCAGAGCGTGGTTTGATCGTCAACCGGTCCACCACATCTATGATTGGGCAGACTTCCAGCACAAATTCAGCCAGCACTTCAGTCAACAAAGAAAATATACTGAAGAGCAATGGACGATCCTCAACTGCATCCGGGAAGAAGACGAATCTTTGCTAGACTTCATCACTCGCTTCAACTCAAAGAAGCTAAGTCTGGGCAATATCAGCGAAGATCTTGTTCGCGCCGCTTTCATCCAGGGTGCTGAGTACCCAGAGCTCATCCGCACCTTGACAGGTAAAGACGGCATGCCATCCAGGTGGGATGCCATCATAACGGCAGCTAAACGCTTTGCCGAAACGGAGAAGCAACTGGGTAGAGATCTTCCCCAGAGCACAAATATCTACACCCAGAGGACAAGAGAAAATAACGCCCATACCGCCCGACAAAACAAAAAGAGGAAGCTTTGTATTTGGCAGTCAAGGGTAAACTTTGACACCTCATCCAACTCTCGCCCCCTCTTAGGCGGAAGGGACAACATGCAGTCGTCGAACCAGAATCCCAGATGGACGCCACTCACCAAAAGCGTCACCGAAATATTTGTCACCGAGAGGCTCCCATGGCCAAAGGCTCCAATAATCCGACAGCGTCAAAACGCTGATCAGAGCAAATCCTGTGACTTCCACGGGACAAAAGGACACACCACGGAGGAATGCATATCCTTGAAGGATGTCGTCGAAACATTCGTCAGAGATGGGAAACTCACACACCTCGTGGCGTAATGGGTGCTGAGCAGGCTAACGCGTGTAGAACCCCAGTTGAGGAAACAACTACAGCACGCGGGTGAAACTCTGCAACTCCAATGTCGGAGACTACATACTGCGTAACAACGAGATTCCAAACCAGGAGCGCCCGGGAAAGTCGGCCCCGGTTTGGGAAGGGCCATACATTAATTTCTGGGAAAGGGCGCATACCGGCTCAAAAGGCTCGATGACATCCCCATCCCAAGAACATGGAATGGAGCTCAATTACGCAGATGCTACATGTAGATCAATTCCAAACTTGTAAAGAAAAGGCCTAGAGCCACTTCTAATGGAAATGATTCTCCTTATCACATTGATGTTGATAGCCTTACCTTTATACTTGTGAACTGACCACACTGATATGCCGGTATTCACCGCATAAATAAGTGAAGGAGGAAGTAAGTCGTTGCGTGTGGAAAGCGGCAAAACCCGCATAAATACAAAAACGGTAGAAAATTTCTATGGAAAAGATGAGGAAAACCTTCACGTAGGTCAGATATAGGTGAAGTTTGGTCATCCTACTAAGTGAAAGTGACGGTCCTACCCACACAATCATGATAGAGGAAACTGAACATCAACCTATTATCAATCACGCGTCGAAAGGTTAACTTATTCAAAACACTTAGAAAATTTCTAAGGAAAAGATGAGGAAAACCTTCACGCAGGTCAGATATAGGTGAAGTTTGGTCATCCTACTAAGTGAAAGTGATGGTCCTACCCGCACAATCATAATAGAGGAAACTGAACATTAACCTATTATCAATCACGCATCGAAAGGTTAACTTACTCAAAACACTTAGAAAATTGCTAAGTTAAACTAAAATATGCATGAGCAAATCATATAACGTTTATAAGGCAAGCCATTAAGTGAAAGTGACAGTCCTACCCCGCACAATGATTTATATACACGATAAAAGCTGTTCAAACATTACAAAACGGCCAGGTATCTACCCGCCTACAAAAAATACAAATTTATCCAAACGGCTTGGAGGAATCTCAAGATTCAGGCTTCGGGACCACTCCCTCCAAACCCACTTGAACCCGCACCATTAGTTGGCTGCGGCTGTTCAAGGAAAGATTTGAGAACAGTTAGCCCGTCATCAGCAGCAGCAACTTCGTTCACCTTCTCCACAACCGGATGAGAAAAAGCAGCATACTGGTTCACAGCTTGGTCGTAGGCAGCTTCAGTGTCAACATCATATAGAGGAAATTTGGAAGGCGGGATGCCTTTCTCTGCAAATCCTAGACCAAGCAAGAATCCAGCTCTCTCTCCATCCTCATGAGAAGCGTTGAGGGCTGCACTCATGGCATCATCATAGGATGTGTTCGCGAAAATCCGATGCACAACCTACACAAAAAAAAACTTTTCTAAGTATAAAAAAAAGAGCAAAAAGCAAAGAGTTACGGAGCTATGCGTACCTGCGGCAACGCTTCTCGCAGAAGCCAATCCTTATGGGACAAAGCCTCCTGAAGGGTAGCTTGAGCTTGATCGCGTGCGCGTTCAGCTTCATTCTTATTAAGGTTGGCAAGCAACACCTCCTTGGCAGTAGCTTCCTCAACGCCTTTAAGCTTGCGCTCAGTGCGATCAAGCACACCCTTCTGATCCAAGAGCTCTTGTAGCTTCTTGGCGTCCTCCAAAGCCAAAGCATCATGAGCCTGCTGAAGCTTCTCCAATTTGGCTTTCAGCTCTTCATTCTCAGCGCGCAGAGGCTCAGCAACAGCTTCAGCTTTGGTGGCCCTTTCAGTTGCATTACGCGCAGTTTCCTTAGCCAACCAAAGTTGTTCGTTAACAGCTTGAGTAGCCTTGGAACGGACCTCATGCCTGGCTTGGATCTCGGCCTCAAGGTCCTTGAAGGCCTTTTCTTTTTCAGCAGCGGTGGCTGCAAGCTTCTTGTTCTCCTCTCGCAGCGATCGCACCTGAGCCACCTCCAGGCTACGCGCAGTCTTTAACTTGTCGTTTTCACGACAAAGTAACTCGACACGCGGCTGCATCCGGGCGAGAAGAATTCGAAGCTCGTTGGAAAACCTGCCCTCCTGGTAGCTAGCCATAGCCTCCCCCAGTGCACCGCTTGGAGTGGCATGGCGCGCCCAGTCGACGCAGTCTGCAGCCGTCCTGAGAGTCGTGCCTCAGCGGATATTCCACCTTGGCGCATAGACCTCATTGGAATCTGAAACTGCAACAAAAACAATTAAGAAAAAATGAATCAGGAGGAATAACAGGCCAAAGTAACCCCACGCACCTGTAGGGTCGATAACAGGCCGATAGCCGCTAAACCCATCACCTGAACCTAAAGGATATCCATCCAAGAGGTCAAGGAGATGGGAAGGAGGCAAAGGTTGGACTCCCTCATCAACAGAGGTAAGTCTAGAGGTCCCAACTCTAAACATACCTGAAGAACTGGCCCCAACAGAGGTAGTCGCTGCGCCGAATGTGACAATGCAGAAGCCATTGAGGTAGAGACCATCGGAGATGAACTCATTTGAGATGAACTCATAACCGTGGTAGCCGCCGCAGATGAGCTCGCGGAAAAAGTCACCGCCGGTCCGGTGAAGGATGTAGTAAAGATGGCACTGGCGGCCGGCGGAGATGACGTCATAACTGGAACAGTTGCTTCAAAAGTATGAGCAATTGAACCAACACCAGAAACAGGCGCAGCCGCCTGGGTCATCGCCTCGGATAGGTTGACCAAACCTATCGTCGTGGGTCCTGAACCGCTTCCTCCCGCACCGCTCTCGAAAGCGGATAAGTCCACTCCTGCATGAAAAAAAACAAAAGATATTAAAAACAAAGGCGGATGGAAATGCGGAAAAGGTACACAAAAAATATACTTACTGGCTTTCTTGATCCTGAAAGACCTGACAGGCGGAGATAGACCCGATGAAACTGGCCTCTTCGCGCCAGTCACCTTCGCAGCGCTTGGTGGCTCGGAAGTGACAGCCGTTGTCTCAACCTCTGAGACAATGGTCTCGTCACCACCAAGGTTCCCCGCCGCCTCCTCACTTTCAGTCTCGGAATCAGACTGATTCCCCAGGTCGACGACGGAAGCAACCTTTGCCTTGCCCTTCACGCCAGCAGCCTTCTTCTTCCTCACAAAGAAAGGCCCATCTGCGGATCCCTCATCAGAAGATGACAAAATCAGAGGAATTCCAGCAGAAGTTTGAGCATGGAGAGGAGGAGGATTAAAGAACTCCTTACCTGGCCGAGTGGCGCTTAAAATTTCGTGGCCCGGCGGGTAGACCTCTACGAATCTATCCGCCGTCTGCTCCAAAATGGGCAACTCGTTCTCATCGAGATCACGAGTACCAAACCGTGCGGGACCACCAGTCTCCCGCGGATGCAAGAGCGACTGTAAGTCGTTCCCCTCTGAAATAAAAAAGATAATGTTAGAAGAAAATCCTAAACCAACACAAAAGACAGAGCATACCGTAAGGAATATAGTTCAAACCGTATTCAAGGACGATGGGTATTTGCGGCGTCCCAGACCCGGCATCCTTCCACACGCGGCTCATCCCAAGCATCACCATCCCAGACTCCGCGAAGAGATAAACCGGAGTCTGGATCTGGGAGATTTTGGCGAACCATTCCGTCTCCTGGTAATTGGAGGCGTGAAGGTTAGGGAGTGCCCTCCCATTCTTGAACGTCATCGCGATGGGGACGACGCGAGCGGAGAGGTAGAAAAACTCCCGCTTCCAAGAACGAAGACTACGCTCAGTAGCGCAGATCTTCAACCCCTTGATCCGAGTAACAAGGGTATACCAGCCCTGGATGCACCTCCAGGTGTAGAAGGTCATCAGACGGTCGACGCGGGGCTCGATGTCCAAAATACGGCACACCCATTCGAAAGGGCGAACTTTAGCAATCGCCATTGGGTGCACCTCCGTCAAATGAACACCGTGTTTCTCCAGAACACGGTACACGAACTTCGTTAATGGGAATCTTAGATTCCCATATAGGAAGAACAAAGCGTAAACCCCTATCTTGCCCTTAGGGGCATCGTACACCGTCTGGTTGGGCTCCGGAAACTCTGGCTCATACGGCTCCAGCATGAACTTCTTGACGATGTAATGGTATACATCGACAGAAAGAGTACACTGGCACTCGCCAGCAGTACTCTTATCGTCCTTATCGGACGTAGACGTCGGGTTCTCGAGGTAAACGTCAGACTCCTCGACGTTAACCTCAGGATCATGAGTAGAAGAAGACATTTTTTAAATGTTAAAGAAAGCGGTTTCAGGAGAATGCTCGCCGGAAAAGATGAGTATTCGCCGGAAATCGCTTAAAAGGAAAAGAAGAGTGAAGTGAAGGTATGGGATGAGATACACCCTCTCCCCCCTTATATACTCATCGCAATGAATGCGATGAATTTAATGCGGAGGAGAGAGAGAGCGCAGGTGCAATGAAACGGCGACACGTGTGGATAAAGCAAGCTGGCAACAGGTGTCGGAATGGCGCGTGACATGAAACTCGCGCCCACGCGCCTGAAAAAGCGTCCTGATTGACCACATGCTGTCACGTCGTCATAACTTCCTGCACGTCCTGAAACCGTCAGAAGACGCCAACGTTCCTTCAACCGTTTGGACTGTCCTTATCCTTTCACCAACTCTCCGAATTCCAAAAAGATTCAAAAATAAGAGGGAATATACCCCCTTACCTTGGAAAACAAGAAACCGTAAGACAAGTGCGGGTACAGTGTCAAGGCGAAACCCTTCACATACTTAGCACCTGCAGGGAATTGAAACCAAAAAGGATCTTATGGGCCATGCTTGCGGAAAGAGAAATAGCACCCCCGTATGGCGGGAACGTTGAGAACTAGATTGTTTGAAGCTTCAAGGTGGAATTGGTTGTTTAACATAACTGATCACTATGTCAAATTACCAAAACCTCGTGGAGAATCTACACAAGTGAAACTCAACGCTCCCGACTTGCGAGGAGGTTACACACCTACCCGCATCATACCCAAAGATCAGGCAGAAAAGTCGGGAATTTCTGCAAGTGACATTAGGAAAACTGCGGGAAGAATCCCCACGGAAAACCTTAAAAAACGAAAAACCCTTTTCAAAACCCCTTGCTTAAAGTCCAAAAGTTCCCCTCATTAACAATTCATGAGAAGAACAATGGACTGGGGGGACTTGAAGAGGTAGGTCCCAGCAAAGCCATGTTGGACCCGCAAGACTCACCTTGAAGAGGGACGTCTGCGCAAAGACCAACTGGATCCGCAGGACCCACCATGCTCAGAGAGATGAAGACCTTACATGCAGTAAGCCAGCTGTTCCCGCAGGAAAGCCTCCCTTGGTAAAGTACCCTGCCTGTTCCCGCAGCTGCAGATACAAGCCAAGAAGGAGGGCTACTCGCACTAACAGTAAGGCTACACGCATAAGGCACTAACTCTTACACTTCAGTAATGTCACCTGAAGAAGGAATGAGCAGGGCGGGAATATTCCCGCCCAAAAGAGCCAGTCCGTACGCTTCTAGAAGATCTTTTGTACTATACCTACCAAGGTATGGACAAATAGACAAGATCTGGCAAAAGCAACCCATGAACCAATCACAGGGTGACAGCTCACCGACAATAGTACAAGGAGCAGCACGCTCCAGCACAAAATGTCACTATCAGCCGCTGCCTACCCACCAACTCCCATCGTGGCACGAACATAGCCCGTAGTTGATGGAAAAGGAATATTATACAGTTGGCCGTACCTGCTTGGAAACCTACCTTCGGCTATAAATACTCCAACACCTTGGAACGGTATCATCATCTTATCTTCTCTCTAGCTATTTCTCTCTATATACACTTATATTCAGAGCAGTCTAGTCTGATTCTCACGCCGGAGGGTGGTCACAAGGAGGAACCCCCCCCCCCTTCTCAGTGACGAGCTCACGGTCTGTTTTGCAGGTCGAGAAGAATAACCATCTTTGCTGGACCTAACCCTCGTGGGAAACATCTACTTAACCCCCAGATTATCCTTAATCTGCTGGGGCCATCTAGTGATTCTTCAGGGAGCAACATTAGAAGTCCAACAGGACGTACAGAGAACCGGTTCGAGGTGGAAGTCAGAATCATCAAAATAACCCAGAAAACAATCACGTAGCAAGCATTTAAACAGCCCAGAAATCTTCCGATCTGTTTCAAAACCCATATTTCAGCGGATGTAACGAAGCTGAGCTATGTGGCGGTAGTGATTTGTGATTGGCCTGGGTACATGAAAGCATATGGTGCTCGCTCTCTTTGTCATCTCTTTCACAGATCCAGTCAAAGTGGGTAGAGCGCAACCTAGACAGAGAGGCGGGTGTGGAACCCTATAATTCAATTTCAAATGAACCGCGTATGTTTGAACAGGAATGTGTATTGAAGCTTTATGAGTTGTAACTTGTGCAAATAAGGTTCTAAAACTCTTAACTTTAAGAGTTTTGTTCAAATGACCATTCTGCTCTTCTTATATGTATTATAATATACTAGTAGGTACACGCGCGATACGGCGGGGGCCGCAATTGACAACATAATACTCATTTTCTGCTAGTTTACTGATTTTTTTTGGGTGATATATTGTATTGTACATTTGTATTGTTCGATTCGTTAAAGTACGGGTAAAGAATCGTCACTCGGTGCATGATAAGCTGATACAACAATCTAATAAGATATTCACAAAAGGATGCACACAACATTAAATGAAACTACAAAATCACATGGCTAATACAATAGTAAAAAACAACATAATACTCAAAAAAAAGAAAATGATCCGGCAAGTAGCAGTGTAGCAGACTCATCTTCAATCTTCATATCCATTCCCGGCCATAAAATGCCAAACAGCACACTTTAAACTCTTCAGACCAACACCTTTGACCACATATTTCATTCCATTCATCATATTCTCCCAATTACTTCCCAAATCTGTGCAAACAATATGTTTACAATAACAATCTAGACAACTGAATAAAAAAATTTAAAAGATATACGTACCTATTCTTGCCAACACGAACACCCATAAACGAACTTCCGCCGAACATTCGCTTCTTTTAAAGCCGCTGGCAGCCTGTGATTTCAGCTAAATCTAAACATTGACTTCTTTGTACATTCAGTTACCTCTGTATATAATAATCATCTTCATTTGTATGGCATTTAAAATGTATAACAAATAAAAAAAGAAGTTAAACTAAAAATTTACCAAATGTAATTGGCAGCACCATAGTTCCATAACCCTAAATTCATGACTAATTCCAACTACAAATCAGCTTCCTGAAGCATCCCAAAATCATTTGCCACATCACTAATTGCTAATGTTGCCTTTATTGTTCCTTCTTTAACCATCTTAGTAACCTTCACGAGTTAGAAAGTTATCAAATTTTAGAGACTACAAGATTTTTTATTGGTATAATAATTTTGGAGACTAAAAGACATAGAAGACGGTTAAAATTTCATTTTCGAGCAAATACGCATATAACGTCTTTGCCCTTGATATCTGTTTTTTAAAAACATTTTGCATGGCTGCCCATCTAAAAAATAATTGTATACCCTTCTTTAAATTAATTGAATACACACATAAATATTGGTTCTAGAAGACGTTAAAACAAAATTAAAAAAAACATTATTATAGATTTATAACCTGCTTCTAGGCATAGTCAAGCTGCTTTTCAATTTCCCATGTGAGGCTGTTTAGTGCCATACCCATAGCACAATAATGATGGTTATCCACCTGAATCAATTTGCAGTTCTATTTTATTTGTTGTATTAAAGCATATAAATTTATAGGAATTCAATCACAAATGGACACTAATACAATCCTATAGAGTCTTTTCAAACCGAGATGACATCCTTATTTATTAAGTAGTTAACTAAAAAACAAATGCATCCAAGATGAACCTATCAAATAATAAGAAAGCAACTACTGAGAATGATATGCAGGTGATGAAACGCATTCAATCTTAGTAGCTATAATAAGATTAAATGGCACATGGCACATAAAATACTTACAGAAAATCGGGCCTTGGCCTATACAATCATGAAACAAACGGTATGGACCTTTAAGACACATAACCCAGACTTTAGGGCTGCAATAACTGTAATCACTGGAAAGTCAACCATAGATAATCGACTCAACTTTTAAACGTTCGTTCGTTTGTGCCTTTTTTTAAAGTTATTTATTTATGTTAGTGACTATTGTACCCCCTATTTAATCATGTTAGTAGATCAATTCTTAGGTCAACCTACCTACCAATGTTCATGTATGTCCATTTATATTTGTTCATTAATGTTTATGAATTGGTCAATGTCGATGAACAAACATAAGCTAACACGAACGTGTTTTTAGGCAAAACATTATATGAGCAAAATATTTATTAAAATTAGATGAAGCATATGAAATTGAAATTCAATCAACTTTAAATCAAGCATAGAAAATATTGTTTCTATTTTTTCAAGAAAAAACAATACTGCAGATCAATACTTTGAGCTATAGACTTTAAAGAACAAACAAGACATACGTGTTGTAGGACCTGCATGACTGTTCAAAGCTTGGCCTATAGAAGCTGAAATTTCGGTGATAATCCACCACCTAAAAGCTTCTTCAAAATCCTCGCCTGTAGGAACAAAGTTTGATATTTGTAACTTAAAAAAGACATAACTGATAATTAACCAAAAGTTAAAAACTAATGTTTCAGTATAAGTATAACCTGGAAACGAAGGCTTTTGTCCCAATAACGACTCTTCCTACTGGTGCACCGAGCCCTTTCGACAAGCATACCTGCACAAAATGATTAATTAATCCATATTATATCTGTTATGATCCTCATATCCCCTTTAAAATGAGCATATAAACCCTACCAAAATGGAATCAGCAGCCAATACAAGCCAATCAACATGCACTTTTGAAAGGCTGAAATAAATGAATAAAATATAAGTTAGGAACAGTTGCAAGTGTAAGATATGAAACACTCACAACAGCTGCATTAAAGTTACGAACCCCAAATTAATATGAATAATAATGTATGCACAAACGTTTTAGATAATTATCATACCTTAAGATCTGGCACATTGGTATACTCAAATGAAACCAAAAGAATATCCATAGCTTTTAAATCGGTGTGTATAAGGCGTAATAACTGCAAGAAAAATAAGCACGGGAAATTAAAAAACCCGACTAAAAATTACGCTGACATTATTTATACACCAATAGATAAATGAAAATTTCCAAGTCCTATGTTCCTACACAATAACCCAAAACCATAATCAAGTTTTGCAGCCATTAATACAATCACCTACACAATAACCCAAAACCTATGTTCCTAAACAGTTAATGGTGACCCGTTAAATCAAAGAAAAAAAAACAGAGAGAGAGAAAGAGAGAGAGAGATCTTGACTAAATTCCTTTCAAATCATATATTGGCAGAGTGCTACTAATCAAGTTTTACAACAAAATGGGTTTATCAATACAGTGACTTTTTTTGTTTTTTTATTTCACACTTTGACCCGAAACATATTTAACATAATATGCTGTGTTTTTAACTACTTATACCAAAATTGCCCCTAAACACAAATGAACCATAACAGAAGCAAACTTGAAATGAACATGCAGATTTGACCATACAACCCCTTGGAACCTCAAACATGAGTTTCAAACTATGATCATGTCATTTATGTCATATTATCATAAATCAAGATTTAAAAAAAGTAGAAAAAATATATGATTAAATTAAAAAAAATGCATGATTCACCTCCTGAACAGCGTTAAAATTGTTTACATGAACATACCTGTTAAAACTTTTTATGCTTCATTTTCGTATAACCTCCGTTTTTCAACTATATAATCAATTAGCTCCCCGGATTCACATACTCCATAGCAACGTATATCATTAGGCGTCTCTACAACTTCATAAAGTCTTATAATATGAGAATGCACAAATAATCTACAATTTTTTAATTTCTCGTCTCACTACAAACAAAACACAAATACAAGAAAAGCTTTAAGACGAATAATCTAAAACCATAAAAAACAATATTAGTACAATAGTAATTTAAATACTTGAATAAAACAAATTTGGAGCTTTTACAAATTCAAAACAAACTTCAACCAACTTGCAAGCGTTTGACAAGTTCCTTTGTAGCAAAAACATTCATTTGGTCTGTGAAATGACCCAACTCAACCTGTTGTTAGGTAATGGGCCACTCAAAAGACAATGAAGTTCACCACATTTAGTCGGTGATTATAGGAATTGAAATGGGTTCATTTATTTACATTAAAAAAGGTAAATAACTATATGAACTAACCATGTTAATTAACTGCAATAATGCACTCATAACATTTTTTAAGAGATCTGGGTGTGCAAGATCAAGAGTTGTGAGAGTCTCTTTTCAGCTTTTGTGAGATATATGTACCTCCATAAGCGATCCTGTATGCAAATCGAAAAATCAAAGACAGTAAGTTATCTAAATGGGTCAAACAGGTTAAAAACGACCTAAACAAATTGTCTTTAAATGCTTATTGCATCTTAAACTGTTTTAAGAAATGAAATTATATTATTTATTCATAATTTCTAGTCATCGTTAAATTATTTTATTCAAGAAAATCGTACCCACCCCTATTCAAAATAATAATACTGTATGGGACTAAACTTGACTCACCAGTTAACATAGTCACAATTAAAACAAATGAATAACAAAGAATAATGTTGAAGCAAACACCAAACCAACTACCAGGTTAAGATTTATAACCTACGATACAAAGTTACAAACCACCTTATAATCCAAGTGTCTAACTACATGTTAAAGAGCCTAATGACATCAAATACATTAAAAAACAATCATGTTGACGGTTAATCAAAGCTTCCCTAAAAAAAACAAAAATACAATTGAACCAAAACCACTACAAAGAATGTCACTCATAAGTGTTTAACAAATTCGTAAAACAACAATTTCAGAGAATTAGAAATGGTGTTTTTGTCAATTAAAACCCTAACAATAGAACACACTTACCTTTGACTTCTCCATCTCTCACACGCTAGTTTCCCCAACACAAATCAACACACCAATTCGATGAAGACCATAAAATTTTGGCACATCTGCCACCACCATAGCGGTTCAAACTAACCCAGAAAAAGAGAAAATGTTAGAAACAAGTCTATGGTAAATTGGCTTCAAAATAACCCAGAAAACAATCACATAGCAAGCATTTAAACAGCCGAAAAGTATATTAACGTTAAAAGGTTTACCTTATCTATCTTGATCTGATCGGAAATCTTCCGATCTGTTTCAAAACCCATATTTCAGCGGATGTAAGAGTCCCACGTACGAGACCATGATGTGGCACACATGCATCACTCGTTTGGTCCGGCCAACAAAAGGTTATAACCGGGTTTAGTACAAGCTGGTTCGCTTTGAAACCGGGTTCTTGATCGATGGTTCTGGCTTATCAGTTTGGTTGGGTTTAACCGAGTGGAGATGATTATAAGTCGGACCCGAACATACGGTTTCAAACGATTAAAAAATGAACGTCTTTTATAATACATAATTAATAACGTTATCGAAATATTAGAGTTAGACCATGTGTAGTCAAAACTAATTTTACCAATAAAAACTTGATTAAGATTATACTTCGTCATGGTGGAGGGATTGTATTGGGAAAATAAAGAGTGATCGAGTCTAGCTAGTTGTAAGATATCAGAGAAACCGTCGCCCGAATTCAGATATATACAATTTCTTGAGTGAACATGTGGTCCCCATGGTTCTCTACTTAGAGGGTGTTTGGCTTAGCTATTTTTTTTTGCTTTTTGGAGGGGCAAAATATCCAAAATGCCCCTCCAAAAAGCAAAAAAACTTCAATTTGGTGCTTTGAGGTGAATATTGAAAACCATTCTATCATATATAAAAACATAATAACACACTTAAAAAAGAAGAAGAAAGTAAAACCAATGTTTGCAACCATCATCAATGTAACCCTAACCCATTTTTTGGGGATGATTCAGAGATTCGAGCTACAAACCAGCACAAGCATCAACCTCAATCTAAATAACCATCCAGCCAACATGTATTTGCTCAACTACAAAACAATTATTGCATCTACAAAACAATTATTGCATATACAAAACAACAAGAATAACATACTTTGTGGCATCGAAGTTATCAATTATACTAACTAGGCAACAACCCGTCGCGTTGCAGCGGCGTGACGACGTGAACTCAGTCGGTGCACTTAAGTTCGTTACAACACTGGTACTGTCACACCCGGCCCTGAGCGGCGGAAACAGCCGGGCGCGCGCGAGTGGGGATTGATAATTAAGCACGGGCCATTGCAAACATTTATAGTAAGATTTTCATTGCGCATGAAATGTTTAATACAAATACATTACATTGTTTAAAAATTACATAAAAACATCCAAGTATAAAACTGTTGAAGATTTCCACGCCCTATCCCCTTGCGCGGCGGGAACAACCACGCGCATCGAAGGGATAGAACTAAAATCTTCCAAAAAGCTAGTTTTAGATGTTCAGCGTGAGGTGCTCTAAGTGTGACTCCATGCGCTACCTAGTTATCTCCTGAAAGACACGTAAAAACATTTGAATCAGTATAAACTGAGTGAGTTCACAAGTTTTAGTAACTTTATAAATCGCATTGCATCATAGTCTTGATAAAAATCATATTGAAACACATTTCTGATTTCATGTCTAAACATATACTTGATAATCCGTATGAAAACATAGATCTGACACATATTTCTGATAAAAGTCGTTCCGCGGGCTACGCGCGATCATTACTGGAAGTGTGCTCGTCCATGCAAAGTGGCGCTGCCACTACGAGCTAAATAATATAATGCCGTCCCGCGGTTTACGCGTGGACATTTCTAAAAAACCGTGCTCGTCTATGCAAAGAGGCGCTGCCCCTACGAGCTAATAAATAATTCCGTCCCGCGGGTTACGCGCGGACGTTGTGCCGGAAAACAAGGCGCTCGTCCATGCAAAGAGGCGCGACCCCTGCGAGCGGGCTCAAACCCATAGTACTGCCCCATGACCATACTAGGCACTCGTCCATGCAAAGAGGTGCGACCCCTACGAGTGGGTGGATCAAACCAGCAGTCCCTACCCTTAGAGTTCCAATGGTAAAGTGATCACTTACTCGAGTTCTAGCGCACATACATCGAAAACCTTAGATAACCGTTCGCATTGCTCATCATGAAATATAATTTAAACACATAATCGCTTGCATAGCTTGTAAGTATACCATGATAAAACATTATTTAAGTACGTGTCCCTCGCCCCGAAAACAGTTTAAAAAAAAGCAGTGAAAACAGCGAGAATAGGGGCTGTGAGACTCACCTGTGGTTCTTGTTAAGGGATTAATCGAGATTCGGGTTTTCTTGGTGTTGGCCTCGGAATTGAAGGTCTAGAATGCGATTAAATAACAAGAAGTATATATATTAAGATCAAGAATTAGGAGAATATAAGGGTTGGAAAGCAGATCTCAAGGTTATAATCTTGGCTTACCTGGTAACAGGATCGGAAACGAAAACAACGGATGCTTTGGAGATGATTAGTGCAAGTTGCAGTTCTTAAGAGAGAAGTTTGAAGTGTGTTTTGGGTGATAATTTAGGTTACATATTTATAGGCAAACTCAAGGGAACACAATCCCTTGCTTTAGGGGATTGTAATCTCTTCATATCTAGGTGTAATGATGATAAAGTATGGAAATTATTATTATTTATTTAAGAGTGGAGTAGTGGATAAAAGATTTTGATTTGATTTGGACAGGACATGCAGGTCTGTGGTTGGTGGGGGGGTAGGGTGGCTGACAGTTGACTTTTCATGTTACAGTGTGCTTTTTCAGGTACTTTGTCAGTGTACAGTAAAGAGTGGAAAATCTCTGAAACACGCTACTGTTTCCCTTTGGGCGGGAGTAATCTCCTTACAACTGGAGAATAGACTAAGTGTTCTGCGCGTATTACTTTGTGCGCATAGCTTTCTGCGTGAAGGACATTTCTTTGCTGCGGGTAGGTGCGTGACCTTCTCGCAGTCAGGGACGTTGAGTTTCATTTGTAGATTCTCCAGGCGGTCTTGGTATTTCAACATAGTGATCAGTCATGTTGAAGTCAATTCCATCTTGGAGCTTCAGACAAACTAGTTCTCAATGTTCCCGCCATGCGGGAAGGTTAGTTCCCCTCCCGCACGCGCATAAACGATTTGGGATGCACCCGCCTTAGCATCATGCGAGACGGTCAACCCTTTAGACAACATTAAGTTATAGAAACATAAAACCAATACACTCGCGCATGGCGCATATAACATATGCCCACGCAGGTTCTTAACATGGTGCGCTCGCGCAGGGTGCTCATAACAAATACCCGCGCCGATTTAACATAGCGCGCTCGCGCAGGGCGCACATAACATGCCCGCGCTGACTAATATGGCGCGCTCGCGCAGGGCGCACATAACATGCCCGCGCTGGTTCTAACATAGCGCGCTTAATATTTACAACCACCTAATTATTAGGTTGATTACTTAGTTTATAGGATTGAGAAATTTACCGGTTGTCACATTCTCCCCCTGTTAAGCGAATTTCGTCCCGAAATTTAGGAGACGTTGCTGGCAGAAGCCAGGTTCTGAAAGAGGTGTGGGTATTTCTGGCGCATTTGATCTTCTCTTTCCCAAGTGAATTCAGGCCCACGCCTTGAGTTCCATTGAACCTTTACTAACTTGATTCGACTTCTGCGCAACTTTTGTTCTTTCCAATCGGTTACGGCTATAGGCTATTCTACGAAGTGCAGTTGTTTGTCGATGTGAATCTCTTCCAACGGTAAAATCAACGTTTCATCAGATAAACACTTCTTGAGGTTGGACACATGAAACGTATCATGAACTCCACTGAGTTCGGCGGGTAAACGGAGTTTATAAGCAACCGGACCGATCCTTTCCAGGATCTCAAATGGTCCGATGAAGCGCGGATTCAACTTTCCTCGCTTGCCGAAACGGGGGACTCCTTTCCATGGAGAGACTTTCAAAAGTACTTTATCCCCTACTTGAAATTCCAATGGTTTCCTTCGCACATCTGCGTAGCTCTTCTGTCTATCGCGCGCTGTCTTAAGGCGATCCCTTATCTGAAAAATCTTGTCTGTTGTTTCTTGGATCAATTCTGGACCAGTCATTTGCTTGTCACCCACTTCAGCCCAGCACAGTGGGGATCTACACTTGCGCCCATACAAAGCTTCGAACGGCGCAGCCTTGATGCTTGTGTGATAACTGTTGTTGTAAGAAAATTCAACCAATGGGAGATGAGTATCCCAGCTACCACCGAAATCGATTGCGCATGCGCGCAGCATATCTTCCAATGTCTGGATTGTTCGCTCGCTTTGCCCATCCGTTTGGGGATGATATGCCCGTACTCATGTCAAGACGAGTACCTAAAGCCCCTTGTAACGATCTCCAAAACCTTGATGTGAACCGACTATCTCTATCAGAAATGATGGACACTGGGACTCCATGTTTTGAAACTACTTCTCGAATATACAGTCGGGCTAACTTTTCCATCTTATCGGTTTCCTTGATCGGCAGGAAGTGCGCTGACTTAGTTAGCCGATCTACAATAACCCAGATCGTGTCATAACCCCCAGGTGTCCTTGGCAGTTTGGTGATGAAGTCCATAGAGATTTGTTCCCACTTCCACATGGGAATTTCTGGCTGCTGAAGTAACCCCGATGGTTTCTGATATTCAGCCTTTACTTTTGAACACGTCAGGCACTTACTGACATACGTCGCGATGGCGCCTTTAAGATTGGGCCACCAATACAGCGCTTTAACATCTTGGTACATCTTGTCTGCGCCAGGATGTACGGAATACCGCGTCTTGTGAGCCTCGTTTAATACTCGCTCGCGCAATCCTCCCTTGAGAGGGACCCATATGCGGTTAGCGAAATATAGATTGCCGTTCTTAAGTTCCAAATTCTTAATCATACCCCCAAGGGATTCGTTTTTAGCAAACTCTGGTTTCAAAGCTTCTTGCTGAGCGTCTCGGATGCTGGTAAAGAGATCTGCGCGAATGGTCAGCCTTAGAGCCTTGACTCGTAGCGTTTTTATTCGCTCCTTCCTGCTTAGCGCGTCTGCCACCACATTCGCCTTTCCAGGGTGATACTTTATTTCACAATCATAATCGTTCAACAATTCAACCCATCTTCGTTGCCTCATGTTTAAATCCTTTTGATCAAATATATGTTGGAGGCTCTTGTGATCCGTAAAGATTATACACTTTGTACCATAGAGGTAATGGCGCCAAATCTTTAGCGCGAAGACAACCGCTCCAAGTTCCAGATCATGCGTTGTGTAGTTCTTTTCATTGGTCTTGAGTTGGCGCGAGGCATACGCTATGACTTTGTCTCGCTGCATAAGGACACATCCGAGTCCCTGATGTGAAGCGTCGCAGTAAACAACGATGCCGTCCGTCCCTTCGGGCAGAGACAAAATTGGCGCACTACATAACTTCTGTTTCAACATTTGAAACGCTGCTTTCTGATTTTCGCCCCAAACAAACTTCTTGTCTTTCTGAGTTAGCGCGGTCAGAGGTAGAGCTATCTTGGAGAAGTTCTCAATGAAGCGTCGATAGTAGCCAGCTAGTCCTAGGAATTGCCTCACCTCAGTTGGGGTTTTTGGCGCTTCCCAGTTTTCGATGGCCTTGACTTTGGAAGGATCAACGTGTATTCCTTTCTCGTTTACAACGTGACCGAGAAAGTGAACTTCTCTAAGCCAAAACTCGCACTTGGAAAACTTCGCATACAACTTTTCTTTCCTCAACAATTCCAAAATCAATCTCAGGTGCTGCTGATGCTCGGCCTTGGTCCGAGAATAAATCAGAATATCATCTATAAATACAATCACAAACTTGTCCAAGTATGGTTTGCACACGCGGTTCATCAGATCCATGAATACAGCCGGCGCATTAGTTAGCCCGAAAGGCATCACTAAGAACTCATAGTGGCCGTATCTAGTTCGGAAGGCTGTTTTCGGCACATCTTCCTCATGGACCCTAAGTTGGTGGTATCCGGACCGTAGATCTATCTTCGAATAATAACTGGATCCTTGCAACTGGTCAAATAAGTCGTCAATCCTCGGTAAGGGGTACCGATTCTTGACTGTCAGCTTATTCAGCTCCCTGTAGTCAATACACATTCTGAACGAACCATCCTTCTTCTTAACAAACAGTACTGGAGCTCCCCAAGGTGAAAAGCTTGGGCGTATGAAACCCTTATCCAATAGTTCCTGTAACTGATTGGATAGCTCTTGCATCTCAGATGGAGCTAGTCGATAAGGCGCTCGAGCTACTGGCGCAGCCCCTGGGACTAAATCAATACGAAACTCGACTTGTCGCGGCGGCGGTAATCCGGGCAAATCTTCAGGAAAAACTTCTGGAAATTCGCGCACTACTGGTAAGTTTTCAATTCTTCGCTCATCTCCTTTCTTCTCTACTACATGCGCCAGGAAGGCGTAGCACCCTTTCCTTAGGCACTTGCGCGCCTTTAGGCACGAAATTAGTTTCGTCGCAACTCCCCTTCTTTCCCCTTGAATCACCAAGGTTTCTCCGTTCAACAGTGGGACCCGAACCTGCTTCTCATGGCAAATAACTTCCGCGTGGTTGTCGACTAACCAATCCATACCTATCACAATGTCAAAACTTCCCAAGTCTATTGGCAACAAGTTAATATTGAACCCGTGACCTCCCATGACTATTACACATTGTTCAGTTCTTTCGTTCGCGCATAACTGCCTACCATTGGCTAGTTCTATAGTATAAGGTGTGTCTAGCCTACTGGTTGCTAGGCCTAGGGAGTCTTTAAACTCAGCGGATATAAAACTTAGGTCAGCGCCAGTATCAAATAAGACAGATGCAAAATGTCCGTTAAGCAAAAACGTACCGGTTACCACATTCGGCTTTTCTTTAGCTTCGCCTGCGCCGATCACAAAAGCTCTCCCGCGAGCCTGGTTTCCCTTTTGCGGGCAATCCCGGCTAAAATGCCCTGGCTTCCCGCATGCGTAGCAGTTGTCGCTCGCTCCAGCTTCTCTGACACGGCAATTCATCGTCTTGTGCCCTGGTCTGCCACATTTGGCACATTCGATTCTTGCGCATTCACCCTCGTGGTGATACTTGCATTTGTTGCACCATGGGCGAAGCCCGCTGTATCCTTTCCTTGATGGCTCCGCGGCTTGGATCGCGTAAGCCCTTACGCTCTCCTGCTTCTTGAACGGTGGTTGCTTGGAGTCGGACCCTCGGTGGTGAGAGTTCCACTTCCTCTTGGGATCAGAGGTTCGCTGCTCGATTCCGCGCGTAGTTAACATACCCGCACGGACCGTATCCCTTGTAAGGGTGATGGCCCGCGCTACCGCCTCATCAAAGGTTGGAGGCGCTGCGGCGTTGAGCGGAACCCTAACAACAGGAGGTAACCCAAAGATATACCTCTCGATCTTCTTTTCCTCCGTGTTTGCCATGTCTGGCACCAACTGGCAAAGCTCGTTGAACCGGTTGTTGTAGGCGTCGATATCCGTTCCTACCATGGTGTGGTTCCAGAATTCCTGTTGTAGGTTCTGAATTTCTGCGCGAGAGCAGAACTTTCTCATCAACATTTCCTTCAGTTCCTCCCAGGTCTTGTGGAGAGCAACTTCTCGCCCCAATGTTTTCGCTTGAAGCTTCCACCAAGACGAAGCTGCTTCTTGGAACATGCAGGTCGCGTAAAGGACCTTCTGGTTCTCACTACATCCGCTAATGGAGAGAACTGTCTCCATCTTGTCAATCCAGTTGTAGAGCCCAATGGCCCCTTCGGTACCCTTGAATGGCCAAGGCTTACAGGCCATGAATGTCTTGTAGGAGCATCCTTTGTCCAAGGTTCCTGATTCGGGTTCTGGGGTCTCATTCTGACGACCCTGACTTGATTCGGCCTTGCTGGCCTCATGTGTTGCGATTGCTTGCGCGATTATTTCCGCGAGTTCCTCGGGTGTCATGGTAATTCCCTTGGCTTTAGTTGGAGGCATTCTCGCTTTAAAAGAGTGAACATATCAATCTTAGCGCATGTATTCTGAGCACATAATATTATCATTATTTACTAGACACTGTGTGACCCGTGTTCCTAAGTGTGTGTATAGTTTCTTTTGAAAATATTTCATGCGATTTCCCCCAACGGTTATAGTCTAGGTTAAAACTTCTTTTCCTAGTTCGCTATAACCAGTGCTCTGATACCAATCTGTCACACCCGGCCCTGAGCGGCGGAAACAGCCGGGCGCGCGCGAGTGGGGATTGATAATTAAGCACGGGCCATTGCAAACATTTATAGTAAGATTTTCATTGCGCATGAAATGTTTAATACAAATACATTACATTGTTTAAAAATTACATAAAAACATCCAAGTATAAAACTGTTGAAGATTTCCACGCCCTATCCCCTTGCGCGGCGGGAACAACCACGCGCATCGAAGGGATAGAACTAAAATCTTCCAAAAAGCTAGTTTTAGATGTTCAGCGTGAGGTGCTCTAAGTGTGACTCCATGCGCTACCTAGTTATCTCCTGAAAGACACGTAAAAACATTTGAATCAGTATAAACTGAGTGAGTTCACAAGTTTTAGTAACTTTATAAATCGCATTGCATCATAGTCTTGATAAAAATCATATTGAAACACATTTCTGATTTCATGTCTAAACATATACTTGATAATCCGTATGAAAACATAGATCTGACACATATTTCTGATAAAAGTCGTTCCGCGGGCTACGCGCGATCATTACTGGAAGTGTGCTCGTCCATGCAAAGTGGCGCTGCCACTACGAGCTAAATAATATAATGCCGTCCCGCGGTTTACGCGTGGACATTTCTGAAAAACCGTGCTCGTCTATGCAAAGAGGCGCTGCCCCTACGAGCTAATCAATAATTCCGTCCCGCGGGTTACGCGCGGACGTTGTGCCGGAAAACAAGGCGCTCATCCATGCAAAGAGGCGCGACCCCTACGAGCGGGCTCAAACCCATAGTACTGCCCCATGACCATACTAGGCACTCGTCCATGCAAAGAGGTGCGACCCCTACGAGTGGGTGGATCAAACCAGCAGTCCCTACCCTTAGAGTTCCAATGGTAAAGTGATCACTTACTCGAGTTCTAGCGCACATACATCGAAAACCTTAGATAACCGTTCGCATTGCTCATCATGAAATATAATTTAAACACATAATCGCTTGCATAGCTTGTAAGTATACCATGATAAAACATTATTTAAGTACGTGTCCCTCGCCCCGAAAACAGTTTAAAAAAAAACAGTGAAAACAGCGAGAATAGGGGCTGTGAGACTCACCTGTGGTTCTTGTTAAGGGATTAATCGAGATTCGGGTTTTCTTGGTGTTGGCCTCGGAATTGAAGGTCTAGAATGCGATTAAATAACAAGAAGTATATATATTAAGATCAAGAATTAGGAGAATATAAGGGTTGGAAAGCAGATCTCAAGGTTATAATCTTGGCTTACCTGGTAACAGGATCGGAAACGAAAACAACGGATGCTTGGGAGATGATTAGTGCAAGTTGCAGTTCTTAAGAGAGAAGTTTGAAGTGTGTTTTGGGTGATAATTTAGGTTACATATTTATAGGCAAACTCAAGGGAACACAATCCCTTGCTTTAGGGGATTGTAATCTCTTCATATCTAGGTGTAATGATGATAAAGTATGGAAATTATTATTATTTATTTAAGAGTGGAGTAGTGGATAAAAGATTTTGATTTGATTTGGACAGGACATGCAGGTCTGTGGTTGGTGGGGGGGTAGGGTGGCTGACAGTTGACTTTTCATGTTACAGTGTGCTTTTTCAGGTACTTTGTCAGTGTACAGTAAAGAGTGGAAAATCTCTGAAACACGCTACTGTTTCCCTTTGGGCGGGAGTAATCTCCTTACAACTGGAGAATAGACTAAGTGTTCTGCGCGTATTACTTTGTGCGCATAGCTTTCTGCGTGAAGGACATTTCTTTGCTGCGGGTAGGTGCGTGACCTTCTCGCAGTCAGGGACGTTGAGTTTCATTTGTAGATTCTCCAGGCGGTCTTGGTATTTCAACATAGTGATCAGTCATGTTGAAGTCAATTCCATCTTGGAGCTTCAGACAAACTAGTTCTCAATGTTCCCGCCATGCGGGAAGGTTAGTTCCCCTCCCGCACGCGCATAAACGATTTGGGATGCACCCGCCTTAGCATCATGCGAGACGGTCAACCCTTTAGACAACATTAAGTTATAGAAACATAAAACCAATACACTCGCGCATGGCGCATATAACATATGCCCACGCAGGTTCTTAACATGGTGCGCTCGCGCAGGGTGCTCATAACAAATACCCGCGCCGATTTAACATAGCGCGCTCGCGCAGGGCGCACATAACATGCCCGCGCTGACTAATATGGCGCGCTCGCGCAGGGCGCACATAACATGCCCGCGCTGGTTCTAACATAGCGCGCTTAATATTTACAACCACCTAATTATTAGGTTGATTACTTAGTTTATAGGATTGAGAAATTTACCGGGTGTCACAGGTACTACAAGCGTCCAAAACGATTTCGACACACGTATGACTTATGAATAAAATGACATTAATTTGATCGGTATTGGTTTGGTTCGTTATGGTACCTCTATAGACGCCGACAATAGTAGCAACACTCGTATAACTTATGAAACAAAAAATTAATATATTTAAAACGATGTTTATTCGATGGTCAAAATTTTTGCTCGACATTGCGACAAGAACCGACATGAATTTGGTTGGTTTCGGAATAAACCCAAATAACAATTTCGTCATATTAAGTTATTTAAAACACATAAAACATAAAACAAGAGAGAAGCAAATGCAATGCAAAAAAAGAAAAAAAAAGTCTTTCCCACGTACATGGGTCGAAACCACGTTCAACATACAGTTAGGTCTCAACATACTGCAAACTACCAACACAACAGACAATCATATATGGTAAGATTTCATAATGATTTAACTAAAACCATTAAGAAAACTAATACAAAAATTAAAAAAGTAACTTTGGGGCACCGACCAGTGGCCGCTTATATTTATCCATGTATATATAATTAGGTAATTATGAGAGCTCCATAACACATTTTGACTTATAATATAAGGCTATTATCTAAATGAAAAACAATATTTCTTTCATTTTTTTAGTGGTAAGCACCACGGGTTAGTTGGGTATGGTGTAATGGATTGGACGATGGAATGAAATGAGTGAGGGAATAGAAGGACGAGGTAATGGCAGTGGCAGATCTAGACTCGAAACTGAGTCGTAGCGCTCACATTTTTTTTTTCTCGTATTTAATGCAATGTTAACGAAACAAATATAAACAACACAACAACAAATAAATTTAAACTAACCGGGTTAACGAACCAACAGTGGCGGATCTAGGTTGGGCTATAAATATCTCCTCTTCGGGTTTTGATAGCTTGAAACCGAGCCATTACATCTTCTTCATTTAATTTATCAAGCATTTCTCTTTCGACCGTACAAAATAAAGCATTGTTCAAATACTCATTACCCATTCGATTGCGCAAATCCGTCTTGATAAGCTTCATTTTAGAGAAACATCTTTCAACGGTTGCAATTGCAACCAGTAAAACCAATGTTAGTTTCAATATTCGATAAGTCAAAGGAAAAGTTGTGTGTTTTCTGGTTTCCACCATTACACGAGCAAGATCACTCATTCCACTTAGTTTTCCAAATTTCGCATTTTCCTTTAAAGTGTAATAAAAGGTCGTAAGATCACCCGGAATACACCCTCTTTCTTCGTTAGTAAAATCATTCGGATACATCTCTGAAAAAGCCACTATCTTAGATATGTCAAACTTGGAAAATGAATCACAAGGATTTAAACCCGACATATTTTCTAACAAAATAGTTGAGACCTCACTAAATCTATTTCCAAGTTCTTGAATTTGCATATCCAAGACCATGTTAAAAACTTTAAACTCAAAATGATGTCGATTAGTAATGACATACTTCCGGTTTATTTGATTACCATAACTTTCCTTCATATCTAACATCTTAATCTTGTTTTTCACAAAAAAGATGTAACTTTTGCCAACATCTTGTCAAATCCGGTTTGTCTTATAATACTGCGCTGCTGCCTGCTATTGTATTATTATTATTATTATTATTATTATTATTGTAAATGGATAGGTGAAGTGGTGAAAGTTGGTTTGGTTGGGTTGGGTTAATGGGTTTTTTTGTTTGGGCTCTTTGACTTTTGATTGGGTTTAAAACATAGATCGGTTGAGATTAAAATCTTAGCGGTAGCGTTATTTGTTTTCAGCGGTAACGAAACACAAAAATCGGCCAATTTTTTTTCACTCTACCGGTAAAAAGTTGAGCCTTAGCGGAGGCTACCCTTTGTATGTAGGGATGAGCAAAATCAGTACCGGTACCGATTGGTATCGGTACCGAATCGGTACCAAAGTTTTAAGTTTCAGGATCGGTACGGTACCAGTACCGGTACGGTACGACACGGCACCGGTATTTCCCGATTTTTTACCTTCGGTACCGGTATAATCTCGGTACCGTGCTCATCCCTACTTGTATGTATGTATGTATGTATGTATGTATGTATGTCCGCCACGGGGTAATGGAATGGCTCATTGCAATGTCTGGAGCCGACAACGTTCGGGTATTACCAACGACCGGGTTTTACCGAGTTTTTTTTTTAGTTTCCGCACTGTTTCATGTAATCGAAATCGGCCGAAATCACATAGATTTGCCGCATTTTGTTTTTGTTCCGATGTCTTAACAAAAACCGAATGGATGCCGATATTTTTTTAATATAGTATTCTCACGAACGTGACGGAAACCGACAGAATTTGCGTAGACTCACTTCCTCAACGCCGGAACTCAATAATGCTCGGTTTTACTAGCAATCGAGTTTAACCGACCGACACCACCCCATTGGTCCATCTTAATTTTTATAATTTTTTTGTTTTATAACGCACGTAACCGAAATCAACCAAATTCGCGTCGACGTACCGATTCAACGTTTGACACCGACAACACTTAACTTTTACCACCAATTCTGGTTTTATCGACCTACCCCGGCACGTTGCGCCGGGCAAAAAACTAGTTTTAGTATAATAGATGGGTTAGGGGTCACCGTAAAAGTGTTAAGAATTATAGTAAAGCAGAGAAAGAGCCAATCTTGGTTGAGATCAAATTTTATGTCGTGTTCTTGGCGGTTGGCCCTGATTTCTAACAATTGTCACTGCCACCTTTGAATCTAAAACTATACGATTTCTCCAACAACCTCATAACTTCTGTTCCATACATTGGCTGCCAATTCCAGTTTAGCATTATTACATCATCTCTTTTTTACGCATCGATCCACCACCAAACAACCCTTATATATCCTTCTCCAAAGCAAAAGGATTAGGAAATATATTTGTTAACGGAACTTAATTCATCTAGCCAAACATCCATCTAGAAACGAACTTTCAAACCATTCTCCACCAATCAACTTAGAAAAGAGAACTGATATGCACGGGTAAATAATGTCTTTATAATACAATAATATAAGTCTAGTTCATAATTAATATCGTAACTCGTTTAATTTTACGGTCAACGTATAAGTTGCGGTTTTAAACGTTTAGACTATCTACAACCTAACCTAACCCTCAGGCCCTTAGCCAAATAACATCCTAATAACATATGCTGTTTTAATATTATTCTCATCGTTCATGGGTCCATATAAACGTGCATTATGTGTACCTTATGATTATAACAGACAGACACTTTGGATGCCCGTTGTTAGTTTCCCCACATCGTCTTACTTATTTTAAAGGGTTTTACTTTCTGCTTTTAATATAAAATCAATAAGTGTTCATGTTTGTGGTATTCTAAGTTTTAATTTAAAGTGTGTATGATGAGTAAGATAAGATAGAGATCATACCGATGCCTCGCGAGTGTTTATGGACTGCGGAACCTTCAAGGGAACCTAAGAATACTTCCACAAATGTTTGGTTCGGTGTCAAGAGCATGAAATCTCTTAGAATTATGAGAAATGAAAGTGTGATTATAAAATTTGAACAAATTCATAATTTAACAAACTATATAGATCTAGCTAATTATCAATGCCAATTACATCAAAACTAAACTCAAAATACCTAATCTACTTATCAAGAACATTAATGCATATTTCAAAAACAATCAACATTACAAGAGTTTGTAAAGATAAAACAAACTCGAGTTGAGTTATCAATATTTTTGTTATGAAAAATAATTGTTTTTGATTTGTAACAGTGATGTTTTGTGAAGCTGTTTTCGAATATCTAATATCAAATGGTTGTATGTGTTCTGTTGTAGCTATGCAATAAAGAAGAAAGACGAGATTGAGAGAGTTGCTAAGGCAAATCGTTAAGTTTTACGATGTTGTTTCGGTTTGGATCTCGTGAATGAACTATTGTTTGACAAAAACGGGTTTAGCATGGATTTTGGTTTAGCTTTTTTGTTCTTTTTTGTGGTGCATTTTGTTTTTTTTTCTTGGTATGGATGTTTTAATCGAACACTATATATGTTGGTATGTTTTGACCATACAATAATACTGTGTTAGAGTATTCTCAATCCATTCTTCAAATTAAAAGTGATTGTAAGAGTAGAAAAGAAAAAATGTTACTATTCATGGTTAAAATTGGAGAAACACACTATTCTCCTCTATAATTACTTAATGATTTTTGAAAGTGATTGTGAGGGAATGAGAGAGAAAAGACAACAATAAAAGTAAACAAAAAATAATTGAAAATACAAAAGAAAAGAATAGTGTTTTTAATATATAGAGATGAAGATAGAGAATGGATTGAGAATACTCAATAGAAATTGCAACATGGGTATGTTTGTTTGTTTTTTTTTTCTTTCAAATATTATAATCTAATCTAACTACTATATTAAAGTAAAACATAGTTTTCACATGACATTTAACTAAACTATCCACGTATAATTCCACCTCAACAATTTCCAAAATTATAATTTATACATTATTTAATTATAATCTACCTATTTAATTTATTTAATTGCTAACAAAGTTACAAATATAACTTAAAATGTTGTATTAAATGAAGTAGAGATTAAATTAAATTTTCTTTTTTGCATTTTTATTTTTTACTTTCCGTGTATTACACGGGCTATATCCTAGTGTTATTATATATGTTACCAAACTCATTTTATTTGTAAATATGTAGTTTTCAAAATAAATATATGTGGGTATATATCGCTCCTATTTCTGAAAACTCACATTCCATTCTCTCACCAACATACCAATGTGTGAATGCTCGTCTTGCAAACATTATGTTGAACTTGTGGTCAATCCAATTGAAAACCTCGCTAACGGCGATATTGTTACTAATCATGTAAACTACAAGATCACCATAGAGGACCATTGATGGTGCTTGGTAGTTGATTCCGCACTTAAAACCATGGGCAACCTGAAAGACTCGCAAATGTATAACAAAATATAGCAAGATTGAGGTCACGTCAAACTTTAAAGTTAAATGTATATTCGTAAAATTACTATGTACAGCTCTAAAACTGAATTTACAATGTATCATAATATAAATAAAGCAGTAGTGTCTTCATAAAAAAAACATAAATGAAAACGACATGACCAAAATACAAACGAAAATCGATGGTTTGGTCAACTAAGTGTATAGATTTTCATTATTACTTTTGAATACTAAGTAATTTATGAGAGTTTAACAGGTAGAGCATGTCAAGTATTATAGCTCCCATTATTACTTTTGAATACTAAGTAATTTATGAGAGTTTAACAGGTAGAGCAGGTCAAGTATTATAGCTCATATGTGTATTAATCATTTAAATATTAGCTAAAAACTAAAATTATATCTAAATTCATTTGGATAAAAAGGTGCCCAAAATTTTCAAATCCAAATCCGAAAGAAAAACCAAACTTAAGAAACAAATACCCGACCATTTCAAAACTTAATAAACCTACTTTCTGGTTTTGGTTTGGTATGGTTTGAGCTGAAAACCTACTCAAACCAACCCATACATATTAATATTGCTAAAACAAATATATTTTTTAATTCATCAATGCAAATTTTATTTACAATAGATGAAAGGTTACTGGTCAATAAACTGAAACATATATGGGAAAATTGAATATGGGGTTTTTAAACACCTACCTTACATGCGAAACCATCAAAACAACGTGGTTTTAATAAAAAGTTTCTAAAAATACCGTTTTTTTTCCTTTTGTGAATCTCTTTCTTCTTCCTTGAATTTAGTAAATTTAGAGATAACTCATGATTCGTACTTTACATGGGTATTATTGTCATTTGTTAAGCAAAAAAATTAATCATTTAATCTACCTTTACCTTTGTGTTTTTTTAACAGTGACATTTTAATAGGACGACCTGAGTATATATTAGTCGTCTTCATCTTATGCTTTCATCTATAATGATAAATTATGAGTTGGGGGTTTTCTCTAAATTTACTAAATGCAAGGAAGAAGAAAGAGAATCAATAAAGGAATAAAATCGGTACTTTTAGAAACTTTTCATCAAAACTACGTAGTTTTGATGGTTTCACGTGTAAGGTTATGCGCTTAACAACATCATATTCACTTTTCTTATATATATATATATGTATATATATATATGTAGGATTAATTTCTTTTGAGAACCGCTTTGAGTTTTAAGAACTCGACAGAACTCAACGCAACAAATTTTTATTTTAAATTTTTTTTACACATGTGTAATACGTAAGTGTAAGTAATGTACAAAAAATTACAGTATTTTTACACACCGAATCAACTTTTTACACATGTGTAACTAACATTTAAACTTGTGTAATCATCAAATATCTTTATTCTCTCTTCTGATTCATTTTTTAATCATATTTAATCTCAGCCACATACTTTATACAATTTAATTAAATGTGTGGTCCAAAATTGAGTTCTTAAAATTCTTACAACTTATCAAGGTTCTCAAAATATCCCTCCCCTATATATATATGAGAAAATTAAAATGAAAACATCTATCCCATAAACCAAATACAAAAAAAAAAAACAACAAACAAAGACATGGAAACTCCATTTATCTTTTATCTACAAAAAGTAATGGAAAAAAATATCTTTCATATTCAAAAATAATCAAAATAGATGCTTCTGAGAATTGTATAAATATATTTGTCTTTTGGGGTAAAGTTAAAATGCAAAGGTTAACAAAAATAAGAATGATGAGAAGAAATCCAGTCCATTGATCTTAGATTTGAATGTATGAGATTAATTTAATAAATAAAAATTGATGGAAAATGCATGAACCCACCGTTGCTGACTTTCTCTCTCCACATGCAAGACACATGTCAATTCCTCCATCATTTTAAAATGCCAATAAATTTTTCAAACGACATTTTTTTTAAAAAATTCACCATAATAATAAGCGTTTTTTTATCTTTAATATGAGTATCGTATTGTTATATAAAAATAAAAAAAAATTAATGAGTTTTTAGTTGTGTTTTTTTGTTGTTCATTGTGTCTTTTAGTTGAGTTTTCATATGAATTATATTATAGATTTTGATCATTATATTTTTCAATTGGTACTCATATTAAAGACAAAAATTAAAACAAAGATTACGTCATTGTGTCGTTTTGTTCGTCATTAACTTTTAGTCATTGTGTAATACGTTCATTTTCTTTTATTCGGATTGACATATAACAAATTCATTTAATTTGAGAAAAATAGTATTGCGTTCATTTTATATTACGTTCAAGTCATTGTGTAATATGTTGTTTCCATTGTGTTTTACGTTTCAAGTCATTGTGTTATATATATTCACCATTGTGTCTTACGTTTTAGGTCATTGTGTTATACGTATTCACCATTGTGTCTTACGTTTTAGGTCATTGTGTTACGTATTCACCATTGTGTTTTACGTTTCAAGTTATTGTGTAACATGTACTAATCATTGTATTTTATATATTAGATAATTTGTTGTTATTTTATTATTATTTTTACGTATTATTATTACACAACGGTGTTATTAGTATTTAAAAAAAACATAATGATGAGTTGAAAGACACAATGACGTAAAACACAATGACGAAAAAAGACATAATGATAAGCGAAAAGACACAATGGTGTGCGTAAAGACACAATGACGAAAAAAGACACAATGATAAGCGAAAAGACACAATGGTGTGCGTAAAGACACAATGACGAAAAAAGACACAATGATAAGCGAAAAGACACAATGGTGTGCGAAAAGACACCATGATAAGCGAAAATACACAATGGTGTGCGAAAAAAACAATGGCGAATTTTTGTTTTTAAATTTTATATAACAAAAATCATACTCATATTAAAGACAAAAAAAACGCTTGTTATCATGATGAATATTTTTTAAAAAAAATATCATACGAGAAAGTTATAGACGTTCTAAAATGATTGGGTACTAACATGTGCCTTGCATGTGGAGAGATAAAATGTACAATTACTTCTATACCCTTTTTCTTTTGGTCCCCATTTGACACATATCAATTATTTATATCTTTTCACACTTCTCATTTTTATTACTCTTTATATAATAACTTGACCCTTGTGTCTTGAGTCCTTTACTTTAAGTTGTTACTGCCTACCCTATATGCCAAACACAACATACATATAATTTTTGTGATTATCATGAATATCATCCTATATACCAAACCCTATATCATGTGATTATCATGACTGCCTAGCTATATTTTTAAAATTAAAATTATCTTTAGAGTAACATAACTTGTGTCCTTCATATATCAAAAATTATCTTTAGAGTACATAACTTTTGTCCTTCATGCTATTCAAGATTACGAAATGGATTCTTAAAAGTAATTACTTTCAGTAAGTGTTATTTATATGAAAAGTGTAACATGTCTCCATTTCGGGTCTATGTTTTATGTGCAATACTTGTTGAGATAAATTGAATTTTATAATTTTAATATTAACCTTTACCTGTCTTAATCCCTACTAACAATTATACTAGTGACAATCTCAACTTTCTGTTATGTTAATAATAACAATTCCAATCTAACAAATCATTAACTGTTTATTTTTTATGATGTAGCATGTTTTTTCTTTTTTATTTTGATATACAGAGTTTGCATGTATAAAATAGGTGGGTGCAAGGTTAGAACCCAAGACCCTACAAGTATACATATCTAACCATGATCCAAGGCGTCAACTTAGTTATCAACTAGGAACGTGTCGGGTTAATGTTATTGACAGTCGTACTCGTACAGCTTATCAAATCGTGCAGCGAGTGTACGAGTCAAGGTGAATTTGATCGGTGCCATGTTACAAAACCAGTAAATACCCCCCCCCCCCCAAAAAAAAAACAACCTTTATTAACGCAAAAACATAACAAATTAACATAACAAAACACGCGTTGCAGTTACGAACCGATGACACTTCGATTGGTATCTGGTTACGACCCACAAAATAAAGCAAACCATAAATTCGTCCACTCTTAAATATACAACAATTGAACATATTTAAAATTTTTTTTTAAATGTGAACAAAATAAAAAACGTGTGTTGCAGCTGCTAACTGATACAAATTCGTTACTTATGGAATCGAGGGATAAAAAAAGTTATAAAAAACCCCACGCATTGCGATTGTGAACTAATTACGCGAATTCAGTCGGAATTGATGTTGTCGAGACTAAATCGTACATAGAAAACCATGTGCTGTGGTGGTGAACCGACACGGGTTCACCACTGACACGGGTTTGGTTGGTATCAGGTTACGACTCCGAAATAAGTTAATTCGTGCATACTCAAAATACAACAAATTAACATATTTACATAAAAAAGACCATGGCAAAAACAAAAAATATAGGCGCGTTGTGGCTTTAACTTGATGCGGATTCATCCAGAATCGATGGACTAAAAATAACTCACGGGGTAAAAAAACATTGGGTTGCGACCGCGCGCGAATACGAATTTGACCAAAATCATTTGACGGTATCAACGATAAAAAACCTCGTATTTTCCGTTAGCGAACCGACACGAGTTTGAAAATGTGACAATTAAAAATCAAATAAGAAGTTTGGCGACCGATCACGTGATTGCGTTGCCAAACTTCTTAATTATTTTATACTAGAAAGGCTTTTGTTGAAGTGTTAAATAATGTATGAAAAAAACCTCATTTAAAAATGAATCGGGTAGAAGAAGGTTGTGGGGTCGTCGGCGAAAAATCTGGGATTTTGAGTGGTGTTATCCTTGTCGTTCAACCTGCAACTTTCATACCATCTTGTTCAAAAGATGCTTCACTTTAACCGTTTCTGGACATGGGTTCTTGTTTCCTTGCTATCAAATTTAACATACATTTACTTAATTATCAATTATTAATATCAACTGTAACGTTATGTCTCCTTTCGTTTTGGGGAATTTTGGGTGGTGTTGTCCTTGTCGCTCAACCTGCAACGTTCGTACCAACTTGTTTAAAAGATGCTTCACTTTAACCGTTTTCGGACATGGTTTCTTGTTTCCTTGCTATCAAATTTAACTTTTATTTATTTATATAACTAGGATTTAGGACCCCGCTCTTTGCGACGAGATCACTAAACCGAACAAAAAAACATACGTAAAATGTTAAACAACAAAAGTGTTGTGAGTTGATGTGAAATTAACATGTATCGGGTTACGACATCGAAAGTAAACAAAAGAATAAACTTGTCAATGCCAAAATACAACAAACTATCATATATGGAAAAAAAATCCCGGCACGTTACAGTTGGGAATCGATGCAAATTCGGTTAGTATCAGCAGTACCAACACAGATTGGTAAGCATGAATTAGTAAGCCAAAAAATCAAATTTTAAAGGCGTGGTACCAAACGTCGAACCACGAATATAAAAACATTTGATATTGGATAACTTTAAATTTTAAAAAAAGTTTCAGTCATTTTAAAGACCAACCATAAAAGTATAAAAGCAAAGTTTAAATTTTTTTTACCGACAAATAAGACATGTAAATCCGACACTTGCCAACATTTAAGGTTTATTAAATATACTTATTTTTTTAAAGTTATAAAAAAACAAAACAAAAAAAAGAAATAGTAAATTGAATAGTATACATGTGAGGGAGAAGAAATCCCCAATTTAATATATATAATAACTAGGTTAGGTACCCGTGTGATACACGGGTTGGATAAATTATATTATAAAATAGTCAATGAATTTAAAGATGCACTTAAAACATCTAATAAATTACAATGAAGACAGATAGAATTCCATGACAAAACTCTCTAAAAATCTCTTTATATACAACGTTCGTAGTCTTTTTTTAAACTTGACCATCTTCATAAAAAATGAGTACTTTGAGTCCTCTTGTTTTAACTCTAGACAGCGCAACATATAACTGGCCATGGGAGAAAATTGGTTGTCTAAGAAATAAACCAACCCTAGAAAGCGATTGGCTTTGGCTTTTATTGATTGTCATTGCAAAACAAAACAACAACCGAAAACTGTCTCCTTTGAAATTTGAACGGAAATTTTTTATCTGCTGGTATAAGATTTGTTCTTGAAATATAAGTGTGGTCACCAATATTGGTTCCAGATATGACAACTTCAATAACACGATTATAAGTCTTTTTACCTATAGTATTGTTCCATTACATAGACAATTTTTTTGGTAAACATTTCTAAGTAGCATGATCGGTACTCCAACTTTTAGTACTAACTTGTGATTTGACATTCCAGAAATTTTTAATCCATTTAAAACTGTTGGGACTTATGTTTTAGACCGACGCATCGAATTTATATGTGGGTGAAAAATATATTATTTGGTCTCAACCAAGGGTGGATGGCTTGAATACCAAGTCATGCTAGACTAGTATAAATAGATGTTTTTATTCATTTGTCTAGTATGAGTGACTGTATTGTGTATGTGTGAGATTTAGGGTTTTATCCCTTTGAGAGAGTCTCCGCCTCCAAGATGAGCTCTCCTGGTGGAGGCTAATATTTCTTAATCGATTGTATGTATGAATGTATGTATGAGTGCTTCATCTTAATGAGAATCATTCGGCTAATATTATCATACTACCATTTCTATCTTTTATGTTTTGATTACAATTGTTCATCCTACTTTATTGTTGATTGTTAATCAAATCAAGCTCTCTCCCAATACACCTCATCCGTCCAAACATCATTCAAGAGTGAATACGAGTGAGGTTCGATCTTAACCCTAGACCCGAGCTCCACACCGTATAGTAACGACTATATTCAAGCTTCCGCACTGGGGCTCGGTTCTCACAATTGGTATCAGAGCGGGGTTACCGAATCGTTCAGACTAACTGCTGAACTGATTCATTTCGCTCTTGAATCCACCATGGACGTTAAACGATGAAGTTCGTTGAAATTATTTTTGGGGGTTTGAAATTATTTGATGATTTTTGGACGTTAAACGATGGATTGATGTTTGGGTTGATGACTCGTTTGGAGATCCAACATCAATTTCATGTTTATTTGGTCAGAACGGTCCAGATATGATGTAACCGTGTTATTTGGCTCGTTTTGGGGCAACACTGTTCATTTGATGATTTCCAGATCTGAAAAGGTTGATTATGTTATGAAGATAGGTTTCTTTGATTTCTAGATGACTTGGATGGTGCTACAATGATTTATTTCAGATTACGAAACTTGTTTCTGGATCTGCAGAATTAGGGTTTTGTGTGCTCGTGCTGCACAAACAGTAGATGTGTGTTGAAAAACATTGCCGATGGTACAAACTGATAAGGAGAATGTACAAGTCAAGAATGAACATGTACTAAAGGCAATTTCATCATTGTTTGTTGCAGCAGATGCAAAGTGAATATTCAAGCAGGTTCTGCACGGGCAAATCAGTAACTGATTATGTAGAAATGAAGTTTTGGTGTCTGGAGCATACTATGATCATATAAGACTGAACTCGAGTATGGAAAATGACTAAATGTTGCTTCGAGAACAGGAGGTGTTTTGCCCAAGCACATCTTTGTTTGGCTCAAGCACAATTTATTTCGAGCACATCTTATATCGAGCACATCAAATTCGAGCACACTTTGTGAAACCCAGAGCATATCCTTTGTCTTCTCAAGAAAACTATCTTCTTTAAGTCTCGAACACACTTTGTCATTTATTCGAGCAGAGTCTTTTTCGAGTATACTTTGTTTTGTCATTGAACAATTATGCTTGTGAATAGAAAACTCAAGTTTGTGTCGAGCACACCCTTGCTCCCGAGCACACTTTTGCTCCCGAGCATGCTTGGTGCTAAGTGAAGAAAATGAAAAATCACAAGTATTCCCGAGCACACTCTGTACTAGTGAAGACTTCCGAGCACACTTTTGCTCCCGAGCACACTCTGTGCTCGGTGAAAAATGAAAAATCACAAGTGTTTTGCTTTCCAAGTACACTTTGTGCTAGGAAATTGCTTCCGGGTACACTTTGTGCTCGGAAAGTGCTCCCAGGTACACTTTGTGCTAGGAATGTGCTCCCAAGCACACTGTGGGCTAGGAAATAGAGTTTGAGAAACATTTCAAGGTTTTGAAGAAACTTTTGAGATTTTTGGTGCCGTTGACCGTTTGACCAAGCAGTTCTCTACGGAAGATATATACCAGGGGTATTTTGGTAATTTTTCTACAATCATCAACAAGCTTATGGAATTCAAACCTCATCAAATTTCACGACTTCATCAAAAGCTTTACAAGAACAAGTGTTGACCAAGCTTAAGGATTTAATCACTTTTAGTGTCAACCAACATATGAATATGTTTATTTTCAGATTTTTACAATCTTGATAAGGATGGTCAAGATTGTTTCACCCACACTTGATTTGAAGACACATTCATTAAAGACAATTGCAACGAAATTGGGGGAGTAAAAATCTTTGAATTTCATTGCAAATGGTTAGCTTCAAATCAAGTAAAAGACTCAAGTTAAGAATTGAAGATTATTTGATGATCACATTGAGTTTATTTCTTTTTGTGATAACCTTGTTACTTGAAGTTGATCATTAGTTCAAAGCCTCGTTCATATGCTCATACAACTATATCCAAAAGTGGTATAAGAGTGATAATTCAAAATGAACAATGAGAGAAGCTTAACGTGAGGGGGATAACTTCAACGAAAGACAACGAGCTATGAGGTGATCATGGAAGAAATTCGATGGCATCGGTCTAAGGGGGAGATTTTTGGGACTTATGTTTTAGACCGACACATCGAATTTATATGTGGGTGAAAAATATATTATTTGGTCTCAACCAAGGGTGGATGGCTTGAAGACCAAGTCATGCTAGACTAGTATAAATAGATGTTTTTATTCATTTGTCTAGTATGAGTGACTGTATTATGTATGTGTGAGATTTAGGGTTTTATCCCTTTGAGAGAGTCTCCGCCTCCAGGATGAGCTCTCTTGGTGGCGACTGATATTTCTTAATCGATTGTATGTATGAGTGTTTCATCTTAATGAGAATCATTCGGCTAATATTATCATACTACCATTTCTATCTTTTGTGTTTTGATTACAATTGTTCATCCTACTTTATTGTTGATTGTTAATCAAATCAGGCTCTCTCCCAATACACCTCATCCGTCCAAACATCATTCAAGAGTGAATACGAGTGAGATTCGATCCTAACCCTAGACCCGAGCTCCACACCGTATAGTAACGACTATATTCACGCTTCCGCACCGGGGCTCGGTTCTCACAAAAACATCAGGAGAGTACATATTTTCTTGAAGCATGTCACGAACATTTTCATCTTGACTTATACTATCATAGCAAAGGTATTATTTCTCTTATCCTCGAAACATGGACAACAAACGATCGTTATCTTTCTCAACGAACTCATTTGTTGGTGAGTAAGGCTCATTCACTAAATAAATCTGGATTTTCATAGTCTCTGAGGATACAAGGATACACAAAGTTAATTAATTGCGAAATAGGATCACTTGTATCTTTAATAAGAAGATCGTCAGGAATATCAAAAGTCGCGTCACCATCATTTTGACCACCAAGTTTTCCCTTTCCTAGATCCAAAAGCCAATTAGCGAAATTTGTTTCTTGTATATTAGATTTTTCACTTCCAACAGTTAACCTCATGTTTTTTTTTGTTAGTTTAAGTAGTTTGTAAATACCCCAAAGATAGGATGAATACAAAGATGCATTAACAATGTCTTGCCTCGTGCCACCTTGAACAATAGGAGGAGTTTGTCTAAAAACACCACAAAAAACGATAACTTTTCCACCAAATGGCCTTTCACAAATCATGTTACCATTTTGACCCAACATGTATCTCAAGGTTCTATCCAAAGCTTCAAACGCATGTTTATGAGTCATAGGTGCCTCGTCCCATATAAATAACTTTTTTTTCTTTAATAAACAGCAGCATCAGTGTTTTTTAATGCCACAAGATGAAACCTCAGTAAGATTTATAGAAATTCCAAACCTTGAATGTGTTGTTCTTCCTCCCGACAATAATAAAGATGCAATGCCGCTTGAAGCAGCATTCAAAACTATTTCTCCCTTGGATCTTATTGAAGCAGAAAGTGTCTTCCACAAAAAAAGGTTTTACCAGTTCCACCATAACCGTAAACAAAGAATACAACATTAGTTTTATACATATTATAAACGGTTATATGGTTACTATACACTAAAATTAACGATATCTAAAATTGTAATATTTAAACTATTTCTCCCTTGGCTCCGGTGTTTGCAGTTGCTACTCTGGCGGTTGCTGCTGAAGCTCCGGCGATTGCTGTTGAAGCTCTGACGGTTGCTGAAGCTCCTCTGGCACAACTGCTAATGTTGATGCTAAGCTGGCGGGAATGTGAATGATCTCTGGATCTGGATGCTTTGATTTGAAATGCTGATACTTATTTTACCTTCGTTCGTACTTACTTACTTTCTTTAGTTACCATCAATATAATAAGTAACAAGCAGCTACTTCATTACTTACTTACTATGTTACAGATCAGTACCTATCTGATTTCTTATTCTGGTCATTTCATTGATGATTACTATGTACGTTAATTGATTCATCGGTTTATAGAGCTTGATAGATTACTACGTTATATGATTGATCAATTTATACATCTAGCTTGATTGATTAATGCGTTTTATGATTCATCAATTTCATAACAACTTAATTGATTACTTATTACGTTAATTGAATCGATAATTTATATCTATTGATGATGATGAATTTGTGATTATGATGATGATCTTTTGCAACATTTTGAAATTAATTAGGTGATCTTGTTTGTTTATTATGTTAACAAGCCAACATTAATTCAACTAATTTTCTCAAAATAATTAGATTAACTAGATCTATTACTGATCCAATTAAGCAGAAGAAGATGAGTCAAATGTTTGCTTCTCTAAATTATTTTCTAGAATTATGAATATTTGGTTGTTTCGACCATAACCACCAACCGTCCCTCTATTCCACTGTGATCATTCTCCACTCGAATCGATATTAATTGTAGGTTCCCAGCCGGATCTACACGGAATATCTCGTTCTACTTAGGTGCGGAATCCCTACGTAAGACGATACGAGCGTAGAAGACGATACACGTTAACACGATCAAACACACGTTACAATAAACAAAGACACGTTGTATTGCAACTGGAAACACGTGATTCTCTGATCACCGATTACACAAACTCTAAAACTCGTAAACTCTCGATTCTATCTGTTCTATTCTAAGCCGTAACCTAAACACTTATAAAGCACGACAACTTCGCCTAACATGTTTAGGCGAAGTTGTCACTAACTTCGCTTGGTTCACAAGTTCGCCTATATCAGCGAACTTGTGAGCTAACTTCGCTTAAAACAAAATACAAATCCAACTAACTCGATTACAGACACTAGACACTGAACTACTGACATCATGTACCAACAGACTCCTCCTTGGCAGTAGCTTCATATCTCTATCTTCAAGCACGTGTCTTGTAATCTTCAACAATCTTGTATCTTTCATCTTCAAGCATGAACGCCTTCTCGTACACAAACCGAAACAACTCTTTGATATTTCTTCGCTTCTTCTTTCCAAGCAGGAATATAAAATATTTTCTTCTCGTTCAGCACCTGCAGATCAGCTTGAGACAAGTTCACTAAATGCATAGGATCATATACTCTTATCAGCTCTTGTTCATCTTCATCCTCCATTACTGCCTCAGCTGTTTCACAATCAACGTACCACCACTTCAGATCTTTGAGAACATCCTTGGGCATTTGTTTCATCGGCACTTCTTTTTGACACCGGATCGGCTTATACTTCATTATCATCCAAGGCTTGCCATCTGCTCTCATTCCTCTGTCTTTGTCTTCAACGAGCTTTCCTTTCTGTGGTTTCAACAGCTCGAACTTTTTCTCCTTTATGCTTTCCTTCCAGACTATCTTCCCAATGATCCTAGCCATGTTATCATCACTCCTGTTTATCAACCCCAACCTGGCTAAGTCCTTCACTTCACATTCAGGCAACGTATTCAACTATCTCAACAACCTCTTGAAATACTGAACCCCATCATATCGTTTAATCATAAAAAGCCTCAACTCCTCATTATATAACCAGCATATAATCCCCTTTTTCGATTCAGCATAACCCCTGATGTTGTAACTTTTCTTGAACATAGTAGGGACCGCCGGTTTCTTAGTCTTTACGAACCACTGAGCGTAGCCTTCTTTCCATCTTGGCTGCTCCTCCCATTCTGTCTCATCACATCCCGTATCTTGACCCAAATCTGACTTTTCAACTGCTGGAATTTCATGCTCAACATTCTCCTCCACAATCTCTCCCTCTTCGACTTCACTATCAATCACGATCTCAGCCCCTATCTTCTCTATCTCCTCCAACGGTAACTCATCCTCATCACCTATAACATCATCTAACACCTCCTCAGCATCCACAACCACCACATCATTACCCCAAAAATTTCTTTATATAGGGTCAAGGTTATACAGGCGAAGTTAGGGTTAACTTCGCCTGTCCCATAACTTCGCCTGTTTAAACAACTTCGCCTCTTTCCTCAACTTCGCTCAATATGAAACTTTACCAAACAGACCCTTATAAATTGAACATTATGCCATTAACTTTTAAAACTTCCTTTAAAGAGTTAACTGATCCGATCAAGAACCAAGTAACCAGGTATAAAATCATACAACTACATAAGTAGAATAAATTTTAAAAATAAAGTACACGGGATCAAATTTTAGTCTAGTCGGGGACCAACATGTTTTAGAAAAGATCCGAACAGGAATCATACTAATTAAGTGACTGTCACATAGATCCATGTTCAGCTGTATTATGACATAAAGAAACAGGTTGTAAGCAGGTAAATAACTTAAAATGGTTTTCATCGCTTCTGTGATACGGGTTAGGTTCAATTAAGCTCAAAATTTAAATGCGCAACACATCAGAGATTGTGATGCCTCCTATCTATTCTCAAAGCGTATTTGGCTTTCCCCAAGTCACCCCGAGTTAACCTCGACCCGTAGTGTCTGATTAAATAGTAAGTACACGTCGATCTGTAGAGTCTTCTTCCCATTCTCTTTCTTGCATCTTGATTGAGAAGTATTAACATTATAAGCTCTAGAATGTCTCAATAACAAATAATTATTTTTTTTTATTTTTTTTTAATAAATATTTACACAGATTCAGAGTAGTAATCAACTGCAAGTCCCGAATCTGGATCACTGCAGTTTCTTGACACGCTATCTTCACGAGAATCAGAACACTCACGGGCTCGTGTATGACTGGGTAATCTATCATTCGGAAAGATATATATGGAAACATGCACAACTCTTAAGGAGTTTCCACGTAAAATCGAGGAGATTTAGTTAGTATCACTTCTACTTTTACGCACCATAAAAAGCTACCATGACATACAATGACTGTTCTAAAGTCTTTTAGGCCTAATAACTTCACTAGTTAAGCACACAGAATCAGTATATCTATCACTTTCCAAGGTTGGATCAATTTTCTGTTAAACGTAGTAAAGGAACTTCTTCGAAGTAGTAGACTTGAAAAATAATTTCATCTCCCACCAAAATTTTTAACTTCTATCGCTCCGATCAAGTCGAAGTCTTCAGGTAAACGGCTATCCTGAAGATCCAATGGATCAGCTGGACCGACCACATACGAGTATGTGTCCTTCTAACTAAGTATGAACGATTAATTTTTAGCGAAAGAATTAAAAACACATCATAACCCGCCCCGGTCACTTTCAGTCATCTGGTTAATGGCTATCCTTATATTCTACAAGTAGAAATGAGGACCAAACATATCCGAAGATATGTCCTTCAAACTGAGGCAACCGACATAATTCTAAGCGACAGTAAGATGGAGGATGATGAGAAGAAAATGTATGAGGCAGAAAGTAAAGCACATGCAGGCATAACAATGGCACTTCCACAACAGATTCTTCATACTTTCAAAAAATGAGGTTTTTTTTTTTTTTTTTTTTTTTTTTTTTGAACAAAGACGAAAAACACGGTTACTCGGGATTGATCATCCCATTCAGCTTAACAAGGTTTTGAAAACGAGTTTTGTCAAACGCTTTAGTAAACAAGTCAGCGAAATTATCTAACGTATCAACCTTTTCGAGCACAATCAATTTCTTCTCAGCACAATCCCGTATAAAATGATGACGGATGTCAATGTGTTTAGTTTTGCTATGCTTTACGGGATTGTTAGTTACTGAGATAGCAGTAGTGTTATCTATGCAAATAGGAGTATGAGTGAAATTCAGACCATAATCGCGCAATTGCTGTTGTATCCAAAGAACCTGGGAGCAGCAGTTCGATGCTGCCATGTATTCTGCTTCACAGGTTGAAATGGCGACTGAGGTCTGCTTCTTGCACTGCCATGACACTAATCTGCCTTCAAGAAACTGACATCCACCTGTTGTTGACTTCCGATTCTGATTGCATCCTCCATAATCAGAATCTGTGTAGGCGACCAACTCCAAGTCTCCTCCTCTCGTGTACCACAACCCCAGCTTAGGCTTGCCTTTGAGATACCGCAATATCCTCTTCACACCCTTCAAGTGAGATTCCTTTGGGTTTGCCTGAAAGCGTGCACAAAGACAAACTGCAAACATAATATCAGGTCTAGAAGCAGTTAAGTACATTAAAGAACCTATGATTGCCCGATATTGGGTGGGGTCCATGTCTGCATCATTGTCTGAATCAGCACCCAATTTATGGTTGACGCAAACTGGAGTATCAAATGGAGTGCTGTCCTCCATCTTGAAGCGTTTGAGAACGTCATGGACATACTTAGTCTGATGAATGAACATCCCATCTTTCTTCTGATCAACCTGCAGTCCTAAAAAGAAAGTTAGTTCACCCATAGCACTCATTTCAAACCTCTTTTTCATGACGGCTTCAAATTCCTGACACATGGCGACTTTTGATGCAGCGAAGATGATGTCGTCCACGTAGACTTGTACCAGAAGAAAGTCGCGTCCTTTTCTCTTAAAGAACAGTATGCTATCGATCTTTCCCCTTTCAAATTGATTCTCAAGCAAGTAATCGGATAGAGTTGCGTACCAAGCACGAGGGGCAGGATGTAGCCCATACAGTGCTTTACTTAGCTTGTACACGTGATCAGGAAAGTCTGGGTCAGGAAAACCCGGAGGTTGCTCAACGTACACAACCTCATCGACTTTACCGTTAAGAAACGCACTCTTCACGTCTAACTGGAAAACCTTCATCTCCTTGTGTGCAGCAAATGCCAAAAACAGTCGAATCGCTTCCAATCTCGCCACAGGAGCAAACACTTCATTGTAGTCGATCCCCTCTTGCTGATTAAAACCCTTTACAACCAGCCTCGCCTTGTTCCTGATAATTATCCCTTTTTCATCTCTCTTGCATTTGAAAACCCATTTTGTGCCAATCGCATGCACATTTTTCGGTTTTGCAACCAAATTCCATACCTCCATCTTCTTGAACTGGGCTAACTCTTCTTGCATGGCTTCGACCCACGAACTGTCCTTGAGAGCCATTTGATAGTTATTTGGTTCAATCTGGCTGATGAAGCAGGTGTACAAGCATTTGTTAATGATGCCTGTATCTTTAATGCTTGTGTAAACACAGGTGTGCTCATTCAAGCTTTGTCTTGTTTGTACACCGTCGGACAGATCACCTATCACGTTCTCCAAAGGGTGATTTTTGTGAACTCTCGTAGTCGGAACCGAACTGACTTGCAGATTGTCTTCCAGGTTCGAAGGTAGCTCATCAATGGGTGATTGTTGTTGAGAGTGAAACGGATTGAAGAATTCCTCTTCTGTAGAGGCAGCAGGGGTATCGACAACATTTGACGAGGAAGGTTGACATTCATCGTACAGCGGTCTTTGCACAACATTTTCTTCCTCATCATAAAGCATCTTCGTAGCTATTCTCTCATCAACTTCTGCACAATCCAAGTAAGGCATGTTAAAAGATTTAAAAAGCCTATCATAGTCGAAAGCCCCAGCGGGTCCCGTGCTTGGTTTTGGTGATTTGTAACTTGTGATATCAGTGTTACACACCACCTCAACCTTGCTGGTCGATGTATTAAAGACTCGTCTGTTGGGAGTCCCAACAACATATCCGACTAAAATACCTTCGTCGGCTATTTCACCAAATTTTGAGTTCGTCTTTAATATCGAACACGGGGACCCGAATGGTTCGAGACCACTCAAGTTAGGCTTTCTCCCATGCATAAGTTCATAACATGTTTTATTCAATCTTTTAACAGTTAAAACTCTATTAAGGATATAACAGGCTGTAGCAACAGCTTCAGCCCAGAATACCACACGAAGTTTCGAATTAGCCAGCATGGTTCTGCCTCCTTCAATTAGCGTTCTGTTCTTCCTCTCAGCCACCCCATTTTGTTGCGGAGTATACGGAGCGCTGTACTGGTGGTCTATCCGTTTCTGTAAGCAGAAAATCTCCATCTGATAGTTTTTGAACTCTGTCCCATTGTCACTCCTGATGTATTTAACCTTTTTCCCCATAATATTCTCAACCTTGGTAATCAAATTTATTACCATCTGCACCGTTTCATCCTTTGTCTTCAAGAAATATACCCAAGAATATCGAGAGAAATCATCAGTGATCACCAAACAGTATGATGTTCCACCTAGGCTTTTTACATTCACGGGACCGAAGAGATCCATGTGAAGTAGGTCTAGGGTACTGACTATTGAATTAACCTTCTTGGTGTGATGGGATTTCTTGTGTTGCTTTCCCTTTTTGCACGATAAGCATTGGTCTTCAAAGTTGAAAATTTTCAAGGGAACACCCAGCACCAGCCCATTTTTGACAATGTAGTTCATTTTCCGAAGATGAATATGCCCCATTCTTCGACGCCATAACTCAGACTCTGATTCAGTTGCTTTTGACAGAAGACAAGATTCTTCTGTTGCCATCTCAGTCGACCTCATATCCATAACATACGTATTCTTTTCCCTTGGAGCCTTCATTACTATCCAATCCTCTGGTATCTTGAAGCCAGGATACAGTACGATCGCTTCATTCTTGGTAAAGTGCACAGTGTAATCTTTGTCACAGATCTGCGATACACTCAGCAGATTATGCTTCAGTTCTTCAACGAAATTCACTTTCTCTAACGTCATTTTACCATTAGTCACCGTCCCAATTCCAGTAATCCTTCCACCACTCTCTCCAGCAAAACTTACTCTTCCTCCCTGAACAGGTTTCCATTCGTGTAACAAATTCTTGTTACCCGTCATGTGCCGGGAACAGCCTCTATCCACAACCCATAGATTGTTTGCAGCCCTGTTCAACTGTTCCTGCACGATTAAAGCAGAGGATTAAAATTTGGGGACCCAAGACCTATTGGTCTTGGGTCGATACATCCCGTACTTTGGCTGTCCAAAGTTTGTATCAGAATAATTTCTGTAAGTCCTAAAAGGATACCTTCTTGTAGATTGACTATGAGGCCATCCAAACCTTCGTGAATTAAATGAATTATTACTTATGGTTTGGTTGTTAGCAGTGAAAAACTGAGATCGTTTTCTTTGAAAACCTGGATTAGTCCAATTTCTGAACTTTGATGAGTTTTCATTTTTTCCATTATTGTACTTACTATTAGTTCTGTTCTCATTTTTTGAAGGCCTCATACCTCTGAATCTCTGCTTTAGAGGGCAATCAGCAATTAGGTGTCCTAATTGATTACATCTGAAACAACTCCTGTGTTCAACTTTCTTTTCAATAGTTGTTTTAGATGTTGAGGCTGCATTACTGCCCGTTTGTCTCACATATGGTGGGACATACGGGTTTAGTGGAAAATTATTTTCATTTGATATATGTTCCTCTCCACGTTTTGGTAATACTGCCTCTTCTTTTGTCTCACTCGACTCGGATGACTTGTCCTAGTTTGATGAGACAGGACTAGGAACCGAAATCTTAACACTCGAAACAGGCTTACTTGTTTCGCCTTTACTAACTTCTGGTTCTTTAATAGTAACCTTAACCGGAACTGTCTGACCAAAATCAACATCAACAGATTTCTGATTACTAGGATCATAAGTATAGTTATAATTGTAAGGTGGTGGAACTTCATGATATCCAATTCCTCCCCTTTTAACTGGGGAACCTTGATCACTAACGAGGTGATCAAGTATAGCGGAGGAATTTCTAAATTGCTCAAGTTTTCTATTTAGTTCCACCACTTTCACCTGGTGATCAGCTATCTGTTTATCCCTTTCAGCTATTAGTTTGGTTTTCTCTTCTAACACTTCATAGCTAAGATCAATTACTTGTATTTTTTCAGCTAGACTTGCTTTAAGACTTCTGATATCTTTCTCACTAGCTTTTATTTTTACCTTGTAACTATTTTCTCTAGCTTTAGTGAAATGATGATCTTCTTTTAATGTTTTAAATTGAGCATCCAAACTAACAAACTGATCAGTTATAGTTGTCAATTGTTCAGACAGATTTTCACATTTCGTACAAGGGAGTTTAGTACTTACCTCGGTGAGCTGGTCTGCCACTTCTGCCATGTAAGCTTCATTTTCTCCAGTTACTTTCTCACTTCCTGCAGTTTCAATGTTCGCTAAATTGGCCTGTTCGAACACTTCCTCAACATGCAGATTCCAGTTGTACTCCCCGTTTTGTCTGGATATCATGGCTCTATTCTCATTACTACCCCCACTCTGTTGTGTAGACCTGTTCTGACTATGTTCAACTCGTTCATTTGTGCACTCCTTAGCAAAGTGTCCATTTTTTTGACAGTTATAACATCGCACCTTTGACTTGTCAAAACCTGGTCTTTCACCAACAAACTTTCTACCTGTCTTCTTCATAAACCTCTTAACTCTTCTCACAATCATCGCCATCTGCCACTGCAGATCCATCTCTTCCAGATCATCAGCATTGATCTGATCATAGTCTTCGTCCAAAGTTGCAGGATCAACAATCTTACCCTTAATGTAATTTTCATATGAAGCAATGAAAGATGCATAGAGAGCAAACTGCTGTTCAGCAGATTTAACACTCATGGGCATCTTTGAGTAGTTGTTGTTCGAAACACTTGGGGAAAAACTACTCTTGGTTGCTTGAGGTTTAGAAGCATTTGATCCACCAGCTACAAAACACACATCACCATTCATGTTGAGAGATACATGACCTTCATGTGTTGAGTTAGCGCCCGAGTCTCCCTTTGAGTAGTAAGCAGATGATTCAGACTTCGAACTTGAACTTGAGTTAACTTTTGCACCATACATTCCTGGATCCTGAACCTGATCAGTTGGTGTCTCTTTTCGAACCATGTTAAGTTCAAAAGTTCGTAGTTTGTTGACTGCTGTTTCCAAGTCATAGTCGGCAAACTCTTTGTCTTCTCTCATCAAGACAGTGTACATCTCCCATTTCGGTGGGAGAGCATCAAGAAGCTTTTCCATGATCTCATCTTCTTTGTAAGCAATGGAATAATTGCTTAGTTCGGTCATCAGATGATAATATCTAGTGATGATATCATCAAGTGATTCACTCTTCAAGTACTTGAACACCGAGAATTGGGTTTTAAGTAGTTTAATCTTTGATGCACGAATCCCCACATTACCCTCAATCGGCTTTCAAGCGCTTCCCAAAGTTCTCTAGCAGTTTTATACTTCCTGAAGGTGTGAAGAATCTCTTGTGGAAGAGCCATTGTTATCGCTGCATGAGCTTTGCTTTCAGCCTCATACATTTTCTTTTCTTCTTCTTCCATCTTATTGTATTTCTTTATCTGTTCACGACCCTCATACAAGGCAGTTGGTGGAATGTAACCATCTTGAATGCACACTCACATCTTAGCATCTTGGTATTTAACATACTGTTCAAACCGATCTTTCCACGCTACAAAATCGGTTCCCTTAAGCATCTTCGGTGCCTTAGTAGCTGAACCCGCTTCCACTTCCATCTTCACCAGTTCCGTAATATTAATAGAAGTCATCTTTTACGAAACGAAAACACAAAGAAACTCGAAAAATAAAAATTTTATTCTTAACAGTACTGTAGGCGAAGTTAAAGTTAACTTCGCTTAAGTCTTATCTTCGCTTGAATTCGTAACGTCGCTCTCTTTTCTAAATTCGCCTGATTTGGCGAAGTTGTGGATAACTTCGCTTGAGATAAGCGAACTTGAGATGTAGGCGAAGTTGTGGGTAACTTAGCTTGAGATAAGCGAACTTGAGAGGTAGGCGAAGTTGTGGATAACTTCGCTTAACCTTATATCTTCGCCGAAACCCTACGAACAGTAGTGGCAACTTTGCCTGATGAACACGATGATTTTGCAGGTTTGATTTCTGGGTTTTGCGAGGTATGTGAAGGTGTAATGGGTTGTTTATGATGGTGGGAGGTGAGTAGGACACAAAAACTCGGTAAACTCGTCCCGCGAATAGTCGAACGGAACGATTTCTACACCCGCGTGATAATCCCGAACCACACAATCACGAGCAAAAGCTCTGATACCAATTGTAGGTTCCCAGCCGGATCTACACGGAATATCTCGTTCTACGTAGGTGCGGAATCCCTACGTAAGACGATACGAGCGTAGAAGACGATACACGTTAACACGATCAAACACACGTTACAATAAACAAAGACACGTTGTATTGCAACTGGAAACACGTGATTCTCTGATCACCGATTACACAAACTCTAAAACTCGTAAACTCTCGATTCTATCTGTTCTATTCTAAGCCGTAACCTAAACACTTATAAAGCACGACAACTTCGCCTAACATGTTTAGGCGAAGTTGTCACTAACTTTGCTTGGTTCACAAGTTCGCCTATATCAGCGAACTTGTGAGCTAACTTCACTTAAAACAAAATACAAATCCAACTAACTCGATTACAGACACTAGACACTGAACTACTGACATCATGTACCAACATTAATCTCAACTCAACCACAACTAGCTAGTTGAACGACTCGTCTACATCGATACTTTCGTGATTTTAAAAGGGATAAACTGCATAACCGAGACAATGGACATGGCGTTTGGATATAGAAACCTTCGATTAAAGCCCCCCCCCCCCCCCCCCCCAAAAAAAAAAAGTGTCTAGCTCTCTGGCTGTGATGTTTTCGAAACACAAATTATAAAGAGTTGGACAAGCCGGTTCCAAGGTAAAAACCAGTTCGGGTTGAGCTGGTTGATATAATGATATGGTTCTTAATTAATTCGACAAGAAAATAGAAAAGAAGCTATATATATGTATATATATAATAGATAGAAATTATGATTCTTATAACTCATTTAATTGGTATCCCTTAGACTCATAACTTAAGTCATTTATACACAAACAAAAAGAAACCAACATACATTATACCACAAGACCACTAATTCACTGCACAAACTAGGAATTAGTACTCCACATAAACAAATGAGGCTAGATGTATGCAATCATGGAGTTTAATTAAGTCAACATATTGTGAGCAAGAGTCCCACGTACGAGACCATGATGTGGCACACATGCATCGCTCGTTTGGTCCGGCCAACAAAAGGTAAACACCGGGTTTAGTACAAGCTGGTTCGCTTTGAAACCGGGTTCTTGATCGGGGGTTCTAGTCTTATCGGTTTGGTTGGGTTTAACCGAGTGGAGATGATTATAAGCCGGACCCGAACCTACGGTTTCAAACGGTTCAAAGAATGTACGTCTTTTTATAATACATAAATAACGTTATCGAATTATTAGAGTTAGACCATGTGTAGTCAAAACCAATTTTACCAATAAAAACTTGTTTAAAATTATAGTTCGTCATGGTGGAGGGATTGTATCGGGAAAAAAAGGAGTGGTCGAGTCTAGCTAGTTGTAAGATATCAGATGAAACCGTCGCCCGAATTCAGATATATACAATTTCTTGTATGAACGTGTGGTCCCCATGGTTCTCTACTTAAAGTTTGTTATGTGTTGAACATGTTTCGTAAAAAAGTCCATTGAATGCATAATCAACTTTATTAGAGAATTATAAAAACTCCATAACACATTTTAACTTATTATATAAGACGGTCTCTCACATTCATTACGGTACCGAAACTAAAATAAAAAAAACAAAAATGACATTCGGGTTTCGTTACGATACCGCACGTAAAAAAATTGCGATGATTCAACACGAATTCGGCTGGTTACACTTAACAACACAATCATCCGGCGCACGTCAAAGTTAATATTGAAAACCATTCTATCATGTATAAAAACATAATAACACACTTCAAAAAAAGAAGAAAGTAAAAACCAATGTTTGCAACCATCATCAATGTAACCCTAACCCATTTTTGGGGATGATTTATAGATTCGAACAAGTGCTACAAACCAGCACAAGCATCGACCTCAATCTAAATAACCATCCATCCAACATGTAATTGCTTAAATATAAAACAATTATTACATATACAAAAAAAAACACAAAAATATCATACTTTGTGACACCAAAGTTATCAATTATACTAAAAAAGCAACAACCCGTCGCGTTGCGGCGGCGCAACAACGTGAGCTCAATCAGTGCACTTAAGTTCGTTACAACACTGGTACTACAAACGTCCAAAACGATTTCGACACACGTATGACAGGCCCGGCTCCGAGAAAGAAAAAAATATTTTGGGCCGAAGGCTAAAATTTTTTTGGACCTTAATTAAAAAAGGAGTATTTTTTTGGTTTAAATAATTAAATTTTTATATAGGTTTACTTGTTTATAATTTGGGTTGTGTAAAATTTTTTTGTATAGAAACAGGATTAAACATGTCTTAAATGAGACTTAAACCCATAATCTTCTGGTTGAGAATAATACCTCTTTACCACTAGACCAAGCCAGTGATCATGTAATTAGGTTTTTAACATTAAATATATATATATATATATATATATATATTGTTTTTAATTAAAATAAATACAATTAAAATTTTTTTTTTGCCTAACGGGGTGTCGGGCCTGTGGTCGTCGACCACCCCGCCACTCTTATGGGCCGCTCTGTGTATGACTTGTGATTAAAATGACATTAATTTGATCGGTATTGGTTTGGTTTATTATGGTACCTCAGTAGACGCCGATAATAGTAGCAACACTCGTATAACTTATGAAACAAAAAATTAATATATTTAAAACGATGTTTATTCGATGGTCAAAACTTTTGACCAGCATTGCGACAGCAACCGACTTGAATTCGGTTGCTTTCGGAATAAACCCAAATAACAATTTCGTCATATTAAATTATTTAAAACAATTTCGTCATACTAACACCATTAAGAAAACTAATAAAAAAATTTAAAAATAACTTTGGTGCACCGACCACTTATATTTATCTTTGTCTATATAATTAGGTAATTATGAGAGCTCCATAACACATTTTAACTTATAATATAAGGCTGTTCTCTAAATGAAAAACAATCTTTCCCTCATTTTTTTAGTGATCAACATCACGGGTCAGTTTAGTATGGGGTTATGCAATGAACGATGAAATAAAATGAGCGAGAGAATAGAAGGACGAGGTAATGGAATGACTCATTACCATTCCATTGACATGTTTGGTTACCATGTTGGAATGACATGAATTATTAGTTTTTATTTTTTTGGTAAGCTAGAAAAACCCGGGATAAAATAAAAATGGTAGTGAGTGGTGGCGAGATGGTGAGCAGGCGGGCAGCAAGCAGTAATGGTGGTGGTGGGTGGTGGCGGTAGTGGGCGGCAATGGTGATGGGCGGGAGAGTTTGTTGGTGGTGGCAGGTGGTCGGGATATTGGGTGGCGGTGGTAAGTGGCGGGTGGTGGGCGGTGGTGGTGATGACCGGGAGCGATGGTTGGTGGTGGCGGTGGTGGGCGGCGAGGAGTAATGGTGGTGGTGGGCAGTGATGGCGATGGGCATGAGCGATTGTTGGTGGTGGAGGTGGTAAGCGGCGGGTGGCGGGCGATGGTGGTGGTGATGACCGGGAGCGATGGGTGGTGGCAGGTGACAGCAGAGGTGGGTGGTGGTGGCAGCGGGAGGTGGTGATGGCTGGCGACGGAGACAGTAGTGGGTGGTAGTGGGCGGCGTAGCCGGTGGTGAGAGGGCAATGGGTAGTAGTGGTGGGAGGGTGGTGGATGCGATATAGTGTGAAAGAGGGATGGAAAGATAAAATAAAAAAACAAGGGGGTGGGTGGAATGAGTTTGGGGTGCTTTAGGGAATGCAATGGATATGATAATGGTGATTCCATCCCATTGACCAACTAAACACATTTTTTTTTCATTCCATCATAATGGTCCATGTCACACCCCGACCAAAGGCGGCGGAACATGCTGGGGTGCAACGATTGCTCATTAGCGCATGACACTATTTAAAGCGACAATATTTAACAAACTCATTTCATTTCACAACATCGAAAATGTCACATAACGAAATATTCATAAGCCAAATACAAAAAAATATAACAAAATATAGCAAATCAAATATTGTTCATTTTTGCTAATATCCTAACGGTATTTGTGACGTTTTTTTCACCAAACTCCAAAATCAACCTAGATGCAAACCTGTAACATTTCATAAAATAAAGTTTATCAACACTAAGGTTGGTGAGCAATTCATAAGTTTGAACCATAGATATATAGTATGAAAAGCCACAAAACTAGTATACAAAACCATAAATAATAGCAATAAACTTGGATAAATAGTTATCGCTAACAAGTTAGCGACACCCAACTATAAGGGGTTGCCAAATAGTTTAGGATTTTATAGTTATCGTTAATTGCATTACGTTAACGACACCTTGCCATGAGGGGTCACCAAATGGTCTAGGATTTATAGTTCCACCATCCAAAAGCGATAAACACATAGGCAAATAAGCATAGAACACCAAATCGAGCAATTATTCAAGTAAAGTATACAACAACGTTTGTGGTTTAAGACCCAAGTATAAAACATTTTGTTTAGATAAGATGAAATGTCACCCCAAAAATAAACGATAGAAAACAGGGTATGAAGTTACTCACGTTCAAGTATAAAACTTGATCGGTAAAAGATGAATAACCGGATGGATGAAGTTTAATGAGCAAGGCCTAAATGACAATAAAATCTTGGATTTAGAATGGTTGTCTTGAAGATCTTTTAATAAAATAATTGTTGCAAAAAGTAAACAATTAAAGTTCAAGGTTTAAAATGTAACTATTTAAGAATTTATAATAACAATCCTTTAAAAATGTAAGTTTGCTCGAAACCGGGTTAAAGTATCTAACCTTAATATTTACTTAACCAATGTTAAGTAATAAGGTGGGAAAAATGCAAAAATGCAAGTTCCTTTGGGACAAAAATACTAAAACGGGTCTTTAACAAGTGTTCGGGTTGTCGGTTCGGGTCTTGACAAATGGTCAAACCCAAAGTCAACTTTCCCAACATATTAATTGTTATGAGATAACTCATTAAAATATACTAACACTTAACCAAGTATGTAGATCTATTGTTTAGAACTAACAACGCACGTTAAGCGAGTGTTCGGTTTTGTCGGTCCAAACTATGTGATGAGATCAAGTTGGATCCAACAATTCCAAGTACTTAAGAAAATAATTAAAATCAGTTTGTAAACTATTTTTAAAGAAATATACAAGTCTTGATAGCTAAAAACACACTTGTGTGTCTTAAGTGAGTAAAAGTCGGTATAGTTCGGTTTGGTTCGGTCTCCATCTCACAAATAGTTCATAGATGGTTTCTACATGCCCAAATATCATAGAACTTGTATATTGGTTTATAAATGAAGAAAACTTAAATTTTACAACTAAAAAGTTAACTACAAGTCTTTTAAGCAAAAGTTTCGGTTTAGTTCGGTTTCCATCTCCCAACGAGTTCATAGATGGATTCCATATGCTTAATATCAAAGAACTTGTAAAAATGATTTTTGAAACTCAAATCTAGCAATAAACATGTTTAAACAACTATTTTAACAAAACTAGTAAACAAAAGTTCGGTTTCCGGTTTGGACTAGTTTCGGTTAAACCGAGGTTAGTCTTATACAAACCCACACCATGGAACTTGTAAATAAGATGAACAAACTAAAAAGGGTTAGAAGTTAGTCATAAGTGATATGTATAATAAGTTATGTGTGTGTAAATATATATCAAGAACACGAAGTCCTCCATGAAGCCTTGCCTTATGACATTCGAAACTTAACCAACCGGAGCCGGTGAAGTAACAAATAAAGGAAACAAGGGGTGTGTATTATATATATGTTGTACCACCATATTCAAGTGTTAGTAATATTAGATGAACAAGTTAAAATGAAAGACTATAGTTAGTTGACCTTAAGAAATCAAAATAACAAAATGTTGAAGACGAATACTTGGATTTGAGAGAGATTTGGAGAAGATGAACAACCAAAATGGTGTATGGAGCCTTGCTTTTATAATGGTAAGAGTATGGTTCATACAAATAGGGTAAAGATGCATGTGATGGTTGAAATGCTCAAACAAGTTTTTGGTAAATGGCAATAATAGTCCCCAAAGTTTGGTTTAAGTCATTTTTAAAGAGTTTTAAGGACCAAAAAGAATGTTTTCAAGACCCAACAAGTGTAAAACAATATTGTAACATAAAATCCATCATTTTCATTATATCATAAGCTTTGGTTTACAAAATGGGTCGGTTTACATGATAAACGAATACAAAAATGAATACAAATGAGACCCGAAATTGACGAATGTCACAGTCCATTCCATTTTAGCTCTCATTCATGCATACAAAATGTGACATTCGTCAACTTCGGTTTATTTGTTTACCTGACAGCGGCTCGTATATTCGGATTCTTATTATTTATGAAACCAAGTTTTTATTAGTCATTTATGTTATTTAATTTATTTTATATTGTTTTGATGTTTAAACATGTTAAAATTCCTTAAAAGCATGTATCCCGGCTTAAAAACGAAATTTCGGTAAGTACATGGACTAGTATTGACAATATGTGAAAGCTAGCAGCTCACCCAGCCGCGTAACGTGACCAGCAGGTCTGCGATTTTTGGTTGCGGCAGATCAACAACTAGGTCGTGTTTGTTGGTTCAGCTCGTTTGGGCTCGGTTTAGCTCGATTGTCATCTGATTCCTATCCAATCATCTTGGTAATTCAAATTCTGTGTTTCTAGAATAATCCTAAGTGAAATCCTATCCTAAAACACTGAATATTATCCCGAATTTATAAAGTTATCTCAAATTTGTGTTTTATCTTATCATTGGTTCAAATTTAAAGTGGGTTTATCTCTAAATTCGTGATAAACACGACCTAAATCCGTTCTCCTATATATACAAGAGCATTTGGTAGTTCATAACGTGCATCTCAACTCATAAATTTGCACCATAATCCCAAATTCAAGCTCAATCTAAATGTTCTTTAAGAGTTGACCACCCAAAATCAAACGGGCCCTTTTAATCCACAATCAACTAATTCTTATTAGATTGTCAAGTAAGTTTGTGAAAATTTTCTGTTGCAAATCATATAAGGAGCAAAACCCTTTTATTAGTTTTGATTATTAACGGGTTTTTGTTGGCCAATTTCTGCCCGGCCCGTTTAGGGTGCATTAAGGGTTAAAAACCTGTTTTTTTCTCAATTACTACATCTTCTTGTCAAAATCAGCTTTCGGTCTAGAAGAGTTTTATGTTTATTTTCACGTTTTACATCTGAAGAACCAAACCCGAACTCATATTCGCTGTTCGGATTTTGACCCGCATCAGCTCGCTTAAAACTTGTTTATTTCATAACTCGACAAGTTTTTATCCGTATGATGTGATTCTAGTGGCGTTATTCTTGGTTTTGACTCTAGATTTTAATCTAAAATGAACAGGTCTTTTTGTGTGTTGGTGCATGATGTCAGTAGTTCAGTATCTTGTGTTTTGTCTGTGTCTATAATCGTTTAGTTTGTTCGTTTTGTGTTGAATACTGTTTAGTATATGTTCGCTTAGGGTTTAGGCGAACTTGGGGACATAGCGAAGTTATGACAACTTCGCCTAGCATGTTAGGCGAAGTTGTCGAGGTGTATATATACCTCAACTTCGGGTTTTATGTATAAGTTTTTTTTCTAAACGACGTGTTTTGGTGATCTGGTGTATCACGTGTTAGCTATTGCAATACATCAAGTTTTACAGTATTCTCTCGTGTGTTTGCATACCTATTCAACGTATTAATCGTTTCGACACTCGTATCATATACGTGGGGATTCCGCACCCTCGTGTTACGAGATACTCCTGTGTAGATCCGGCTGGGAACCTACAATTGGTATCAGAGCAATTTGCTCGTGATTGTGTGGTTCAGGATTATCACACGGGTGTTAAGATCGTTCTATTTGACTATTCGCGGAACGAGTTTACGTTGAACTACCTCGTTTTTGTCTTTTTCCCATCTTCCCTCATCAAATATACCTACAAATCACCCTCGCGTCCCTCGCAATCGACCTAATTAAACCTGCAAAACTCCAGTGTTCGTCATGCGAAGTTGCCGTCACTGAAACTAGGGTTTTCAGCGAAGATATAGGGTTTCAGTGAAGTTGAGAAGTAGCGAAGTTGAGAAGTAGCGAAGTTGAGAAGTAGCGAAGTTAAGTTCCAGCGAAGTTACAAGCTAGAGCGAAGTTGCCCTAACTTCGCTATTGCTGTTCACAGAATTCTGTTTTCGATTCTTGAATCACCATTCTTTCAACTATAACTTCGTTAAACATCACAGAACTGGTAAAAATGGAGGTTGAAGCTGGTTCAGCAACTAATGCTCCGAAACTGCTTAAAGGTACCGATTTCGTTGCAAGGAAAGATAGATTTGAACAGTATGTGAAGTATCAAGACGCAAAGATGTGGGTTTGCATTCAAGACGAGTACATTCCACCAACGTCCATGTTTGAAGGTCGTGAACAGATTAAGAAGTACAGTAAGATGGAAGATGATGAAAAGAAAATGTACGAGGCAGAGAGTAAAGCGCATGCAGCTATTACAATGGCACTTCCACAAGAGATTCTTCATACCTTCAAAAAATACAAAACTGCTAGAGAGCTATGGGAAGCACTAGAGAATAGATATGAAGGAAATGTAGGGATACGTACCTTCAAGACAAAGCTGCTAAAAACCCAATTCTCCGTATTCAAGTATCTGAAAAACGAATCACTTGATGATATCATCACACGATATTATCATTTGATGACCAAACTAAATAATTACTCCATTGAATACAAGGAAGAAGAGATAGTAGAGAAACTTCTTGATGCTCTCCCACCAAAATGAAAGATGTACACTGTTCTGATGAGAGAAGATAAGGACTTTGAAAAGATTGATTTGGAAACAGTGGTCAATAAGTTATGAAATTTTGAACTCAACATGGTTCGAAAGGAGACACCGACTGATCAGGTTCAGGATCCGGGAATGTATGGTGCGAAAGTCACTCCAAACTCAAGTTCAAAATCAGAATCCACTGCCTACTACTCAAAGGGGGGAATCAAACTCCATTCCAGATGGTCATGTGATACTCAATATGGATGGAGACGTATGTTTCGTAGCAGGAGGTTGTAAGTCCTCAAAACCTCAAATTACAACTGGAAATTTCTCATCCAATGCTCCAAGAAATAACTACTCACAGATGCCCATGAGTGTAAAATCAGCTGAACAGCAGTTTGCTCTCTATGCATCCTTCATTGCATCTTATGAGAATTACATCAAAGGTAAAATAGTCGACCCTACAACTTTGGATGAAGACTATGATCAGATCGATGCTGATGCTTTGGAAGAGATGGATCTGCAGTGGCAGATGGCTATGATAGTAAGAAGGGTAAAGAGATTCATGAAGAAAACAGGTAGAAAGTTCATTGGAGAAAGACCAGGGTTTGATAAATCAAAGGTTCGCTGTTATAACTGTCAACAAAATGGTCACTTTGCTAAGGAATGTACAAATGAAAGAGTTGTACGAAGTCAGAACAGGCCTGCTCAACAAAATGGGGGTGGTAGTGAAAATAGGGCTATGGTATCTCAACAGAACGGTGGATACAACTAGAATATACAAGTTGAGGAGGTGTTCGAACAGGCAAATCTGTTAAACATTGAAACTAGAGGAAGTGAGAGAGAGACGGGGGAAGATCAAGCATACATGGGTGAAGTGAACGATCAGCTCTCTGAGGTAAGTTCTGAACTTCATTGTGAACAATGTGATAACCTGTCTGATCAATTGAAAACATTAACTGATCAGTTTGTTAGTTTGGATACTCAATTTAAAAACTTAAAAGAAGAACATCATTATTCTAAAACTAAAGAAAATAGTTACTCGGTAAAAATAAAAGCTAGTGAAAAGGATATCAGAAGTCTTAAAGCCTTTCTAGCTGAAAAAATACAAGTGATTGATATTAGTTATGAAGTGTTAGAAGAAAAGACCAAACTAATAGCTGAAAAAGATAAACAGATAGCTGATTACCAGGTAAAAGTGGTGGAACTGAACAGAAAAATTGAACTATTTAGAAATTCTTCGGCAATGTTAGATCACATCATAAGTGTTCAACGTTCCCCGGTTAACAAAGGGGGAATTGAATTTTTTGAAGTTCCACCACCATACAACAATAACTATACCTTTGATCCTAGTAATAAGCAATCTGCAAATCTTGAGATTAGTCAGACAGTTCCAATCAAAATATCTGCTAAAGAAACTACAGTTAATAAGAGTGAAACAAGTAAGTCAAGCTCTAATGTCACAAGTTCTGTCTCTAGCTCTGTCTCATCAAATTCGGACAAGTCGTCCGAATCGGGTGAGATAAAATAAGAGGTTGTGTTACTAAAACGAGGGGAGGACTATAAGTTTGATGAAAAGAAATCTCCCCTAAATCCGTTCGTCCCACCGTATGTGAGACAAACGGATAGTAACGCAACCTCGACATCTGCAACAACTTTTGAGACGAAAGTTCAAAACAACCAGAATAGTTTGAACATAAGTTGTTTTAGATGCAACAGGATATGACATCTTGTCGTTGATTGCCCTCTGAAACAAAGAAAACCTAGAAATATGAGGCCTACTAAAACTGAGTATAAAACGAGTACTAATTATGATGCTGGTAAGAACACTAACACACCAAATTACAATCATTGGTCAAATCCAAGATTTCAAAGAAATCAGTCTCGTTTTTTCCCAGTAAATTACCAAACCAATAATTATAGTTCAATTAACTCACGAAGGTTTGGATGGCCTCATAGCCAGTCATCTAGAAGTTTTTCTTACAGAACTTATAGAAACTCTCCTCAAACTAACCTTGGGCAACCAAGATACTGGATGCCTGATAACATATTTAATCAACCCAAGACCAGAAGGTCTTGGGTCCCCAGTTTTTAATCTATTTCCTTAATTGTGCAGGAACAGTCAAACAGGGCTGTAAACAATATGTGGGTTGTTGACAGTGGCTGTTCCCGGCAAATGACTGGTAACAAGAAATTGTTACGTGACTGGAAATCTGTTCAAGGAGGAAGGGTTAGTTTCGCAGGGGAAAGTGGAGGAAGAATTAGTGGTATTGGGACTGTGACGAATGGAAGAATAAAGTTGGAAAAGGTGAATTTTGTGGAAGAGTTGAAGCATAACTTGTTAAGTGTATCTCAGATTTGTGATAAAGAATACACTGTTCATTTTACTAAAGATGAGGCACTCGTACTTTATCCTGGTTTCAAGATACCCGAGACGTGGGTTGTAATAAGAGCTCCAAGAGAGAAGAACACATATGTGATGGATATGAGATCAACCGAGATAACAACAGAAGAATCATGTCTCCTGTCAAAAGCAACAGAATCTGAGTCAGAACTGTGGCACCGAAGAATGGGTCATATACATCTTCGTAAAATGAACTACATAGTCAAGAATGGGTTGGTACTAGGGGTTCCTTTGAAGAATTTCAATTTTGAAGACCAATGTGTATCATGCAAGAAAGGAAAACATCACAAGAAACCTCATCACTCCAAGAAGACATTGATAAGAAAATGGCCTCACAGATACTGTATGATGACGAGGAGACCATTGTGCAACGTCCACAATATGATGAAAATCAACCAACCTTGTCTAGTGCGGTTAAAACTCCTGCTGTCTCGAATGAAGATGAATTCTACAATCCATTTCACACTCAACCTTAGTCTCACACTGATGAACTTTCTTCAAATCTTGAGAATGATCTGGAAGTCGGTCCGATACAGACTACTAAAATTCACAAGAATCATCCTTTGGAGAACGTGATCGGTATTGGAGAACGTGATTGGTAATCCTTCTGATGGTGTTCGTACAAGAAGAATTTTGGATGAACACACATGTGTTTACGCAAGCATAAAAGACACGGGAATTATAAATGAATGCTTGTACACCTGCTTCATCAGCCAGATTGAACCAAAGAATTATCAAATGGCACTGAAGGATAGCTCGTGTGTTGAAGCCATGCAAGAAGAACTGGCACAGTTTGAGAAGATGGAAGTGTGGCAATTAGTTGAGAAACCGCTAGAAGTAAACGCTATCGGTACAAAGTGGGTTTTTAAATGTAAGAGAGATGAGAAGGGGATAATCATACGGAACAAGGCAAGATTGGTAGTGAAAGGGTTTAATCAGCAGGAAGGAGTTGATTACAATGAAGTGTTTGCTCCTGTAGCGAGATTGGAGGCAATCCGACTGTTTTTGGCATATGCTGCACACAAAGAGATGAAGGTGTTCCAGTTAGATGTGAAAAGCGCCTTTCTTTATGGTAAAGTCGATGAGGTGGTATATGTTGAACAACCCCCGGGTTTCCCTGACCCAGATTTTCCTGATCATGTGTACAAACTGAGCAAAGCATTATATGGGTTACATTAGGCTCCTCGTGCCTGGTACGCCACACTGTCAGACTACTTGCTAGAGAATGGGTTCGAGAGATGAAAAATTGATAGTACGCTGTTTGTTAAGAGAAAAGGGGGAGATTTTCTTCTCGTTCAGGTCTATGTCGATGACATCATTTTTGCTGCCTCAAGAGTAACTATGTGTCAGGATTTTGAAGCGGTCATGAAAAAGAGGTTTGAGATGAGCGCCATGGGCAAATTAACTTTCTTTTTGGGATTGCAGGTTGATCAAAAGAAAGATGGTATGTTTATTCATCAAACGAAATATGCCCATGATGTGCTAAAACGCTTCAAGATGGATGATAGTGCACCATTTGACACTCCAATCTGCGTCAACCACAAACTGGGTGCTGATTCCGACAGTGATGAAGATGTGGATCCAACTCAATATCGGGCAATCATAGGTTCTTTAATGTATCTAACTGCATCTAGACCTGACATTATGTTTGCAGTTTGTCTTTGTGCTCGTTTTCAGGCAAACCCGAAGGAATCTCACATGAAGGGGGTGAAGAGAATCTTGCGGTATCTCAAAGGAAAGCCTAAGTTGGGATTATGGTACACGAAAGGGGGAGAACTGGATTTGGTAGCTTACACCGATTCTGACTATGGAGGTTGCAATCAGAACAGGAAGTCAACAACCGGTGGATGTCAGTTTCTCGGAGGAAGATCGGTGTCGTGGCAGTGCAAGAAGTAGACCTCAGTAGCCATTTCCACCTGCGAAGCAGAGTACATGGCAGCATCAAACTGCTGCTCCCAGGTTTTATGGATACAACAGCAATTGCGCGATTATGGTCTGAATTTCACTCAAACTCCTATTTGCATTGATAACACTGCTGCAATCTCAGTAAATAACAATCCCGTTAAACATAGTAAAACTAAACATATTGACATTCGTCATCATTTTATACGGGATTGTGCTGAGAAGAAATTAATTGTTCTTGAAAAAGTTGATTCATTGGATAATTTTGCCAATCTTTTTACTAAAGCGTTTGACCGATCCCGTTTTCAAAATCTTGTTGAGCTTAATGGGATGATCAATCCCGAGTAACCTTGTTTTCTGTTTTTCAGTAAAAAAAAAACAAAAAAAAAAACCATCACTATCGCTTAAAATTATGTCGGTTGCTCAGGTTTGAAGGACATATCTAAGGATATGGTTGGTCCTTACTTCTACTTGTAGATTATAAGGATAGCCATTAACCAGATGACTGAAAGTGACCGGGGCGGTTTATGATGGGTTTTTATTCTTTCGCTTAAAACTAGTCGTTCATACTTAGTTAGAAGGACACATACTCTTATGTGGTCGGTCCGGCTGATCCATTGGATCTTCAGGACAGCCGTTTACCTAAAGACTTTGACTTGATTTGGGCGATAGAATTAAATTTTTTTTTATGGGAGATGATATAATTTTTCAAGTCTATAACTTCGTAAAGAAGTTTCAATACGGTGTTTAAATTGAAAATTGATCCAACCTTGGAAAGTGATAGATAAACTAATTTTTTGTGCTTAACTGGTGAAGTTATTAGGCCTAAAAGACTCTAGAACAGTCATTGTATGTTATGGTAGCTTTCTATGGTGCGTAAAAGTAGAAGTGATACAAACTAAATCTTCTCGATTTAATGTGGAGAATCATTCTGAATTGTGCATGTCTCCATATACATCTTTCCGAATGATAGGCAGAAAAGTGATTACCCAGTCATACACGAGCCCGTGAGTGTTCTAATTCCCACGAAGATAGTGTTAAGTACCTGCAGTGATCCAGATTCGGGACTTGCAGTTGTCTTCAATTTGAAGTTGTATTAATGTCTTTATTTGTATCAGTATAAAAAAAAAACTCTCTAGTTATTATTATTAAGCCTTCTGAAGCTTATGTTATTACAAATATCTAGAAAGAGGCTAGAAAGAACTTTTCAAGTATAAGAAAGAACGGGAAGAAGACTCCGAAGATAGACGTGTGCTCATTGTTTAATCAGACACTACGGGTTGAATTCAACTCGGGGTGACTTGGGGAAAGCCAAATACACCTTGAGAATAGATAGGAGGCATCACAATCTCTCATGTGATGTCCATCTAAATTTTGAGCTTAATTGAACCTAATCCGTATCACAGAAGCGATGAAAACCATACTAAGTTTTATACCTGCTTACAACCTGTTTTTTTATGTCATAATACCGCTGAACATGGATCTATGTGACAGCCACTTAATTAGTGTGATTCCTGTTCGGATCTTTTCTAAAACATGCAGGTTATCGTCAAGACTGAAATTTGATCCCGTTTATTCTATTATTCAAATTTTCGTTATGTATTTCGTTTTATGGTTTAAACTTCTAAAACTTGGTTACTTGGTTCATTGATCGTTAAGTTTGAATCTTTTTCAAAGAATTTTAAAAGCAAGTTGCCCTTTGATCAACTTTATATGTTTCTGTTTGTAAGTTAATATAGGCGAAGTTAACTAAATGGCAAAGTTAATTGTGAGCAAAATAGGCGAAGTTGACTAAGTGGTTGACTATAGGCGTAGTTATAAAATAGGCGAAGTTATAAAAAGGGCGAAGTTAACCTTATCTTCGCTGATGGGTTTTCATGGTATATAAAGGGACACGGTGGTCAAGTTGGGTCAAAACCTTTAAACCTTTCAATCGTAAACCCTCAGCGAAGTTATTCTTTGAATCACACTTGGTTTTTAATAGTCTCTGATCAAATCTTAAGGTTCGTTGGTCCTCATTATGATCTAATTCAGATATTTTGTGTGTGAATCTGGCTCCAATTGCCTGTTTTAATTAGGTCTGTTATCTTAACACCATGAAACTTGGGTAATGATTGTTTGGTGGTTTCGTTGATGTTAATTGGTATTTATTCACTTAATCGCTCACTCATATTCAGTCGATCGTCTTCGAATTTCTCACCCTTCAACTTAAACTGGATGTATAACATACGCCGCTTGATGGGGCGAAGTTAGGGTTTCAGGCGAAGTTATGTCACTTAACATCGCCGAAGCTATAACTTCGCCTATACCATGCGAGGCGAAGTTGTAGCCTGTGGTACATCAGATCTGACTTGGGTAGTTTGTTGTACAGGTATGGCTGCTGTGGCAGGTGCTGGTGGTGCTGGTGGTGATGAAGGTGGAGATAATAACCGACAGTTCTTTCCGGGTCACAACATGTATATCACTTTGGATCCGGATACTCGTGGAATTGGCGACTATCGTGAGATCATTTCATTTCTCGTTCGGTCACGTATTTTTCACGCCATCACGACTACTCTTCCAATTTCACTACCAAATATTGAAGACTTTTGGAGAACCGTTGAATATGACTGTAGGGTTGATCCTCCGGTTATGCACGCTACAGTTAACAATCAAGTGGTATAGTTCTCAGCCGAACAGATAAGGGTAGCTTTACAGTTTGGGGTTGAAACTACTGACGATCCTACTGAATTTTCGGCCACTTTCCGTAATGGTGCGTTCGTTCGTATGGGGTATTCAGGACCTTTGGCGGATTCTCAGAGAAGGAAGGGATTTTTGTTAGACCAGTAGAGGTTTCTAATGTACGTAATGATAGTGTGCATGTCTGGTCGTAAAGCTGGTACAGATGGTATGGGTGCGACGATGCAATCGGCTATGACTGCGTTAACCTACAACAAGCCTTATAGTTTCAGCCAGATGATATTTTATGAGATTGATCGTCAGAGGCGTGAAGTTGCTCGGGAAAGGTTTTTGATGTATCCGAGATTCTTACAGATGATACTCAATCATGTGGCTCCGAATCTGCCACAACGACGTCCCATTTACTTTTTTGAAAGTGTTTCCAAGCGAATCTTTGCTCAATGTAAATCTTCGAGTGCACGTAGCAAGGAAGCATTACGTCCGAGGCACATGGCCTTGTTTGGTTACTTAGTAAATCCTGCGTATGTTGCTCTTCCAGGTGATGAATTTCTTGATCTGGCACCGCAACAGGCAAATGTTTCTCAACCACCTCCTGTGGTTCAACCACCACCCATGGTACAGCAAGCACCGCCTGTTGATCCTGTTGCCGCTCCGGAAGAACAGATTGATCTTGAAGTTGCCTTTGGAGGACAAGGGTTCTTTGACATGGAACAGATTCATCCAGCTGCTGAAGTTCAAGCCTCAGTAGCTGAGGCGTCAGGGGTAATGTTTCCATGGTCACTACTTCTGTGGTGGATTCGGAGAGAACTGACTCTGACTCCTCTACTGATGATATCGTTGAAGCCCAACAAATTCTAGCCAGACAAGAAAGAATACATGGCAAGAGAAAGAAAGATTCAGATGATAGCGAATCTGATTATGAGGAGGACTTATATCAGATGGTACGAAGATCAAAGAAGGCAAGGGCTGGTGAAAGTTCAAGAGTTGGTGAAAGTTCGAGGGTTGTTCATTTTTCTCCACCCTCATTATTCGGTATGACTTTGTTTCCAGCTTCTTCGACTGTCACACTGCCGATAACCATAAATGTTCCTTTGGTGACAACGTCGTCATCTTTTGGTACTCCTCCAACTACGTTTCAGTTTACTGCTCCAGAGATAGTATCCTTGCCACCTCCTACTCTTATTCCATCGGAGGTTGTTGCGTGATTTGTTGAATCGACGTTGGTTGCTACTGCGGGGTTACCTGTTTCAATACCACCTGCGGTTACTATTCAGCCTACCTCAGATATACCAGCTAGTTTGGGAATTCCTCCACCGTATGCTCAAGATATTTCTCACATGCGGTTTGATTTTGATGCTACTTTGTCGGATTCTGAAAGGATAGCGGCTCTTGAACGGGTAGTTGATGAACAGTCAAGAATCAATCTCATACAGACTCAAGCTATCCAGCGGCTTGTGGCAGAGAATCAGATACAATCGTCCCTCCTCGTTGAACATGGTAAACTCTTTGATGCTCTTAAACAATTCTTAGCATCTCAGGGGGAGACGAGCTGTAAGGGTGATGAATTAAGAATCAAGAAGAGGCAAGACAGAGACGATGATCCCAATGCATCGAAAGGTGCAGGTGGTGAGTTTCCAAGATCTGAACAAACTCTTGGGACTTCCATGTCTCAGGGGGAGTCTGCGCATCAGGTGGTGAGAATGTGGTGGTTGTGGATGATGAGGAAGTGTTGGGAAACGATGATGAGTTAGTCGATGATGTGCTAACAATTGATGAGACTGAAAAGATTGGGGAACAGATAGAGATTGATAGTGAATTAGAAGAAGGGGAGATTGTTGATGATGGTGTAGAGCATGATATTCCAAATGTTGACAAGGTGAACTTGAACCAAGATGCAAATGTGTCAGATGAGTCTGAATGGGAAGAACAGCCGAGATGGAAAGAAGGCTGTGCTAAGTGGTTCTTCAAGACAAAGAAGCCCGCAGTGCCAACAATGTTTAAGAAGAGTTACAACATCAAGGGGTACACTGAGTCAAAGAAGGGTATCATTTGCTGGCTGTATGACGAGCAGTTAAAGTTGTTTGTGATTAAGCGTTATGATGGGATTTAGTATTTTAAGAAGGCTTTGAGATCACTTAACACTTTGCCTGAATGTGAGGTGAAAGATTTAGCTCATTTAAGGTTGATTAATCGAAGTGATGACAATTTTGCAAGATGGGTTGGAAGGATTGTGTGGAAAGAAAGTGTGAAAGAGAAGAAGTTTGAGTTGCTAAGGCCACAGAAAGGGAAGTTAGTTGAAGACAAGGAAAAAGGAATGAGGGCTGACGGCAAGCCTTGGATGGTGATGAAGTATAAGTCGATTCGGTGTTTAAAAGAGGTGCCGATGAAGATGATGCCCAAGGATGTGTTAAAGAATCTCAAGTGGTGGTATGTTGACTGCCAGACTGCTGAAGCTGTTATGGAAGATGAGGACGAACAGGAGATTCTGAGAGTGTATGATCCCATGCACTTGGTTAATTTGTCTCAAGCTGATTTGCAGGTACTAAATGATAAGAAGATATTCTACATTCCTGCGTGGAAGGATGAAGCCAAAAAGTACCAGAGGGTGGTCTCTGTCTGTGTTAGGCAGGGAGTTCATGCTTGAAGACGAGTGGCACGAGATTTTTGGGATTACAAGACACGAGGAAGAAGATAGAGATATGAAGCTACTGCCAAGGGGGAGTCTGTTGGTGCATGATGTCAGTAGTTCAGTATCTTGTGTTTTGTCTGTGTCTGTAATCGTTTAGTTTGTTCGTTTTGTGTTGAATACTGTTTAGTATATGTTCACTTAGGGTTTAGGCGAACTTGGGGACATAGCGAAGTTATGACAACTTCGCCTAGCATGTTAGGCGAAATTGTCGAGGTGTATATATACCTCAACTTCGGGTTTTATGTATAAGTTTTTTTCTGAACGACGTGTTTTGGTGATCTGGTGTATCACGTGTTGGCTATTGCAATATATCAAGTTTTACAGTATTCTCTCGTGTGTTTGCATACCTATTCAACGTATTAATCGTTTTGACACTCATATCGTATACGTGGGGATTCCGCACCCTCGTGTTACGAGATACTCCTGTGTAGATCCGGCTGGGAACCTACATTGTGTCAGATCAGTCGGCACGATAATTTTCTCGTTTATTATTATTTTATTATTATCCCGCCTAAATAATATAGGTGAGTAATTCACACCCCTCCTTTTCATCTTTTACTTTTTGGGGGTAATATGCGTACCATATACATCAAAATTTATTAATTTACATTTTTACCTCATCAACCACAATTCGATATTATGTGTTTATAAATTATTGCTCATCGATGACATGCTATATGATTATGTGTTTATTTTTATTGTTTGACAGTTGGGCCACCTCATCCTCATCGAGTATGCATATCGTACCCCGATAAGCTGGCTTTGTGCTAGACCTAAAGGGTCCACATCTAATTTATTTGGTAATTGTTATATATCATCAATGCCGTGATTATTTATATTCACATACGAGTTGTTTGTTTTACAATATAATAATACATCTAAACTTGTGTATTGCTCACTCAACATTATGTTGATTAAACTATATTTTTATGCATGTTACAGGTTTGCTATTTGAAAATTTAGAAGTTCGAGAAGTCGTTTTGTTGGATTTAGGTTGTTGAGAAATAAGCAATTTATTTGGATAATCTTTGTGTTGTATTTTGATTATATGAATATAAATAATTAGTACATTAATATTAATAGTGTTTTGCGAGCTACTGTCCGTCAGTTGCGTCCAAACATATTCCGTCGTAGGTTGGGATGTGACACAAAACGGTACCTACGCATATGCATGTAAAGGAACAAGAATGAGACATGTTCGTGCTTGCTCGTTTAACTTTTATCGAACAAACGATGGAAATGAACACGCATGCGAGTATTTTTCTTGTTCGTGTTTGTTCGCTAATAGTATAAACAAAGATTTCATGAACGTAAATGGACATAAATGAACATAAACAAATGTAACTTAACATAAGCGATTGGAATGCAATGAGTACAATTATTAAACTAGACTAAATTGTACTGACCCTAAAAAGTTAAATAAATATTCAAACGAATGAACATTAATGTACATGACTAAACCTAATTGAGCAAACTTCAATGAATATACGAACATAAATGAACGAATACATTTTGTTTGCGTTTTTTTGTTTATTAAAGAAACTAATATATACGAACTTCCCACAAACAAACTGAACACTCGGTTCGTTTGCATGCCTAAGTATAGGTATTTATTCAATCTTGTTCTCTACTTAACTAGTTCTATATCGGGAGTGTCATGTGTATAACGTGTATCATTGATACGACCAATCTCTCCTCTTTCCGTTTCGTGATTAACACCTGAAAAGTAGTGCATTTAGCTTACAGCTGTATTGTGGTTCCTATTTAGCTTACAATTATTTAGATTTTCTTAGCTAATGTATAATTATGACGTCATGCCACTCATTCGTTTAGTTTTATACATGTATAATGCATTTACTATTTTATTTAACGACCCAAATTGTGATGAATATTTTGTAGAATTTCTATTGGGCTTAGCATAAGACCAATGTCCAATTTAATGGGCCTGTCTAATATTATTTTCTCCCTCTTTAAGAGAAAAAAAAACTGCTTCATGAAGACATGACCCAATCTGATATTAATAATGGTTTGACAAGAACGGCCGGTTCTATAATTCTCCTAATTAAGTGCTTATAACGTAAATCGACAGAAATTTCAACCGAACAACTTGAATCACTAAGAGATGACAGTATCGAGGCTCTAACCTATATCCCTTTAGCCTTGATATTTCTAAATATCGATAAACGACGATGGCACAAATGACTTGATTGCAATCTTTAACTCATGACAAATAACATCAATTATTATGGGGGTAACTTATGTAGATAGTAATCAAATTTTAAAATTATTATAAGTATAAATAAAGTTATAGTATTAATTAGTATAGGGAGTGTGTTTCGGTAAGTTTGTTTTAATATTTGACAAGGTTAAATAGTTTTATAACAATGGTGTATATTTATGCATATTTCTTACTATTTAGTAAATATCAATCTTTGTAGTTTTAATCTTTTGTACTTGTATCTTTTATTTGCATTTCGTACCTCTTAGGTTCTTAAAACTATGGCATTTGATTGTGTATACGGTATACCATAGTTTCACCACCATGTCTCAAGAATCACGCTCATTATTCCAAGACCACAAAGGTTTTGTAGGCACGTAATAACCGCTGAAGTGAAGATAACTTAAGCTAGAAAAAAGTATGATTACAAAGAAGGGTCGAAGAAGGAAACTCGTCACTAAAGAAAATGACAATTTTCTTTGTCATGGTACCCTAGAAAAGTATTGTTAATGCTACTTAGAAGTGTGACCTAGCTTATGTCTTTGTTACCATTTGAAATAGCAATGTCAAGAAACTTTTGTGGACATCAAAGAAAGAGGACATGTGTGTATTTAGGAGACGTAAGGATTCGTTGTAGTAGGACCACCATGACATTAGTTGAACTTGAAAATTGAATGATAAGGGTTAGAAAAGGTCCACGATAAAGTGTTGTATGGTTATAAGATTTCAATCTTGTTGTGCTTGCGTTAGTGCGTGGGTGGGTTGGTGGTGGGGGTGGGGGGCTACTTGTTAAATGGTAAGTCCTACATATGAATGCATATGTCAACTCATTAATTTACTCCAAGCAACGTATTTGCTGGAAGCTTAATTTGAGTCGATTTTAAAAGAGTTCAAATATGAGTTCGAGTCTAAATTAGAACTTGTTTAATAAGCTTGCTTGAGACCGAGGTTCACCAGTCAAGCTTAATTCAATTCATGTGCTACATAAACATGTTATTTATATAAATATATATCTTTTATATAAATAAAAAAAGTTATTATATATAAAGTTAATGATAAATGAACCAAGCACAGTCTTGGGCAGTGGCGAAGCTTAGGCTTAGTCACGGGGTGAACGAAGTCACAGACTCAAAACTTTTCGGGTCGACGATTCGGTTCGTGTCGGTGATTCGGGTTGGGTCGGATCAAACAATATGACATCTATGCATCTAATTTTTCTTCATTTATTCAAACACTTGTCCTTACAATAAATAAAATAATTTTTTAACCAACAAAGACCTAAAATTTTCATTGTTAGGCTATGATTTTTATACTAAGGATCCTTTATCCTTGACTATCTTATGGATAGTTTATCGTTGAAATATGTATCAGGATATAAAGGATCGACGATTCTCGGTAGTACTTGTTTACTAATGATTGCATTTAGTATGGTGATGTGTTAGACAGGTGTGGCAATTTTAAGACGTACTTGCATCAATTATCCTCACAGAGCACTTTACATCTGGAGCATGGATCCAGGATCCTAATTCAACATGGATGTTAGTGGACGAACTCATGTGAAGATGGATGTTTAAATATCAACAACGGCTACAAGACTAGTTCTTCCGCTTATTTCGCTACTGGACGGCTATTGGCACGTGGTCAAAGGTCGTGGAGCGGCTGGTGGAAGACTTCCAGATAGTTAGGAAATATTGTTAGTGATATTATCTTATTTAATAGAGATATGATCGAGTAGGGAACACATGTATAATCACACACACTAAGAGCAGAAACAATCATTCTCTCTATTCACTAGCTTACTTTGTAATCTCGATCATTTACTCCACAACAATTGTAACACCCTTTTTACTTAATATAAACGACGGTGATAGTTTTCACCTTCCGGGGGTTTTTTTGTGCCGGAGATCACGATAATCACATACTCATCGACCAAAGGTTACCTTGTTGATCCTTGACTGAAGTGATTTGAGAAAAGATTATCTTATTAATCCTTGACCGAAGTCATTTTATCAAAGATTACCTTGATAAGTTTTGACTGAAGTAAGACTGTCTTGGTTAAGGGCTTTTTCCCTCGTAATCACATCAATGAGTTCAACAAGATTTCATTCATACCTTTGTTGTTACCGAGTTAGCACCTTACCTCACTTAACAGACTTGGATACTTGATCCTTAGCAGATTTTTGTCCAAAACATTCATGATGATGCGAGAGGAAGGGTGAGTATGGATAAGTAAATTTGGTATTGATACCGGTACCGGTACCGAAATACAGATTTGGTACCGTCGGTACTGTTTTGGACAAAAATCTGCTAAGGATCAAGTATCCAAATTCGTAAAAGTGAGGATTAGTGCTATGGTGATGAAAACAAGTATGTATCGATTGCAAACACAAACACACGGATTTGTTAAGGGGAAAATCCCTTGATCTGGTTCGGATCGCCGGCACAAAAACCCCTGATCGTCTATCACCACTTTATTAATCAAAAAAGGGTGTTACAAGGTTTGGAGAATATGATCAGTGTTACAATGAAACCTATGTGTGTGTGTGTGTATGCTGCTGAATTCGTAGTGAGCAGAGTGTGTTGAGTGTCTTTTCCTAGCTGATCATAGTCTCTATTTACACATAAAAGATAATAACTCTATGGATTTATGAATAATAAAGGCTATTAATTAATAATCCCTAAAAATCCGCCATGTCTTCAATATAATCGTAACAGCCACTTTGACCACGTGCTCCATCACTCAGGCTGCGAAATAGGTGGTAGACAAGGTCTTCTAGCCGTTACACTTATTAAATATCAGTCTTCATATAAGATACAACCGTTAATAGCAGCAAATACCGTGGATCTATGATCCTGACATAGCTCTGGAACTCTTCAGAAGGATAATTAATCCAGACACGTCAATATTTTCTTGACTGCAATTTAGTGGATAGACTGAGTCTTCTAATCGTTATACCTGCTAAATATAAGACCACACATGAGAACAACCATTTGTAAATAATAAGTACTGTGGATCCTTGATCCTGACTGGATCTAGAACACACGCTAAGGATAACTGGTCCAAAACATATGCCAGGATAACATATCCGCAGTGTCAAATTTCTGTGCACTAACAATTGCCCCCAAAATGGTGGTTGTGATAAAATCACAGCTGTCATTTTGCCTTTGAATTCAAACTTTATGCAAAAAAATAAGAGACTTGACAAGCTGGATATAATTGTCACATATCAATGGAGTTTCGTTGAGAACTTCCCTTCCAGCTGTATATCCTTTTCCCTGCAAATCATGAACAACTAGTAACACGTGTTTAACCCTGGTGGATGGTCCATTTTTATGAATGATGAAATCCGGGTTAAGATTTTTGGTAATTGCAAGTAAGTTTAATAAGTAGTATCTTTTAACTATTTGTTGATTGTCTGTTATTTTGAAAATTTTTCTGATATAGCTTAAGTATCATTGAAAGTTTTAAGAAATAATATTCTTTAGTAAAAAGTTTTTTAGGATAAAATATCCTTGCAAAAAATAAACCAGAATCTTAAATCCTTATAAAAATAGATTGAGAATAATGAATCCTTATATCTATGAAGATATAAACTGAAATCAAATGAGTGTAAATCGATAAACAGAAATCATACCGTAAGGTCTGGTTAGACCTAAGTTACCATAATTATTGATCCTTTTGCAATCCCTATAAAACTGAATTAAAGGATTTTGAATCCATAAGTATTGATCCTTTGGTGATCTTCAGAATCTAATTTATGATACCTGATGCAAATAACTTATGATATTATCTGGGATTAAACCCAATAAACTGGGGACAAGCCCATAAAATAAACTGGGGACAAGCCCGTGCAACTGGGGACAAGCCCGTGTAATCTGGGGACAAGCCCGTGAACTGGGGACAAGCCCGTCTAATCTGGGGACAAGCCCGTGAACTGGTGTTAAACTGGAGACAAGCCCAAAAACTGGGGACAAGCCCAAACTGGGGACTGGCCCAAGGATACGGATGTTAACTGGGGACTTGCCCAAATCGGGATTTAGCCCAAACGTGAGATAACGTGAAAACGTTATAAAACTTAGCTAACATGAAAATGTTAGAAACCTTTGTCTTGAGATAACGTGAAAACCTTATAAACCGGTGGTATGGTACGTCTACCAAAAATCGTAGGATCCTCCACATAGCCGAAGGCAACGAAATTGTCAGCCACTAAGCGTGTACTGGTCCCGCTGCCCTGAACTATACGTTGGATAACGTGCGCTCCAGGCGAGAGTGTAGAAACTCTAATTTATAAGAAAGGTGAAAACCTTTAAACCTTGGAGGATATGACCATCGGGGTCATATCCAATCGTGGGCTAGGCCAAGGAAATAACAATGTACCTTAAGCGTGAGGGAGAGGTGGCCAACCTCTTAGACATTGAACCTCTTATTGAAATCTACATTGTTACTTAAAAACTTAGAAAATCTAAATGTTAAGAATACATTATCCTTAAAATAACAAGAATATGAAATGAATAAGTGATCAGATAGATATTACCAATTTTAGGATCCTTGATCCTAGATGGATGCTTGATTTTCGAAGGATACTAGATCCTGACTAGAAAAAATACTTCTTGAGATGGATAGCATGCTCTTGGTAACCTGTTGCCTTCCATTGTGAGCAAATGATATGCCCCCTTCCCTGCTTCCGACTCGATCAGATAAGGACCTTCCCACTTGGGTGCTAGTTTCCCATCTGCCGGATTGGTTGTGTTTTGGAAGGCTTTCCTCAAAACTAAATCTCCTTATTGGAATCTTCTTATTCTTATATTCTTGTTGTATGCCCCGACTACCCTTTGTTGATAGGCTGCCATTCTAATTTTGGTTAGGTCTCTAAGTTCTTCAATAGTATCCAAATCTTCAAGGAGAATATCTTCATTGAGTTTAGGATCACGGATGCTCGTTCTGGCTGTAGGAACCACCATCTCTGTAGGGATTACTGCCTCTGATCCAAACACCAATGAGAAGGGTGTTTGGCCTGTTGCATTTTTAGGTGTAGTTCTGTCTGTCCACAGAACATAAGGAAGTTCTTCAGCCCATTTTCCCTTCTTGGATCCTAGCTTCTTCTTTAAATTGTTGATGATGATTTTGTTGCTAGACTCCGCTTGACCATTGGCTTGAGGATGAACTGGTGTAGAAGTGATCATCTTGATGCCCCAACTGTCACAAAAGTTAGTGGTTCTTTTTCCGATAAACTGGGAACCATTGTCACAAACGATTTCAGAAGGGATACCAAATCTAGTTATAATATTTCGTTTAATAAAGGATATAACTTCCCTTTCTCAGACTTGACGAATGCTTCTGCTTCAATCCATTTAGAGAAGTAGTCTGTCATAGTAAGCATAAAGACCTTTCCACCTGGTGCCTTCGGTAGCTTGCCTACAATATCCATTCCCCATTTCATGAAAGGCCATGAAGAGGATATAGGATACATAGGTTCTGCTGGTTGGTGAAGATTGTTTCCATGCCTTTGGCAAGCATCACACTTCTTTGAGTATTCCATAGCATCCTTCTTCATTGTTGGCCAGAAGTATCCAGTCCTAAGTATCCTGGAGAATAATGCTCTCCCCCCTGTGTGGTTGCCGCAATCGCCTTCGTGGAAGTCTTGACGTACCTCTTGTATTTCAGGATCCTCAATGCATCTCAGATAGGGACCTGCAAGAGATTTTCTATACACAATATCTTGTAAAATAATGAATTGTGATACCTTTAATCTGAAAGCTTTAGGATTTTCCCCTGTAGGGATCTCTCCATCTTGCAGGAATTTTTTGATTGGAAGGATCCAAGATCTTACTTTTGAAGAGGATGGAGGATCCGTATGTTCTCCTGTGCAATCCACTGTTATCTTCACGGATTCTTGTTCTCCAATTGCCGGAGACAATATATGAATGATGGGTATCTTTACATCATCCAGGATCTTCAACGATGATGCTAAGTTTGCTAAGGCATTTGCCCCAACATTCTCTTTCCTTGGTACCTGTATTATACTAAACGATTCGAAGGATTTTTCCAATTCCTTCACAATTTCTAAATATTTGACCATATTCTCACCTTTCACAGTATAAGAACCGTTCAAGTGGTTAGTTATAAGTAAAGAGTCTATATAAACTTGAAGATACCTGATCCTCATCTGTTTAGCTAAGAGTAAACCTGCGATAAGTGCTTCATATGCTGCCTCATTGTTGGTGGCTTGGAATGCACATGCAATGCACTGGGGTATTATGCCCCCCTGTGGCGATTTTAGTAGTATGCCCAAACCTGTTCCTCTTACATTGGATGCTCCATCTGTGAAGAGGATCCAAGGATCCTTGGTTTCTTCAAGTTGTTGGACTTCTAGATCAGCTTCATTTTGCATGTCACTACTGAAATCAGCCACAAAGTCTGCAAGCGCTTGTGATTTAATGGCTGTTCTAGGCTCATACTGAATATCATATGCACTCAGCTTCACAGCCCACTTGGCCATTCTACCTGACATTTCTGGTTTTCTAAGCACATTCTTAACATGATAGTTAGTTCTCAAAATAATAGTATGTGTTTCAGAATAGTGTCTCAACTTGGTTAAGGCCATAATCAAAGCAAGAATTAATTTTTCAAGGTGAGAATACCTGACCTCTGCGTCTAAGAGGCTTTTACTTACATAATAAACGGGATGTTGTTCACCATCGTGATCCTTTACAAGGCGTCACTTATAGCATTACCTGACACAGCTAGGTAGAGGTATAAGGATTCTCCATCCACAGGCTTCATCAGAGCCGGTACTGAGGATAATTAATTCTTCAAGGCTGTAAGCGCAGCCTCATTCCTTTCCGTCCACTCAAACTTCTTATTATTCCTAAGGATGTCATAGAAGTCCTTGCACTTCTCGGAGGATCTTGAGATGAACCTATTGAGAGCGGCTATTCTTCCTGTGAGCCTTTGGACATCCTTTGCGTTTGCAGGAGATTTCAAATTGAGGATGGCTTCAATATGTTCGGGGCTTACTTCAATTCCTCTTTTAGTCACCATATATCCCAAAAACTTTCCAGCCTTAACACCAAAGTGGCATTTTGACGGATTCAATTTCATGTTATACTGGTCGAGGATATTGAATGCTTCCTCGAGGTCTCTAAGGTGATCCTCAGCTTTCTTCGACTTTACCACCATATCGTCTATGTATACTTCCATAGTCTTTCCCAACTGATCCTTGAACATCATTTTGACTAGTCTTTGGTATGTTGCCCCCTGCATTTCTTAGTCCAAATGGCATAGCAGTATAACAGTATATGCCAATAGGAGTCATGAAGGCTGTATCCTCCTGATCAGATGGTTCCATCTGAATTTGTTGGAATCCAGAGGAAGCATCCATAAAGGTAAGCATTTCATGTCCCGCCGTTGCATCCACCATGGAGTCTACATGTGGTAATGGGAAAGGATCCTTGGGGCATGCCTTGTTTAAATCGGTAAAATCGACACACACCCTCCACTTTCCATTCTTTTTTGAAACAATGACCACATTAGCTAGCCATCGAGGATACTGAACCTCTCTGATCATACCGGCCTTAAGAAGTTTTTCAACTTCTTCTTGTATGATCTTTTCCTTTCAGGAGCGAATTTTCTTCGCTTTTGATGGACGGGTTTAATAGATAAATCAAGGCCGAGTTTATGAGTGATTACCTCTTTTGAAATACCTGTCATGTCTGAGTGCTTGAAGGCAAAGGTAGATTTTCTTTGCCCTAAGAAGGATATGAGATCCTCCTCGATCTTGCTAGGGATACTGGATCCTAGGAACACCTTTATCTCTGGATCCTCGGGGTCCAAAGATACTTCTTTAAGGTCTTTCTCCCGAGCTTCCAGCACATCCCTAGGATGTTGCTGTAATTGCTATGCTATAGTTTGCTTGACGTTGGCTTCATCGATGAAGAATAATAGTTCTTGGCCTTTGCCTGATCACCAACTATCTTCACAACTCCCCACGGAGTAGGTAATTTGATGCATTGGCGGTAAGTTGAGGCCACCGCCTTCATTCCATGCAGCCAGGGCCTGCCTAAAATAACATTACAACAAGAAAGTTTATCAATAACACAAAATTTTTGATATGAATTTAACCCTTCAATATAGATTGGGAGGTTGATGTCCCCCAATGTCTTCTTGGTTTCTCCACTAAAACCGACTAGCACTGATGTTCTAGGAATGATCTCCGAATCCGGTATTTTCATCTTCTTGAGGACATCATGCTGGATAATGTTGACCGGGCTCCCACCGTCAACTAGGATCCTGCGTACATAATGGTTAGTGATAAATAAAGTAATAATCAAACCGTCATGGTGAGGATCCTGGATGTTTAGTTTATCTTCCTCATCGAAGAAGATCCTTTTATCTGTTTTCAAAGTGGTAGATACTATCGGTCGTTCTCCGTTATCCAACTTGATCTCTTTAGCGAGCCTCTTTGCTGCTGAGAAAGAAGTTCCATAAATGTCTGATCCTCCAGAGATGAAATTCACCACTCGCACATCTAGCTCATCTTGGTGAGGATCCTGGATTCTCGAGTTGAAGAAGATCCTTTGATCAGTCACTCGAGTAGTGGGGATGAGCGGTCTTCTTTCATCGTCCAACTCGAATTCTTCTGCGGAACAAGAAGTTTGAATCATGCCGTACTCTCTGGAGACGAAGTTGATCACATGAGCGTTTGGTGGTGGTGGTGTTGCTTTTTGTGGAAGATCTTCAGAATCCTGGATCTTGGATTTTTTCCTTCCCAGGAGTTCTTTAAAGTGACCCTTGCTCAGGAGGTATCCAATTTCCCTCCTTAAGCTGATACACTCGTCTGTCATGTGGCCAAAATCTTCGTGGAAGGCGCACCACTTAGACTTGTCTTTGAAGCCGATTGTCTTCTCATTCTTTCGTGGCCACCTTGCTTTTTCTCCCAGATCCTTCATGGCATAGATCAAGCCATGAGTGTCCACAGAGAAGCAATAGTCGGAGATGTAGGGATAGTCTTCATCGTCGTCTCTTTCTTCAACTGCTCGTACGTTCTGATTGTTGAATTTGGTGTACGGCTTCAAATTGTTGTTCCTGTTCCAGGATCCTTTATTCTTTTCGGGAGTTTCTTGTTTCGTTTGTCCCCCAAGATGATCCTGGATCCTCTTGTCGTCTTCTAACCGTATAAATCTTAGAGCCCTATTCCTTTACTTCATCTAGGGACCTGCAAGGAGTTATCACAAGATCGTTATAAAATAGGGAGTCCCTTTGAAGTCCCATCTTGAATGCTTCAACAGCCGTAGCCATATCAAGATTAGGTATTTCTAGGGCTCCCCTGCCAAACCTTGTAACAAAATCCCTTAAGGATTCATCATAAGGTTGGGCAACTCTATATAAATCACTAGTTAACTTCTCAAATTTCCTACTACAAGAAAACTGGCTGTTGAACAAGTTAACTAAATGTGAAAAATATGTAACAGAATAAGGAGGAAGACTTAGCAGCCATTTAAGTGCAGATCCTATTAGTGTGGATCCGAAACCCTTGCATAGACAAGCTTCCTAGAGTCTTTCAGGAATTGGATTGATCTCCATCCTTTCCCTATACTGAGCCACGTGCTCTTCAAGATCAGTGGTCCCATCATACACCTTCATGTTGGGTGTTTGAAAGCGTTTTGGGATCTCTGCATTGCATATCGGTGGAGCAAATCTGGACAACTTATAGCTCCCTTCTGGTATTTAAGGAATCGGACGGACCACTGCTGCTACGCTGGATATCATATCCTTAAGCTTCTGAAGTTCCCTAGCCATAGCCTGATTAATACCTGTATCCTGCATAGAGCCAAGGTTAGTGTCTGAGGATATGTGATTATAGGCGTTACCTCTTGGTTGGTTGAACGTTGGCATCCCAGAAGTGTAGTTAAGATAAGAGGCATCTACTATAGTAGCAGGTCCACTAGAGGCAATGGTCTGCATAGGGATGATGTCCCCTTCATGGACCTCTGAAGACTTTTGATGGTGAATTCCTGAGGATCCTTGATTCTGCCAGAAGGATCCTTGAGGATACAACCCAGAAGATCCTGGTTGAAGGATGGATGATCCTTGTTGAAGGAACGAGGATCCTTGAGTTTGTTGACCCACAGACCCCTGTTGAAGGATAAATGATCCTGGCTGAAAGAACGAGGATCCTTGATTTTGTTGACCCACGGACCCCTGTTGAAGGATAAATGATCCTGGCTGAAAGAACGAGGATCCTTGAGTTTGTTGACCCATGGACCCCTATTGAAGGATAGATGATCCTGGCTGAAAGAACGAGGATCCTTGATTTTGTTGACCCACGGACCCTGGTTGAAGGATGGATGATCCTTGCTGAAGGATCGAGGATCCTTGAGTATGTTGAGCCACGGATCCTGAAGTAGTGAAATCCAGCACCCTAGGCATCAAGGGAGTCTGATCCTCTGCTGGCCATTTTCTTTTCTTGAGATCTTCAATTTCATGTAGGATCATCTGGTTGGTCTTGTTCTGCTGCTCCATGTATGCCTTAACCTGTGAAAACATTGCAGAAACATCATTGTTAGATTTGACCACCGAAGTGGCAGCAGTAGTTTTTGAGCTTTGGAAGACTGGAATTTGTGTCTTGTTTCCAGCCGCAGTGGTCCTTGGTGCTCCCGTAATTGGAGGAGGCATCGGCGGCAAAGTACTTGATGAGAGAGAAACTGGGATGGCATGGTTGATGAAGCTGAGGTTGATTGAGAGGCCATTGCGAGTGTTTAGGGTATGGAAAAATGAAGGTTGATGAGAATAATATGGATTATAGCACCAATTGCCCCACGGTGGGCGCCAAATTGTTTTGGACAAAAATCTGCTAAGGATCAAGTATCCAAATTTGTAAAAGTGAGGATTAGTGCTATGGTGATGAAAACAAGTATGTATCGATTGCAAACACAAACACACGGATTTGTTACGGGGAAAAGCCCTTGATCTGGTTCGGATCGCCGGCACAAAAACCCCGGGTGATGACAAATCGTCTATCACCACTTTATTAATCAAAAAAGGGTGTTACGAGGTTTGGAGAATATGATCAGTGTTACAATGAAAGCTATGTGTGTGTGTATGCTGCTGAATTCGTAGTGAGCAGAGTGTGTTGAGTGTCTTTTCCTAGCTGATCATAGTCTCTATTTATACATAAAAGATAATAACTCTATGGAGTTATGAATAATAAATGCTATTAATTAATAATCCCTAAAAATCCGCCATGTCTTCAATATAATCGTAACAACCACTTTGACCACGTGCTCCATCACTCAGGCTGCGAAATAGGTGGTAGACCAGGTCTTCTAGCCGTTACACTTATTAAATATCAGCCTTCATATAAGATACAACCGTTAATAGAATCAAATACCGAGGATCCATGATCCTGACATAGCTCTGGAACTCTTTAGAAGGATAATTAATCCAGACACGTCAATATCTTCTTGACTACAATTTAGTGGATAGACTGAGTCTTCTAACCGTTATACCTGCTAAATATAAGACCACACATGAGAACAACCGTTAGTAAATAATAAGTACTGTGGATCCTTGATCCTGACGGGATCTAGAACACACGCTAAGGATAACTGATCCAAAACATATGCCAGGATAACATATCCACAGTGTCAAATTTCTGTGCACTAACAGGTACCGAATAGATACCAAAATTTTGAGTTTTGGTACCAGTATATCTCAAATTTTACATTCAATACCGGTATCGAATCGAATATTTTGGTATCGGTGTTTAAATGGTGAAATCCGTGTTAATGTTTTGAAAAATCACGGTGACTTAATAATAACTTTAGTCTTTTGTTTATTTGCTGATTGTTTAACATTATATAAAGAAAAATTAGTTGTTATAGTTTATCTTTCGAATTGCTTTAAAGATAAATTATCCTTTGAAAGATTGTTAAAATAAATATCCTTTCAAACAAGGATTAAGGATATTAAATCCTTAAGGAAAGTGGTAATCAAGAATATAATTTAAGTGAATATAGCTTGATACGTAAAGATCATACCAGACCTAAGTTACCATAAATATGTCCATGATGCTTGTAGATAGACTTAGGATTCCTTATGCAAATATCTTAGGATTTTAAGTCAAATAATAATATTAACTGGGTCAAACCCAAGAAACTGCGGAAAAGCCAAACAAACTGGGTCAAGCCCAAACAATGGGGTCAAGCCCAAAAGACTGGGGTCAAGCCCGAACTAGGGTCTAGTCCAAACCGGGATCTAGCCCAAAGATACGGATGTTAAACTGGGGTAAGTCCCAAACGTAATTGACGTGAAAACGTCAAAACCTTAGCTAACATGAAAATTTTAGAAACTATAGTATGGTACCTCTACCATGTTTCGTAGGATCCTCCATATAGCCGAAAGCAATGAAAATGTTAGCCACTAAGAGTGTACTGGTCTCATTGCTCCGTACTATACTTTGGATAGCGTGCGCTCCAAGGGAGAGTGTCAAAACTCTAATTCATAAGAAAGGTGAAAACTTTTAAACCTTAGAAGGTATAATCATTGAGATTATACCTTAAACGTGGGAGAGAGGTGGCCAACCCCTTAACCGTTGTATCGTCACTTGAAATCTGCATTTTCTGCATAAACTTAAAAATTGGTAAATGTAAATGTTAAGAATATTGTTTCCTTTGATAAATGGTTAGTAACAAAAATATGAAAGGAATAGATGATAGGATAAGATTTTGCCAACTTTAGGATCCTTGATCCTTTAAGGATCTTTGATCCTGATTACATAAAATAATTCTTAAGATGAATGGCATTCCAAGCTCTAAGTAGTCGATCACCTTACATTGTAAGTAGGTGTTATGGCCCTTTTCATGCTTCTGACTCGATCAGGTAGGGTCCATCAAACTTGGGTGCTAGCTTTCCATCTGTCGGATTAGTTGTATTTTGAAAAGCTTTCCTTAGAACCAGATCTCCTTCTTGAAATCTTCGGATCATGATATTCTTGTTATATTATATGCAGCCATCCCGACCTTTGCTAAGTCTCTGAGTTCATCAATAGTGTCTAGTTCCTGGATAAGGCTTTCGTTGTTTGCCTAAGGATAACGGATGCTTGTTTTGGTAGTTGTTGAAGGAATCACGGCTTCTGCTCCAAACACCAACAAGAACGGAGTTTGACCTGTTGCATTCTTTGGTGTTGTTCTATTAGCCCATAGAACGTAAAGAACTTCCTTAGCCCATTTGCCTTTCTTGGACCCTAGTTTCTTCTTCAAGTTTTTGATGATGATTTTGTTGCTTGACTTCGCTTGACCATTAGCTTGTGGATGGACTGGTGTTGAAGTGATCATCTTAATGCCCCAGATGTCACAAAAGTTAGTTATTCTTTTCCCAATAAATTGGGATCCATTATCACAAAAAAATTTCAGATGGGATATCAATTCTTGGTATAATATTTCTTTTGATAGAGGATATAACTTCCCTTTCTCGGACTTGAACGAATGCTTCTGCTTCAATCCATTTTTAGAAGTAGTCCTTCACGGAAAGCATGAAGACTTTTCCACCTGGTGCCTTGGGTAACTTGCCTACAATATCCATTTCCCATTTCATGAAAGGCCATGAAGAAGAGATTGGATACATAGGTTCTGCTGGTTTATGAAGAATGTTGTCATGCCTTTGACAAGCATCACATTTCCTCGAATATTCCATAGCATCTTTCACATTATTGGCCAGATATAAACTGCCCTAAGTTTTCTAGAGAATAGTGCTCTGCCCCTCCTATATGGTTACCGCAGTCACCTTCATGGAAGTCTTTAAGCACTTCTTGTATTTCTGGATCTTCAATGCATCTTAAGTAGGGACTTGCAAGAAATTTTCTATATACAGTATCTTGTAAAATAAAAAATTGTGATACATTGATTCTGAAAGCTTTGGGATTTTCCCCTTCAAGGATTTCTCCATCTTGGATGAATTTCTTAATTGGAAAGACCAAGATCCTATTTCAGGACATGATTGAGGATCCTTAAGTTCTCCAGGGTGATCCATTGTTATTTCCATTACTTCTTGTTCCCCAATTGCAAGAGAAAGTATATGAATGATCGGTATCTTTATCTCATCTGGGATCTTCATTAATGATGCTAGATTTTCTAAGGTATCTTCCCATCATTCTCCTCTCTTGGTATGTGTATTATACTAAACACATCGAAGAATTTTGCCAATTCTTTCACATTTTCTGAATATTTGATCATTTTTCACCTTTTTACAGTCTATGAACCTTTAAAGTGGTTAGTTATCAACAAAGAGTCTATGTAAACCTAAGGATACCTGATCCTCATTTGCTTAGCTAGTAATAAGCCTGAAATTAGTGCTTCATATTTTGCTCTGTCGTTGGTAGCTTGGAACTAACAGGCTATGGACTGGGTATTATTTCCTCCTTTGGCGATTTTAGTAGTATGCCCAATCTTGTTCCTTGTACATTCTATGTGCCATCTGTAAAGAGAATCCAAGGATCCTTGGTTCTTTAAGTTGTTGGACCTCCAAATAAGCTTCTTTTTTGCATGTCACTACCGAAATCAGCCATAAAGTCTGCAATTGCTTGTGATTTGATGGCGGTTATGGGCTCATATTTTACATCATAGGCGCTAGCTTCACAACCCACTTAGCCATCCTACCTGACATCTCCAGTTTTCTAAGCACATTTTTGATAGGATAGTTAGTTCTAAAAATTATAGTATGAGTTTGAAATTAATGTATTAGCTTAGTCGATGCCATGATTAATGTAAGTATTAACTTTTGAAGGTGAGAATATATGGCTTCGGTGACTAAAAGACTTTTACTTACCTAGTATATCGGATGTTGTTTTCCTTCGTGATCTTTGGCTAGAACAACACTAACTGCATTACCTGGAATAACTAAATACAAGGATAACGACTCACCATCAACTGGTTTCATCAATGCTGGTGCTGAGGATAGATAATCCTTAAGGGCTTTTAGCGCATCTTCATGCTTTTGAGTCCACTTAAACCTCTTGTTCTTCCTTAAGATGTTGTAGAAATCTTTGCACTTTTGTGAAGATCTGGATATAAATCTATTCAGAGCTGCAATCTTTCCCGGCAGTCTTTGGACATATTTAGCATTCACCAGGGACTTTAAATTAGTGATGGCTTCAATTTGCTCATGACTGGCTTCTATTCCTCTTTTGGTCACTATGTATCCTAAGATTTTTCCAGCCTTGACACCAAACTGATACTTGGATGGATTAAGCTTCATGTTGTATAGATCAAGGATGTTGAAGGCTACTTCGAGATCCTTGAGATGATCTTCTGTTTTCTTTGACTTGACCACCATGTCATCTATGTAGACTTTCATGGTTTTTTCTAACTGATCCTTGAACATCATATTGGCCAGTTTTTGATAAGTTGCACCTGCATTTCTTAGTCCAAAAGGCATAGCAATATAGCAGTATATGCTAGTAGGAGTCATGAATGTTGTATCCTCTTGATCAGATGGTTCCATCTAAATTTGTTGGAATCCAGATGAAGCATCCATAAAGGTAAGCATCTCATGTCCTGCTGTAGCATCCACTATGGAGTCAATATGTGGTAACGGGAAAGGATCCTTGGGACATGCTTTGTTTAAATTAGTAAAGTCAACACATACCCTCCACTTTCCATTTTTCTTTGAAACAACTACCAAATTGGCTAACCACTTTGCATACTAAGCATACTAACTTCCATAATCGTACATGCCTTAAGAAGTTTTTCAACTTCTTCTTGGATAATGATATTTCTCTCAGGAGTAAATTTCCTATGTATCTGGTGAATAGGCCTGACAGAAGTCTCTATACCCAATTTATGTGTAATAATGTCTTTAGAAATACCTGTCATGTCGGAATGTTTTAAAGCAAAAGTAGGCTTCCTTTGTTTGAGGAAGGATACCCCATCCTCTTCAATGTTGTTGAGGATGTTAGATCCTATATCGATTTTGAGGTATGGATCTTCAGAGTCCAAGGATTCTTCTTTAAGATCGTTCTCCCTTGCTTCCAGCATTTCTCTAGGATGATTCTTTGATTGCTACGCGATTGTTTGCCTTGCAGCGGGCTTCATGGATGAAGTGTAGCAGTTCCTAGCCTCTTCTTGATCACTTTCAATCTTCACCACTCCCCACGGGGTTGGAAGATTGATACATTGATGGTATGTTGAAGCAACAACTTTCATTTCATGAATCCAAGGGTGCCTAACATTACAACAAGATAGGTTATCAATAACACAAAAATTTTGGAAAGAGTTAACTCCCTCAATATAGATTGGAAGCTTAATGTCCGCCGGTGTATTCTTGGTTTCATCACTGAAGCCAACGAGGACAAAGGATCTTGGAGTTATTTCTGTTTCAGGAATATTCATATTCTTGAGGACATCATCCTGGATGATGTTCATAGAGCTTCCGCCATCTACAAGAATCTTGCGAACATAATGATTAGCAATAAATAAAGTAATGATCAAACCATCATGATGAGGATTTTGGAGGTGCATTCGATCTTCTTCATTAAAAGTTATGACCCTTTGGTTAGTCTAGGTGGTTGTTCTGATGGGCCTTTCTCCATTCTATAACTTGATCTCTTTAGCATGTCATTTTGCTGAGGAGAGAAGAAAGTTCCACACACATCTGAACCACCAGAGATAAAATTGATAATCTGCGCATCCACTGGTGGTGGAGCAACCTTTTTTGGGACCTCTTTAGGATCCTGGATCATTGACTTTTTTCTGCGCATCAGTTCCTTGAAATGACCTTTGCCTAGGAGGTACCCTATCTCTCTTTTAAAGCCAATACATTCATCAGTCAGGTGACAAAAGTCTATGTGATACACGCACCACTTGGATATTTCTTTATAGGATGTTGACTTCTCATTCTTTCTTGGCCACCTTGCTTTTTCACCTAGATCCCTTATGGTGCATATTAGTCCAGGAGTATCAACAGAGAAATAATAATTTGATATTCTTGGGTATTCTTCCTCGTCCTCGTCTTCTTCTACTGCATGGACGTTTTGGTTGTTGAATTTTGAATAGGGATAGGAGTTGTTGTTTCGGTACGAGGATCCATGTTTCTTAGAGAGTTGCTCATGTTTTATTGAGGCACCCAATCTTTCTTGGACGCTCTTGTCATATTCTAGTCTAATGAACCTGAGTGTCCTATTCTCGACTTCATCTAAGTTCCTGCATGGCGTCATAACAAGATCATCATAAAAGGGGAGTCCTTTTGCAATACCATCTTCAATGCCTCAAAAACCGTAGCCATATCAAGATAAGGGATCTCCAAGTCTTCCCTTCAAAACTTAGTGACAAAATCCCTTAAGGATTCATCACGAGGTTAGACAACACGGTATAAGTCACTAGTTAATTTCAAGAAAACTGATTATTGAAAAGATTAACTAGGTGAGAAAATGAAGTAATTGAGTAAGGAGGAAGACGTAGCAGCCACTTGAGAGCAGATCCAGTCAGTGTGGATCCAAAACCCTTGCACAAACATGCTTCCTTGAGTATTTCTAGAATGAGGTTAATCTCCATTCTTTCTCTACACTGGGCTACGTGTTCCTCCGGGTCAGTTGTGCCATCATAGACCTTCATATTGGGAGTCTGAAAGCGCTTTGGTATCTGGGCATCACAGATAGGTGGAGCAAACCTAGAAATCTTATGACTTCCATCTGGAATTTTGGGAATAGGCCTGACTACTCCTGCCATCATAGACCTTCATATTATGTCCTTTAACTTTTGTAATTACTTAGCCATAGCTTGATTAATACCTGAATTCTGCATAAAACCAAGGTTAGTGTCTAAGGATACATTATTATAACTGTTACCTCTTGGTTGACTAAAGGATGGTATTATAGAAGAGTATCTAGGATAGGAGGCATCAGCCATAACAGTTGGTCCTCCGTAAGCAATGGTTTGCGTAGGTATAGTGTCCCTCATGCACCTCCGATGATCTTTGATGTTGAATTCCTAAGGATCCTTGATTGTGCATGAAGGATCCTTGAGGCTGATAGTTGGAGGATCCTTGATGAAACATTCCTAAGGATCTTGGCTGAAGTATGGATGATCCTTGTTGAAAGATTGAAGATCCTTGAGCATGTTGAGCCATGAATCCTGGTTGAAGGATAGAGGATCCTTGATCATGTTGAACCACAGATCCTGGTTGGAAGATGGAGGATCCTTGAGCATTTTGAGCCACGGATCCTGGTTGAAGGATAGAAGATCCTTGAGCATGTGGAGCCATGGATCCCTAAGTGGTGAAATCCAACATCCTAGGCACCAAGGGAGTTTGATCCTCCGCGGTCCTTTTTGATTTCTTGAGGTCTTAAATCTCATGCAAGATCCTCTGGTCAGTCTTGTTCTAGTTACCGCAAGGGTAGCAACAGAGGATTTTGAGCCTTGGAATACTAGAGTTTGCGTCTTGCTCCCAATAGCGTTGGTCCTTTGCAACCCTGCAGGTGGAGGAGGCATCGACAATGAGGCCTTTGATGAGAGAGAAACTGATGATGACATCATGGTTGAAGCAGAGGTTTGTTGAGAGGCCATTGGTTATAGTATTGGTTGAAAAGGTTGAAAATTAGTAAGAATACTTCTGGATTAAAGCACCCCTTGTCCCAAGGTGGGCGCCAAATTGTTTTGGTCAATTACAGATCTTAAGGATAATGTAACCAAATCGGTTTTGTGAGGTAGATTTCTTGAACTACAATGGTGATTATGTAGATTAAATAAGGATGAACACAAGGATTTGTTACAAGGAAAAGCTTTTGATCAGAGGATGATCTTCGGCAAGAAAATCCCGGGTGATGTCAAATCGTCTATCACCACTTTATTAATCAAAAAATGGTGTTACAATGGTGGAAGCTTTGATCACTAATTACAATAGTTTATAAGTGCGTGTATAATGCTAGTATTGCAGTGCAAAGATTGTGTAAGTCGTGTGTGACATAGCTGATCAAGCTTCAATATATACAAAAATGAGATAACAAAAAGTCTTATAATCTTGCCACTACTCCACTAGAGCCGTTGCGTGCATTTGTTCACGTGCTAACTCTCTTGGACTGTGAAATAGTGGGAAAGACCAAGTCATCAACCATTATACCTGCTAATATATCGATATACAAAGAGGACAATAGTTAGTTAATAAAAAATAATGAGGATCCTTGATCCTGACATAATCTAGAACATGTGCTAAGGATAACTGATCCAGAATCTATGTTAGGATAATGTATCCATGCCGCAAAATATTTGTGCCCTAACACCACCATATTGGTTAGCCATCTTGGGAAGTTTACCTTCATGATCATTGCTGCTTTCAATAATCTCTCCTCCATTTCTTGGATGATGACATTTCTTTAGGTACAAATTTTCTTCTCTTTTGTTGAATTGGGCGGAAATATTTATCCAAACCCAATTTGTGAGTAATAGCATTTTTAAAATAACTATCATGTCCTCATACTTCCATGCAAAGGTAGAGGTTCTGCTCTTAAGGAACTTAACCAACTGTCATTCAATATTTTTTCAGGAATCTCAGTTACTATCAACACCTTGATGTCATGATCCTTATTATCTATTTGTATTTCTTTGACCTCTTGTTCAGCTGCTTCCAAGACATCAAGAGTTTTGATCTTTGCTTGCTATGCTAGAGTAGGTTTAGTCGTAGGTTTCATTAATGAGGAATAACAATCTATAGCCTCCTGTTGGTTGCCTTGAATCTTGACAAATCTCCGAGGTGCCGTCATTTTGATTCATTGATGATAGGTTGAGGGTACAACCTTCGGATCATGGATCCATGTCCTGCCTAAGATAACATTGAAAGAAGTCAATGCATCAAAATCATAAAATTCATGGACAAAGCTTACTCCCTCCACATAGACCGGTAGTTTGATCTCTCCCACTATACTCTTGGCGTCCCCACTGAATCCTACCAAGACTGAAGACTTTGATACAATCTCAAATTCCAGAATATTCATTCTCTTCAAGGTGTCTGACATGAGGTCGAAGACTCACTAAAAAATAAACCGAATACAACTAATTAGATAGCGGTAAGAGGATATCGAACACAGGGAGTTTGTGGAAAATGTATTACTAAGTAGTTTTATAATTAAACTATATTAAACTAAGTGCGAAAAGTAAATTCAAAGATTTGGTTGTTTGATTTTGATAACAAAAAGAACTAAAGCAATAAACGAGTTTTAATCAATATGTGAAAATATGCCTTCCCTCGGTTTCAGGTTTCCATGAATGTTACAGTTGATGTTTAACTGAGTTCGTGTTTATGTAAACGATTGCGATAATTGAAGATCAAGTACTTGGATTATAAAACGCAAGGTAATCACTCAAAAACCAATTAGTTTATCCACCCCTAAATCCCTCCCGATTAATCTCGATTACTTACAAAACCAAGAACTAACGGTTTAGAACACAAAATTGATAAACTAACAATCTATCAACCAATACACAAACACCATAATAACGAAATCAATATGATCAAATATTATCTCAGAAATTGTCTAAACAATCAACCAAACAAACTTAGCAAACCTTACAATCCGAGGGAAAACACGAAGGAGTTTAGCCGAGCATGATTCGGTTTATCATTCCTTCAATTACAATTTGCATATGAATCAAAAACAAGTCTTCAACGATTACCACACTCAAAATAATATTCTTGTCTCCAAAAATCGCCTCCAGGTGTTTCTTAGATGAAAAGATGTGAAAAAGATACCAAAAGCCGTCCAAAAATACATGTTATATGGCAGTTACAAAGTGCAGCGATGTGTCCACCGTAAGCTACGGTACCGTAGCTTACGGTGCTTTAAAAACCCGACGGTGGCTTGAGTCTGCCTTACGGCAGCTAGATTTCCTCAGCCCCACCGTAGCTTACGGTGGGTACCTAAGCTACGGTGGTCTTCACACCAACTTCTTATTTTCTTGATATTTTCTTCGTTCCAAGTCCGTTTTCGCCACCGTTTTCGCCTACGTTCTCGTATATCCATCATCTAGCTTTTCATACCTGCTATTACACAAGTAAACGTAGTTATCTAATTCAACAAAATAAACCAACTAAGCGCATGATTATTAACGAACTTAAACCACTTAAGGGTTGTCCCACGGACCACCCGTCACATTCCCACACTTACACGTTGATTGCCCTCAAGCAACATCTCAAAACAAAATCTTATTACATTCAACTTGTTTCCACCAATCTTACCACAATTCCGGTTCAGTTAAGGTCCCAAGTAATACCCTATTCCCTTATTTTTATTTGTTTCACTAGTTCACTTAACTTTCCATGTAAACCATAGATTTCTAACCAAACCTAACATGCTTTCAGTTTTTACCCATACATAACACATTTACACATAACCTTTTTATTGGTGATCATCCATACATTTCATATTTAATCAATTCTCCTCGCATACGCTTGTACAATCATCAAATCTCCACCTATGTAAATGCTTATTGACATGAATACAAATCAAGAGGTCTTAAAACGGGTTGTAATGGGGCCAAGTGTAAGGGTATGGAAGGGAATATTAAAAGTAGCTCAACGATCCCATCCGACTTATTACAAACAATCTAAGAAAAATAAAAATAACATAAACAACTATAAGCATCACTAACTTCTCTTTTTCTTTTCTCTTTTTTTTTCTTTACATAATACTTTGAACATTGCATACATAAACATTGCAACTCTAATACAAACCTTTTTTTTTTGAACTAATATAATACTTGAACATTACATACTAGCATGATAAACATAATGCTTCACATCTCTAACTGATAAATACTAAAACAATTACATAGAAACCTATTAAGTCGGATCGTTTAGCAAAATAACACCGGGGTTGATCAAATAAAAGAATAGGCCCAATAAGATTTTCTAAAGGAACCAACCCCCCACCCCCCGCCCCTCACATACCCATCCTCATATGTATAATGTATGAGGCCCCAACCCCCAAAAACCCACACTCTCGCTCATCCAGACGAGGCTTAACCTAAGTGCCTCTATCACTTTTGCACTCATGCCAAGCTAAGATCTCGAAGTGCACTAATTGTACAAGTTCTATCGGAGAATATTAACCTTCTCACCAAGCCTTGCTTTCTCAATTTTCAAGTGTAAACGAACGTGTTATGCAAGTTATTACACCGAAAGCATGTTAACCTTGGTTAGAAAACTACATAATCCCCTTTTTAAAAACAACTAGGCACATGTTATTTAGGGAATTGTGACCATGAAAAGGGACCAAAACTTTACCCCGCCATCTTACCACTTTCCGATTCTTTTAAACACATTTTTTTTTCATTTTTCTATTTTTCTGATTTTTTAATTTTTTCTGATTTTTTTTTAATTTTTTCATATTTTTTTTTAAAACAAACAAAATTTTTCCTCATCCCCACACTTGGGATACATTGTCCCCAATAGTTTTTGAGAGACAAAAGAAACAAACTACTTCAAAAACACAACCCTCTTTTCAACACAACCCTCTAATACTTAATCAAAAGAATTTTATCCACCACCCATCCACCCAAACAAATAAAAACACAAAAAAATAACTTATACAAAACTATACAAACTGATGTTCACCTGGTAACACGAGATTCCCTCAAAAGAAGGGCGGTCGGGCCGGCCCGAAAATGGACGTCATCACATCATTGAACTCACCAAATCCAAATGCCTCTTGACCATCACCACCTTGCTCACCTCCTTGTTGTTGCGAGGTGCCTTGACTTGAACCTGGATTGGGATCCACCCACCTGGAATGATGCAATGGTGGTGTAGGTATGACACACTACCATCATACGGTGGCAAAGTGGTGTAATCCACATACGGCGGGTCGGCCACAACCGGCTGTCCCGCATGCCACGGGTCATGCATCCGTCGCTGACGATCATCAAGGTATTGGCTGTTCATGTTATCCTCAAAGGCGTATGCATGGGTGCGGTTCCACAACTCTTGTTGATCATAATTCTGCTTTAATGCCCTTTCTATGATCGCACCCATGAAGGTTTGTTGATCAAAAATGGTTTGGGAATATTCAGGCCAATTCCCAAACGTGGGCGGTCTTTGTCTTTCTACCACCTCTTGCATTGTTTCTTGATAAGCCCAACTCGAATCATACGGCCTTCATGCATAGTCAAATGCACTTCCCACATAACCCGATTGCATTCCCGGTTGACTTCCATCCCCACTCAGTCCCCCTTGATCCACATTCATATGAGTTACATTTGGATCATCATGATATGCCTCATCACCACTCATCTCATCTTCACTTTCTGGGTCATCCTCTTCACCCGCATCTAATGGTCTTGCATCTTCCTTCAAAACTCTCCGTCTCTTACCGTCACTCTTCAACTTGTGGTACCGTTCGAAAGTTGAATATTCCCAACCGGACCCCAAATGTGAAATGTCAAATGGCTTGAATTTCTTATAAGAACCCCTATCACCCACTCGAATAGCACCATATTTCTTCAACAATGTCATTAATAATCGACAATGCGGTATGATTTTCCGGTCTACACTATTTCGGCTTATCCATACGTTATTCATTACCAAAAATCGATATGAAATAAGCGGTGAGCCATGTAGCAATGTGTATAATATTGGAACTTCGGGATATCGTACCTCGATCCTATCACCCTGACGCGGGATGACGTTATTGATGCTTATCGTTAACATCAATTTTGCTTCCATCTTCAAATTTTTTCGGTACAATTTCCCGGCGTATGTCCCGGGAAAAAAAATCATCCAACATTGTGTACCACATCGGGTGCTTCTCGGGTGCAAAATACAAATCGTCAAAATTCGGGAACATATACTGGTTATGCGGTTTACTATCGAATTTTGCCACCCGTCTCAAACTGTGAAACGGCATTTCCACTTGAACCCCATTCACAGTACCAATTAACTTGTGCTTTGATGGATGGTTACATGTAACCTGTCGTAAGGTAGCCATCCATTCTTGTATTTCTGAATCGAACATGTTAGTTGATTCCATGTCATAACATTTTAGAGCTGCTTCCCAACCCAACTCTCTAAATTTAGCGGTAACCCCAAATGGTCCAAATTCCGCTTCTCTAACTTCTTTTTCGCAAATAAACGCATCAGTTCGCTGTCTCAACGCGTTCATTTGATCATGGAAGAGCTCCGCTTGCCATTCTTGAGGTGATCTGCCAAAGACCCTGATCTCCAAATTGGCTTTTCCCTTATTTGATCCTCTTCCTCCTCACTTTCCGGGTCATCCCTTTGAAGAATTAACCTTCTTCTTTTCGGTTGGTCAACCGGGTTACTTGAAGACCCAACCGGTTCCTTTCCTTTTCGACCCATTCTAAACACAACAACAAAACAACAAAAGAGCAAGTTAATCACTTTTCAACCTTGAACATCCCCATACTTGCTTAACATTATGATTGAAGATGTTACTTAGACATATTATTCAACTTTTCAAACAATTTCACAAAATTTTTGACATTATGTCCACTAAATGACCAATACTATGCCCATAATTATGTTTCAAATCACACTAATCATCTTCAAGCATAACCCATTCAAACTCATTATTCAACAATTCAAGCAAGTGTGGGTGTAGCAACAATTATGAACACTTACAGTTTCCTTGCAATATACCATCAAGAATGATAATAAATTACATACCTTGTTGTTGTAGAGGATGAAGATGAACAAGCTTCAAAATACACAAAAAACCCAAAAAAATTTCGGACTTGGTTGTCCAAAATCATCCAGCAAAACGAAAGATTCTCACCAATACAATGGTATAATTGAAACCCATGTGAGATTCTAGCCAATTTAGACCCAAAAATCACTTGATTTGGTTGAGAGATGAGAAAGTTATGAAGGTATGAGGTAAGAGTTAGGGTTTTAATGTTTTGGGGAAGAAGAAGAGTTTGGTGGAATGAATGGTGAAAGTGATAGGAAATACGTATGTGGTGTAGGTTAATTGTGATTTTTTTTTTTTTTAAATCGGCACCCGTCGCCCAGCTCCCATGGTCCACCGTAAGCTACGGTGGACACCGTAGCCTACGGTGGCCTTAGTTCACAAAAACCTACCGTACAACAGACTCAAACCAGCGTGGGATTTTTCGACTCCATCGTAGCCTACGGTGGCTACCGTAAGCTACGGTAGGACCTGTATATTATTATTATTATTATTATTATTATTATTATTTTTAAATAAACAAAAGAGGAATTAAAATAACTGAAATTGATTAAAAACTTATTTACCAAAAATTAAAATTCAAAATTAAAATTCAAAATTACCCTACCTCTCATGAAAACCCGAGTTGCCCTCAACACGGTATAAAAATCACAAAGACTTCCCCACACTTGAATTGGACAACTCCAAAGCGAGGAAGGTACTTTTTAAAACCAATTTTAAATAAAAACTAAATTAACCTATGCTAAAAATATACAACATACCTTGGCCTTTAATTCGTTTCCTCATCCGGTGAGCGTAACAAGTAACTCACCCGGTCCACATCGAGCATATTGATGTCCTTTCCTTCCAAGTAAGGTTTAAGTCGTTGACCGTTCACCACTTGTTTCGTTTGTTCTTGGACATCTTCTATCTCCACATCACCAACTTGACCCACTTTTGTGATGACATATGGGCCCATCCACTTACTCTTTAACTTACCCGGAAATAACTTTAGCCTTGAATTATACAACCACACCTTTTGACCCACTTCAAAAGTCCGTTTTCTCAACTTTGCATCATGGACCTTTTTTAGTTTGTCTTTGTATGCGGAAGCACATTCATACGCTTCATCGCGGATTTCCTCTATCTCATTCAACTTCAACTTTCTCAATTCACCCGCTTCCTTATAATCGGCGTTGACATTATTGATTGCCCAAAACGCTTTATGTGCCAACTCCATTGGTAAATGACACCCTTTCCCATAAACTAACCGATAAGGAGTTGTGCCAATAGGAGTTTTGTAAGCGGTACGATATGCCCACAATGCATCATTCAACTTAGAAGACCAATCCTTCCTATCGACCGGCACCATCTTCATCAAGATTTCTTTGATTTGACGACTGGACACTTCAACTTGTCCACTTGTTTGTGGATGATAGGGAGTAGCAATTCGGTGATTCATATTGTACCTTTTTAGAAGCTTCCCAAAGTTGAAATTCTTGAAATGTGACCCACCATCACTTATAATAACCCGCGGGATACCAAACCGAGCAAATATGTTTGATTGAACGAATTTGCTAACTACCGAATGATCATTGGTTCTTGTTGCTATCGCTTCTACCCACTTGGACACATAATCAACCGCAACCAAGATATATAAAAATCCATTCGAGTTTGGAAACGGGCCCATAAAGTCAATTCCCCATACATCGAAAATCTCTAACACCAAAATCGGTTGCAATGGCATTTCATCCCATTTCGAGATACTACCCAACTTTTGGCAATTCAAACAATGTCGGGAATATTCACTTGCATCTTTAAAAAGGGTGGGCCAATAAAACCCACATTGGAGCACCCGATAACCCGTCTTTTGACCGCTAAAATGACCTCCACACGCTGATGCATGCGCATGAGTCAAAACTTCCCACACCTCGGAATCGGGAATACACCTCCTTATCATTTGATCCGAACCAATCTTGAACAAATACGGTTCATCCCAAATATACTGTTTCACTTGGGCCATGAACCGTTGCCTTCTTTTCTTCACCCAATGACTTGGAATAGTCCCCGTTGCTAAATAATTCACAAAGTGGGCATACCACGGTGTAGTCGACACGGCTAACAATTGTTCATTGGGAAACCGTTCGTTTATCTCCATCGGGTCATCAACACCCTCCAATGGGATTCAGGATAAGTGATCTGCCACGACATTTTCACACCCATTTTTATCCCGAACCTCTAAGTCAAACTCTTGCAAAAGCAATACCCATCGAATTAAACGCGCTTTTGCATCCTTCTTCTCCATCAAGTATCAAACCGATCTATGGTCCGAATAAACGATCACCTTACTCCCCCAAATGTACGAGTGAAACTTATCCAAAGCATACACCACCGCAAGGAATTCTTTTTGGTGGTTGTATAATTAAGTTGGGCTTCGGATAAAGTTTTACTCGCATAATAAATTACCACCGGCTTTCTATCAACTCGTTGACCCAATACCGCTCCAATAGTAGTGTCACTAGCATCACACATGATCTCAAACGGCTTTGACCAATCCGGTGGTTGTAAAATGGGAGCTTTCACCAACTGTTCCTTCAAAACATCAAATGCTTGCACACACTCATTAGTAAAATCAAAAGGAGCATCTTTTAATAATAAATTGCATAAAGGTTTTGTGTTAACACTAAAGCCTTTAATAAATCTCCTATAAAAACCCGCATGCCAAAAAAATGACCTTACTCCTTTAATGTTTTTAGGTGGAGGTAAAGATGATATTACCCGAACCTTTGCCTTATCCACTTCCATTCCCCTTTCCGAAATCACGTGACCCAACATGATACCCTCTTGCACCATGAAGTGACTTTTCTCCCAACTTAAAACTAAATTTGTCTCAACACACCTTTTTAAAACTTTTTCCAATTCATTGAGGCAATTTTCATAAGTTGGGCCAAAAATGGAAAATTCATCCATAAATACCTCGAGTGACTCCCCGACCATATCCGAAAAATACTCATCATACAACGTTGGAATGTGGCCGGGGAATAACACAAACCGAATGGCATTCGCCGAAAAGCAAAAGTGCCATACGGACAGGTGAAAGTGGTCTTGTGTTGGTCATCCGGGTGAATGGCAATTTGGTTATAACCTGAGTACCCATCCAAAAAACAGTAATACTTTGACCCGATAATTTTTCAATAATTTGGTCAACAAATGGTAATGGAAAATGATCTTTAGATGTAGCGGCGTTTAATTTACAATAATCAATGCAAACTCGCCACCCGGTGACCGGTCGGGTGGTGATTTGTTCACCGCTTTCATCTTTAGTTACCTGTATACCTGCTTTTTTCGTTACCACCTGTGTAGGACTTACCCATGAGCTATCTGAGATAGGACAGATGATTCCCGCATCCAACCACTTGATTACCTCTTTCTTCACAACTTCTCTCAAGTTGGATTCAACCTTCTTTGAGTCTCTCGGGTTGGTTTTGCCTCCTCATTGGTGATGATTTTGTGCATAACTATAGATGGACTAATGCCTTTTAAATCGACAATTATCCAACCTATGGCAGCCTTGTTCGCCTTCAACACCTTCAACAATTGTTGTTCTTGGGCCTCTTCCAAATTGGATGCAATAATGACCGGTAATGTGTCATTATCCCCCAAAAACACATACTTCAAGTGGCTTTGCAAATCCTTCAATTCCAACTTTGGTGGACTTTCCAATGACGGTTTAGTACCCGAATCTATCACAGCAGGTAGACTTCAATTTCATGAGTCCATGGTGGTCGTCCTTCTTTAACCGCCAACACGTCTTGATTTTTATCTTCCATCCTAAATGAACAAAGATGTACCTATTCAGAAAAATCACAAACACATGCTTCCAAAGCATCGTCCTCATAATCGTGCGGTTCACACGTGTCAACAATATCTGCCATGAAACACTCATCACCACATAAAGCATTAGATCCGTTAGTGAACACATTTAATCTCATTTTTCTATTTCCAAAAGCCATATCAACTGTGCCTGATCGACAGTCAATAATAGCATGAGCGGTGTTTAAAAATGGTCGACCCAATATAACATTTTGTTGTTAGATCGAATAAACCGATGAGTAATCTAAGACCAAAGAGTCAACCGAATAGTAAAATTCTTCAACTTTTACTATCACGTCCCGCACGATTCCTCGGGGAAGTTTATGAGACGAATCGTCTAACACAACCGTTGTCTCGACTCGTTTTATAGGACCAAAATCATATTGGTCATATAAACCCCCTGGAAGAATACTTACTCGGGCCCTAAGATCTAGTAACGCCTTAGACATTTGAAAATAGCCTACTTGAATGTTAATTAAAGGCGTTCCCGGATCTTGAAGCTTAGGAGGAAGGTCTCCTTTTAAAACAACACTCACCCGCTCAGTTAAATCCACTCGTAGAGGCACATTTTGTTGCCTCTTTTGAGTGCACAATTCTTTCAAAAACTTAGCATACGCGGGCACTTGTTTGATTGCCTCAAGTAATGGTAAATTTACTTTTACTTGCTTAAAGACTTCCCACATCTCTTCTTTTTGAGGACCTCTTCTTGAAATAATATTTTTCTTACCCGGGTCAAGTAAAGCCGAAGGAAATGGAACCACCTTTAGTTCTACTTCCTTATTTTCATCGTTTAAATTTGAAGTTTGACCCGGATTTTTAACGGTTTTTCAAAAGTGACATGTTTAGTGGGTTTATTTATTACTATTTCATCATCACTTTCGTTACCTGTAATATCCTCAACTTCCCATCAACCACACCCGGCGATAAATCTTTTTTATATTCTTTACCACTTCTTAAAACACTAATGTGATTAATAGGAACATTACGAGAAGAGTTATGAGAAGGATTTACCTTTGTGTCGCTTGGCAATTGACCTTTATTCTTCTTCAACTCAGACACTTCAGTTGCGAGTTGACCCATTTGTGTAGTCAAAGATTGGATAGCCTTATCTCTTACTTCATCCTTTTGGCGTCATCAAGTTGATTTCTTCGTTGCATGTCTTGTTGCATCAACTTCAACATGTCCATAACCTCATTACCACTCGATGTACTTTGACCCGTTGACCCACCTTGACCGCCATCCCTTGACCTTGAAATCCATGATTATTCCCGCCATGATAATTACGTTGGTTATTATATTGTTGGAGAGGGACATAATTGCTTTGATTTCCTTGAAAAATCGGGTTAGATTGAGTGGCCGGATTTCCATAACAAAAATTCGGGTGATTTCTTCACCCGGGGTGGTAGGTGTTGGAGTTCATGTTGTAATTTCTACCACCTCCCCCTTGGAGTGCATTTACCTCTTCCACCGGTACTTGACCTACCGTACATACCTCCGTTGCATGACCCAACTCGTTACAATTTGTAAAAACATTGATGACTTTATTAGTGGTTTGTACATTTCCTTCTTCCACGGCTTGCACTTGCGGTCTACCAATCGCCGGTCTCGCTCTTCTACCGGTTTGAGCCTTTCTCTTTGAAGTAACCGCCATTTGTTCCAAATACGCCCAATCGTCTTGTTCATAATTGGTACCAAATGTACCATTATTGATCGACCTCAAATCTCGTTCATCCTCCATACTCAAACCCTCATGAAACACATTTAACAACTCCCACAAAGCAATACCGTGATGAGGACAATTCTTGATCATCATATTGAATCTCTCAAATGCTTCATGAAACATTTCCCCCGATTGTTGTTGGAAGGTTCTCAAACTTCTTCTCGCATCATTGGTCTTTTGGGCCGTGTAAAACTCTTCTAAAAATCTTTGTTGCATTTCGGCCTAAGTATAAACAGACGCGGAAGGCAAAGTGTAAAACCATCTCTTTGCCTTGTCTTCAAATGAAAACTGAAATAAAACCAACTTCACATCATCCGATGTAAAACCTTGACCCCCAATTGAGTTGCAAATGGAGTCATATAGTGGAAGTAAGGTTCCTCCGTTGCTAGGCCTTTATACTTCGGAAGACTTTAAAGGGAATTGGTTCTTACTTCAAATGTCCTCCCTTGATTATTGAGAGGGATAACCACCGGAGATGGATTATTAGTAATTATGGGTCGGAAATGGGCTTCAATCCCCTTACCATCTCTCTTGCATGCCTTATTGGTACTCCCATTGGTACTCTTGGTTGACCCATTTTCCTATAAACGGGCCTTGGCTGCGCAAACTGTTGTTGAAACTGTGGTTGCGGCATTTGCTGTTGGAATTGTTGATCTTGAGGTTGCCCTTGCAGTTGTTGAACAATCGGTGGTTGTTAAACTTGATTAACAACAACCGGTGGTTGTTGTTGAGCTTGTTGAACTGGTGGTTGAGCTTGTTGTATAACTGGCGGTTGTTGAATGGGTTGTTGGACAACAACCGGCGGTGGTTGTTGTCGATTAAGCTCTTGCACTTGTTGCGGTTGTTGCCATTGACCATAACCAAACGTTCCCGGATTTACCATTTTTCCTCCATCACCTCCCATGTAATAACATTCTACTTCATACCCTTCAAATTCATTGTCAACCCATATCCGTATCCGTCACATTGTGATCATGAATGTTGCATAAACGGTTGAGATTGATATTGGTAACTTGATTGTGATGGTTGAAAGGTTGGTGGTTGATGTTGTTGAGATGACAATGCACCAAATGTAGGAAAAAGGTTGGTAATAGGTGGCAATGTGGATGATGTTGCATAGGTGAATTGGGCATTAATGGTTTCGGTTGTGGGTGGTGGTTGGAGTTCACTTGATGCTGTAGATATATTAGTAGTGATATATCTCGGGATCAATAACTAGCGGTGATGACCTGTTAGAGCTTCTAGTATGCATACACCTATAGGTACTTGCACACTAACACAACCAGCGTAAACCCGAAAATAACACAAAACTACTAAAGCTAACACACGTTGCGCACTACTTCCCGGCAACGGCGCCAAAATTTGACGTGAGGTCGAAGACTCACTCAAAAATAAACCGAATACAACTAATTAGATAGCGGTAAGCGGATATCGAACACATGGAGTTTGTGGAAAATGTATTACTAAGTAGTTTTATAATTTAACTATATTAAACTAACTGCGAAAAGTAAATTCAAAGATTTGGTTGTTTGATTTTGATAACAAAAAGAACTAAAGCAATAAACGAGTTTTAATCAATATGTGAAAATATGCCTTCCCTCGGTTTCAGGTTTCCATGAACGTTACATTTGATGTTTAAACTGAGTTCGTGTTTATGTAAACGATTGCGATAATTGAAGATCAAGTACTTGGATTATATAACGCAAGGTAATCACTCAAAAACCAATTAGTTTATCCACCCCTAAATCCCTCCCGATTAATCTCGATTACTTACAAAACCAAGAACTGACGATTTAGAACACAAAATTGATAAACTAACAATCTATCAACCAATACACAAACACAATAATAACGAAATCAATAAGATCAAATATTATCTAAGAAATTGTCTAAACAATCAACCAAACAAACATAGCAAACCTTACAATCCGAGGGAAAACACAAAGGAGTTTAGCCGAGCATGATTCGGTTTATCATTCCTTCAATTGCAATTTGCATATGAATCAAAAACAAGTCTTCAACGATTACCACACTCAAAATAATATTCTTGTCTCCAAAAATCGCCTCCAGGTGTTTCTTAGATGAAAAGAGGTGAAAAAGATACCAAAAGCCGTCCAAAAATACATGTTATATGGCAGTTACAAAGTGCAGCGATGTGTCCACCGTAAGCTACGGTGGCTACCGTAGCTTACGGTGGCTTTAAAAACCCGACGGTGGCTTGAGTCTGCCTTACGGCAGCTAGATTTCCTCAGCCCCACCGTAGCTTACGGTGGGTACCGTAAGCTACGGTGGTCTTCACACCAACTTCTTATTTTCTTGATATTTTCTTCGTTCCAAGTCCGTTTTCACCACCGTTTTTGCCTACGTTCTCGTATATCCATCATCTAGCTTTTCATACCTATCATTACACAAGTAAATGTAGTTATCTAATTCAACAAAATAAACCAACTAAGCGCATGATTATTAACGAACTTAAACCACTTAAGGGTTGTCCCACGGACCACCCGTCAGTGTCATCCTGGATTATATTTATTGAACTTCCATAGTCCACCAGGATCCTACGTACAAACAATTAGATATATATATATATATGGTTATGACCATACCATCGTGATAAGGATCCCGAATATTGTACATGTCCTCGTCATCGAACGTGACTCCATATTCTTTAGGCAAGATTATAGCCTTAGTTGGTCCTTTGGGTTTTTCCACCTTGGCTACTTTGGTATTCCTTCTAGCTGCTGAGTAGGACGTGCTGAAAATATCTGATCCTCCTGAGATAACATTCACAATCAGAGCACCCGGCGGTGGATATTCTGCCCCTTTTTGGATCCTGCTCGGGATCCCGGTTTCGACTCTTCTTTCCCGGCCGCTCTTTCAAATGACCTTTTCTGAGTAAGTAGCTAGTCTCCCTTCTTAGAGCAATGCAATCTTTTGTCGTATGACCAAAATATTCATGAAAAGTGCACCATTTGGACTTATCTTTCCAGGCACTGTATTCTCATTTTTTTCATGGCTATATTGTCGTTTCACCTAAATCCTGCATAGCAAACATTAATCCGAAAATATTGATAGGAAAACAATAATCACATAAGTTGAGACAAGAATCATGATTGTCATCATCGTCCACCGTATTGACTTTGTCATTTCTGGAGTAGGGTTTGGATCGATATCATTTAAATGACAAGGAATCTAACTTCATGTTTGGGTGGTTGTAGCTGTTAGGACCATCCAACCAATGTTGAATCACTATTTCTTCTTCCTGCCTGATAAACCTTAGAGCCGTGTTTCTCGCTTCGTCCAGATTCTTCAAGGATTCATCATGAGATTCTCATAGAAAGGGGTATCTTTCTTTAGACACATTTTTAAAGCTTGCACATTCGTTGCAACATCCAGGTTGGGGATCCCGAGCTTCCTTGCTAAATTTGTTGACGAAATCCCTAAGGGTCTCGTCATTGCCATGTGTTACTCTATACAAATCACTAGTTAACCTTTCAAAACTTCTACCACCAGAAAATTGGTTATTAAACAAATTAACTAAATGAACAAAAGATTTAATAGAGAAAGGATGGATACTTAGGAGCCATTTCAATGCAGCTCCGATGAGTGTTGAGCCAAGGCCTTTGCATAATCAAGCTTCCTTTAGATTCTGAGGTATGGGGTTAATTTCCATTCTCTCTCAGTACTATACGGCATGCTCTTCAAAATCCGTGGTTCCATCATACAGTTTCATGCTTGGAGTATAGATCGCTTTGGGATCTTAACATCATATATGAGGGATGCGAATCTTGAGATCGTGTGCCACTTCTGGAATCCGAGGTACTCTAGAGATTAATTCTTTTAGCTTCTGCAATTCCTTCTGAATCGCTGGACTAATACTGAAATCTTGCACAACATTATGGTTAGTTACAGGTATAATATTATTGAAATTACAAGTATCGGGAATCCTAGCTGGGATCTTGAGATAACACCAAATTCTCGAGTATGAGTGATCCTGGTGGACTGGAAGGGAACTTATAGAGGCCACAGATTGCATGGGAAGGAAATCGTCATAGCGATTCCCTTGGGATCTTGACGTATCAAGGTTCAGGTTCCTTGGTAGCAATGGAGTGAAGGATTCCCCCACCGGCATCTTCCATTGAACCTAGACATCTTCTGGAGCTCCTTTGAGAGTTATTGGTTTGCTTTTGTGTCACCATATGCTCTTTTATCTACATTAAAACGTCCAGAATATCATCGTTAGACATAAGGACCGACCTCGTGTTGGGAGACCTAGATCTTTGGACGGGCACGCGGGCAGAAGCCTTGCTATGGGAGGAATCATGTTGTTCAACCTTTCAGCTTTGAGATGCTAACACCGGTAATAGTCGCCTTCGTCTAGACAACAGACAGAGGAGGAAGTGGTTGAGCAACTCCGAAAACTGCAGGCAGCATAGATGAAGATGTGGTTTTTGATTGAGAGTCCATCTTTGAGTATAGTTTTGCAAGGTAATTGTTTAGGATGAATGTGAATATGGATTTGGGTATGAAAAACACCACTTTCCCCACGGTGGGCACCAAACTATTTTGGTCAAAAATACCGAAGCAAGAATTGAGCAAATTCGTTAAGCGAGGTAAGGTTCTTTTCAATAGTGAGGTGAGTGATGTAGTAAACGAATGCGGTAAAAATAAAGTTGAACACAACGATGTGGTGAGGATCCTTGTAAAAAACCTCGGGAAGGGAAAATTATGCCTCAATTTATTAAGTAAAATGGTGATATAGCTCGAGAACTAGTTGAGAACGAAAGCCAAGTACAAGTGTGAGTATTGAGAGTGCAGTACCCTATAACGTTCTTAATATCCTCATTTATATAGAAAATGAAAATAACAATAAGTCCTACAAATTCGGGAACCCTAGCCGCCATGATCATTTGACGACTTAGTCTTCATCCCATGTGTATTTCAGCTATTTCTCCAAGCTTTTAGGTACAATGGGTCATCTAACCGTTGTAGACCGTTTGAGTCTTGCATAACCCACAAGCACAATATAAATACAAGAATAGTCTGTAGTTCAGATCATACAACTAGTTGGGAATTAGGGTAATTGTCAGGATTACGTTAGGGATAATTGACCCCTAACACGTTTATATTGCATTCATATATTTCTTGTAGTACATTTATTTGATATTTTGTTTGTCTGTCTATGTATAATTTATATATCATAGTGTTAGTGCACAGTTTGTGACTGGTGATTTGCAGTTAAAGTATTCAAGGATAAAGTATTCGATAGCTATGGAAAAGTGGGAGTCTGTTAGTGCACGGTTTTGGTGTCTGTAGCGATCGAATAAGTTATAGGTTATCTCGTCTTTGTATTTAATCTATATTTATTGTGAATTGGGCTTTGGCCTATAAATAGGTAGATTATGTCATAATTTTTATAGAGAACTTGTACATAGATCTAAGTTATCCTCTCCATAAGTTATTATTCTCTATAATGTATTCATCCTTATTTATCAATAAAGTATATATTTAAAGTATCGATTTCGTGTTGATGTATCGTATTAATGGCTAGATCTTGGTCTCTATGACGTTCTCTCACATAGTGCCACCATGCCTCGATCTAGACAAGATAGTGTTTCTTACAAGTGTAAATAAGGAGTTGCCTATTTATAATAACAATCTCTTGTTTTAGTTTGGAGTATATTTATTGTGTCTTATTTTTTTATTTTTATTGTACTTTATAGTATCCGAGATATCTTCTTCGTTGGTAACACTTATTACCTCTTATCTTGTTTATTTGTACTTTATTAAATTACTCTACCGCGTTTAAATTTTCTCTTAATTGCATTACAACTCAATACCTAAAAAAGAACGGATCATTTGGGTTTGGTGTTTCCGTCACCATAGATTTTATCTTAAATACGAGTACGTGTTACGTGTACCTAAATATATCCTATTTTCACAAAAAATAAAAAAAAAGTTATGCATAGAATTAAAAAAAAAAATATCTGAAACTGCATAAGTTATATGTTTTAATATATTTTTTTCAAAAAATTGACAATCAATGTTATTTGTTTTATAGAAAGCCCAAATTAAAATAGCCCAATTTCAAATTTTGTATTATTTTTTTTTTTACAAATTAAAATTCCTTAAGTTTAGGGTTTACCATACGTATGTTGTCAAGCGTATATATGGGAATGATTAGGTTCATTTGGAAAATCATATGACGGCCGCCGTGTGACATGATCTGTTATTTAATTCAGTCACCTCTTCAGAAGGGAGAAACATCTGATTCAGTGTTGTAAGCAGTTTTCGTATTTTGATATCATCTTTATATTGATCACAACTCTGGCGATTGTTTTGATTTGTGTGGTGAAGGGTGCTTACAGCATATCATTATCATAACATGTTGATTGTTCATACGAGGCCCTTAACAGGTAAAATCAATATATCTGCATTCTTGTTTATAAGATTCTGATAATTTTTCGCCACGTTTTAGTATACTTTTCATAGTGAGTCGGATCGGACTTTGGCTGTTTCTAATTATTCCTTTTCTGAAACCTTTGTTGATTTCATGATATTGAGAAAATAAATCTGAATTTACATACTGATACATACAAACATTCCCGGTTAATGTTTGAGTTATTTCTTAAATGACTTTGTCTATAGAGGGTTCAAGATTTAATATTATTTCTTTAAGTAATTTATGCTTCAGAATTGTATGTAGTATGTTTGTATGGTTTAATTTTTCTATCATTCTATCATGTGTAGGACAAATGGGGAAACTTGAGTGGAGATATGTAGCCATAACTATCTTGCACGGATAGATACGGTTACTTTTCCTCCCTCTGGCAAACGCCCCTTTATCTTTGCAGCAATACCAGTCACAAAATTCCAAGCAGTTGCAGTTAACCTAGAGTCTGGGAGGCTCTTATTTGCGCGGCCTGTGATTGCCATCGAAACTATCACCGAAAAGAACTGGTGGTTGCAGGTCAGAAGGATCGGATGTTGGCTTTCGCACAGGGGTTACGGTGGCACATTAAGGATGATGACGAGGCAGTTCTTCGCAGAGATTGGCATCAACAAGAAAGTTCTCAAGGTCTGGATGCAGAACAATAACGCACACCCTACTATGAACATAAACAATAAATACGTGAAAATCAGACTCTTCATAATCAATCTGGTCTAACCCATAAGAATACCAAAACAACAGCTACCGGAATTCCTAAGAGATGAAGAATAGGATGTTCATTGTATATCTGTATGTATGTTTTTAGTGAAATCACCCACCCAAGGGGATGAGTATTAAACAATAGATATATACTCCTTCGGTATTTTAAGGCATTTTGTTCTAAATGTAAACATACGTTTGATTATACATCTTCTATCTATCTTTTGTTTGTTTGTTTGGTTTTAAATATTAACTATATATTTAAGTTAATATTGTTAGAGAGATATGTTTAAAGGTGGTGTTATAAAACAGAAATGTGTTGTTGGTATTTATAGGTTTTTTATTAGTTTTTTTTAATAAACAAACTGTTAGAAGGATTTCACACTCTAGGGATGTTTGACATGTATTACCTTATTGGCAATTAACCTGGTCAATAACGCCAATAACATGAGCAAACTTAACCTATGGATAATAAAAATCTTTATACAACAATCAAGTATTTGTCAGTTAGTATATCACTCAGTTGTTGGCAAGCCCAAATTATGTGCGGTTGGAACAAGCACCTAATTGGTTAAAAACCTCACAAATCATGTGGTCTTGAAAGCAAATATATTAAGAATTGTTTGGAACCTTAGAATTTGTGATTGAAACTCGATCCAAGTCGAATATCAAGCCTACTAATATTTGATTGGAACTTTGTAGGGCGGTCAACTTCTAGTTTAGCGAATGTTATCATGGGCAATTGGGCTTTGGAAATTTTGGTAGAAATGATAAATTGATAATGGAGTTGCCCATACTCGTGAAGCCACAACTTCGCAGGTTGAATGAGAGTTTGATGTGACATATATAATAACTTTCATAAAAAACACCTGATTGCTTGCAACTCTGATTAATTGTACGTGCATCTTTCATAATCAAATAACGAAGAGGAACATTTTCGCCCTAGTTGACCTACACCAGGTAGGTCGTAATCAAGTTTTGTAGGTCTCTTGGACGGATCTAACAACACATATACTAGTTTACTTTGATCAACCTCTACACTAGCTAGCGGAAATCACTAGTGAGGACCGAGATCTCGGATCTTGCTTAGTTATATTTATTTCCGTGAGGGAAAAGAGTAGAGAGACTTTGAAATATGGATAAGGATAATATATTGACAAAAGGTTAGTTTGCATGAGATGCACACACTATCACTACTAGAAAAGAGTAATGTTTCCTACGGAAATTTCCAACACATTTCATACGAGCACTATTTCCTACACACCTCCAACGAAAATCCTACGAAAAAAGAGAACCTTAAATTTGCAACGGAATTGTGACGAGATAGCAACAAAAAGAAATTGTGTTGGAAATGTGTAGCAAATGTTCCAACACATTTCCAACAAAAAGATAGTTAGGCTCTTTTATTTAACTTTTTCGTGAGAAATGTGTAACAAAAAACAAACCAAATTAATAGATAATAAATTTCGTCACAAATGCGTAGGAAATGCTCAAACGCAATTCTTATTATGTTTATTTTTAACAATGTGGGTTTTGATTTTTTAAGAAATTTATTGTAGAAAACTCATATTTTTTTTTAGTATTTTTCGTCATAAATGTGCAAGAAAACATAGCAAAAAAAGAAAACAAATAATATATTTATTTTTGTTGGAAATGCGTTGGAAACTTGAAAAAAAAATATATGCTTATAATTATTTTTAAAAATTTCGAGTATGAGTTATGCAATGGTGGTAGAAGAAGGTTGATTTGTATTTGTACGCCACGAGTATGGGATCGTCTGCGCAACCATAGTCCAGTGTAAGTGAAGCCCGCGTGTTTGCGTTAAAATTCTAAGGTGTAGCAGGGTCATAACCAGTGTGAAGTCTCATAACCAGGGGAATGTCGGTGTCACCTTTGCAAGGACATATTTAAGAGGCACGGCTAAAGATCAATGTTGTTGAGCTATTAGGTTGTAGGGCCTTGAATATTAGACTCGTGTAATAAGTTTGCATTTATGTCGTTTTCATGTACGTATTTATCGTTTATTTTGTATTGGCCCAAGGCCAAGCCCATTGGGCCATTATATGAAAGAGTAGAGCCTCGGAGTCACATCAACCCCTAGACAACTCTTGGCACACTTGAAGGTAATTTCCAATCTTTTACTCGTTCTATCAAACCGATCCGAGATCCGAGTGATGTCATTGCATTATGTGTTATTGTCTAATAACTTGATCTTAATTTGTTAGTTTGATACTTGTACGAGCAGAATTTAGTTATGGGCTTAGAAATTGAAGGTACATTAGGGAAAACCGAGCCACCACAGGTTGATTCCGTTTCTATGTCGCCGACAACCAAATGGAGGGGTTGAGGAGGTGGCGAATGATTCATAGGGAATTTGGCTGTGGTGAAGCATAAGGAACATGTTGGTGTATAACTCATATAATGAGGAGGTAATCAAGGTTTAGGGTTTGAGAAAAGGGGTAAAGGTTTAATGAGGTGTTATAACCTACGGAAATTGAAGCTTAAATGAGTCAAACGAATGAGAGCTCATCACAACGAAGCAAGTTGGTGGTGCAATTTTTTTTTTTTTTTTGGGGGGGTGGGGGGGGGGGGGGGTTGACTAGAGAATAACACATAGGAACTGTAAATCATATAGAGCATTGATATATTAAAGTTGTTTTATATTTAGATTATCAAAGTATTATGTAACGACGTAGGATACTTTGCAGTAGACTAGCATGTATAAGATCATACCCAAAATGAGAATAAAATGATTACCAACAGAGGAACACCTGGGGTGATATGGCCGAGAACAAAAGGAATAAAGAATTTCCCACCAATGAGAAAGAACTGATCACTATCAACTCGTTATAGGGTGACCAACATAGTATTCTCTTCACCTAATATTAATACGCTTGTACTTGGATAGAATGTGGCATGACGAGAACATGGATTTTATGGTTAGATTGAGTGAGAAATCATTTGTACAATGCATTACTATTCAATATAAGCTCATTCTTCTATATATCTACTTCGTCGAGCTTTACCAGTTCTTTATTGGCGCCATCCGTACTTGAACCACACATTTAAAACCATTCACCATGATCAGCAATGAATCGGAGGAAGTGGAAGTGGTCGAGGTGGCGCTCCCATTTCAAGTACACCAATATTGATCACTATTGCTACTACCACATCTAGGCAATTTCAAGCTCATGTTGGTCCCAAAGAGGAATCATCTGACCCTTAATGGTATTACGATCATCGGTAGCTACATCACAACCACACTATATGCCAAAAAGAAAAAGCTTTTAAACATCTAGTTTTGAGAGGGGGGGGGGGGTATTAGGTTAAAGTCTCACATACTACAAAGGAAAACAATACTCGACAACGGGTATCTCGGCTCATGCATCGATGATGAACGTAGCAAAATGCGATACTTGATGTGAATTGCAGAATCTTGTAAACCATAGAGTTTTTGAACGCATGTTGCAACTGAAGCTTTTCGGCTTAGAGCATGTCACACATCACGTCAGCCTCACCAACGATCCCTTCTCGGGACATGTTAAAAGGATTAAAATAAAAAGAATTGAATTGAATTTTAATTAAATGTACTGATCAAAATTATAATTTAAACCCAAATTTATACATCTCCCGCTCAATTTTCACTTTCGCTCGAACAAAATAATTTATAATCCCACCAAAATCACATCCCTCCCAATTTTCCCTCCCATCGTCCCTAAAATTTTAAACTCCTCACAGCCGATTAACCATCACCACCACCAAAGTCGTGTCTCAAACCGGCTGCACATCGTAAACGAGGTGCGATATTGCAAACCTCATCTTGGCTATAACCTTCTTTCCTCACTGAACTGCGCAGCAACGCCGCTCGTCGACGCATTTTAGCCCTCCGTCACCACTCTGGCAGCCCTCATCTACCGTCATCTGTGTAGGTTAATCTTTGCACTTACATATATACTTTGTTTGCTTTAGTTTATGCTTTGTCTGCCACCGTTTGCTAATTGGTACTTATGCATCTCAAATTAATCCATCTGTTTGTCGATTTGTGTGGTAAATTTAGGTTATAATATGTCTATGCCTGTTAAAAGGAGAACTTATAGTTGCTATTATCTATTGCTTTTTAAAATTCATCATGCTTGTCAATAATCTAAGATTATATATTGTAATATTCATGTTACAATTAGTGTGTTTAAGTTGTTTAGAATCCACTATTGTGTGATTATATGAAAGGTCTGATTTTATGCTGCAAAAGCACTAAAATTAGAGGAT